>NW_022436978.1:17034696-17151465 GCF_009761245.1 Sapajus apella | reverse complement strand
GCGCCATTGCACTCCAGCCTGGGCAACAAGAGCGAAACTCCATCTCAAAAAAAAAAAAAAAGAAAGAAAGAAAGAAAGCAGGCAAACAAACAAAAAAAATCTGCTGTCAGTCCTGGGAATTAAGATTAAGAAGGGGGCCGGGCACAGTGGCTCACGCCTATAAATCCCAGCATTTTGGGAGCTGAGGTGGGTGGATCACAAGGTCAGGAGTTTGAGACCAGCTTGACCAACATGTTGAAACCCCATCTCTACTGAAAACACAAAAATTAGCCGGGCATGGTGGTGTGTGCCTGTAATCCCAGCTACTCATGAGGCTGAGGCAGGAGAATCGCTTGAACCCGGGAGATAGAGGTTACAGTGAGCTGAGATCTTGCCACTGCACTCCAGTCTGGGCGACAGAGTGAGACTCCATCTTAAAAAAAAAAAAAAAAAAAAAGAAGACTGGGCGCAGTGACTCACACCTGTAACCCCAGCAATTTGGGAGGCCGAAGTGGTGGATCACCTGAAGTTGGGAGTTCAAGACCAGCCTGACCAACGTGAAGAAACCCCGTCTCTACTAAAAATACAAAATTGCCGGGAGTGGTGGTGCATGCCTGTAATCCAATCTACTCAGGAGGCTGAGGCAGGAGAATTGCTTGAACCCTGGAGGCAGAGGTTATGGTGAGCCGAGATCGTGCCACTGCACTCCAGCCTGGGCAACAAGAGTCAAACTCTGTCTCAAAAAAAAAAAAGTAAGAAGGGCCACAGCAGTTCTTACTTCAATCTGGCCGTTTGAAGAATATCACACAAAGAAAGAAGCACGCCAGTGAAGACAGTGCGATGCTGTGTGCTGCCGGGAGCACGCCTGGTGTTATGTAAGTCATAGCTTTGGGTTGAACAGTTCTCTGATGTGTGAGCCATCCAGCAGACAATGTAGTGCTACAGCTTAGGCCATGTTTGGGGAGCAGCACAGCAGGCTTATGGATGTAATGTGAGGAAGCAGGAAGGAAGCCTCAGGTAATGGGTTCGCCCTGATTGGACAGCAGTTTGGCCACAAGGTTGGGAGTTTGGTGACATGGTAGAAAGGAGTGCTCCTAGAAAAACAGGCTAAAATGAAGCTTGAGGCAGGACAGCAATGTTATCAAGGGGCCTTGAAAATAAGGCCATACTGGGTACAGTGGCTCACACCTGTAATCCCAGCACTTTGAGAGGCCAAGGTGGCAGATCACTTGAGGTCAGAAGTTTGAGACCAGCCTGGCCAATGTGGCGAAACCCCGTCTCTACTAAAAATACAAAAAATTATCCAGCATGGTGGTGGGTGCCTGTAATTCCAGCTACTCAGAAGCCTGAGGCAGGAGAATCGCTTGAACCCAGGAAGTGGTGGTTGCAGTGAACTGAGATCTTGCCACTGCATTCCAGCCTGGGGACAGAGTGAGACTCCATCTCAATAAAAAGAAAAGAAAAGAAAAGAACAGCCAGACATTTGCATTTGGCAAGATCAACTTGGAAGCTTGAGTGCTTGGAGGTGGGGAGAAGGGGACAAGAATATTTAACTCACCCTGCAGATCTGAGGTAACTGGAAAATAAAATGACTACTGCCTGCTTTTGTGTGCCTGCTTTCTGCCAGGCACCTACCTGGCCACTTTACATACTTTGGCTCATTTCTTTTTCATAACAACTTACAAAAGAGATACTTTATGATTCGCATTTTACAGAAACAGAAACCAGGCTGAGAGAAGTTAGGTAGCTTGCCCAAGCCTCATGGCCGGTGAATGGCAGAATTTGGTAAACACCAGATCTATCTCTAAAGCTTGTGTTCTCTTGCCCCCAACGTTTTATTTCAAAACATTTCAAACCTACAAAGTGTTGAAACATAGTACACCTGTTCATTTACTCTTCATCTGGAGTCTCCTGAGCTTTATTAAAGCCACATCAACTCACCTCCTCTAAGGTACTGGTTGGGGTGTGACTGAAGATGGCACAAAATCTGGGATCTGATAGAAGGAAGACATGGGGCCGCGTGCAGGGGCTCACGCCTGTAATCTCAGCACTTTGGGAGGCAGAGGCGGGAGGATCACCTGAGGTCAGGAGTTCAAGACCAGACTGGCCAAATGGTGAAACCGCATCTCTACCAAAAATACAAAACTTAGCCGGGTGTGCTGGTGCATGCCTCTAAGCCCAGCTACTCGGGAGGCTGAAGCAGGATAATCACTTGAACCCAGGAGGCAGAGGTTACGGTGAGCTGAATTGTGCCAATGCATTCCAGCCTGGGCAACTAGAGCAAAACTCCAGCTCAAAAAAATAAATAATAAATTAAATCCTGATTCTAGTACTTGATATATCTCCTCTGTAAAATGGACATAACCCTAGCAATCTCAAAAGGTTGTAAGAAGTGCGTGGAATCACTTTAAAGCAGTACTGATATAAAGTAGGGAAAGACGAGAAGACAGGAAGAGCATGAAGACCTTGTCTTGTTCTGCTTTTAGCTCCAGAATTTGGCGAGGAGCACAGGACTTTATTGAGCAACTTCTACTGCATTTGGCTCCCCAAAGGATTTAAAACGGTAGCCACGGGAAGAGCAGAGTACTCTCCTTCAGAAACTGGCGAGGAATATCAAATGACGTTAACAGGCCGGTCGCGATGGCTCACGCCTGTAATTCCAGCACTTTGGGAGGCCAAAGCAGGCGGATCACTTGAAGTCAGGAGTTCGAGACCAGCCTAGCCAACATAGTGAAACCCCGTTTCTACTAAAAATACAAAGATTAGGGGGGCGTGGTGGCGGGCACCTGTAATCCCAGCTACTCGGAAGGCTGAGGCTGCAGTGAGCTGAGATCGCGCCACTGCACTCCAGCCTGGGTGACAGGGCGAGACTCCGTCTCAAAACCGCCACCACCAAATGAAGTTAATATTCCACAGCGGTGTGGGCTAGACAGTTAACGCGGAGTTTAAACAGGCGGCCATCAAGCGTCCCGGATTTCAAGACCTCTCGTTTGTCTGTCGCGCCACGCAGCCAACTGGAGTGTCACCGTGGGTTCTATTTACACCGTTATGAAAAAAACCTACGGCCGAGAAAAACTCGGTGTCCGGGATCGCAGACCGCCCACCCACAGCAGCCAGCGTACCCAAACGCCACACGGCGAAGTCCCGCGGCTTTCAGGAAACTCCGGGGAGGAGGGGGCCGGGTGGCGCCTACGGCGCGGGGGACGCTGGGAGTGTTAGTCTTCGCCGGCCTCCGGGGGCGGGGTCCGAGGGCGGGGCTCTCAGGCCGCGAATGTGGGTCGGGCGCCGCGCGCCGGGGCTTGCCCCGGCGTTTCCGGTCGCAGGCGGGCTCTGGAGGAGGCGGGGCGCCGTGGCGGACGCGCGCGAGGCCGTCTGGGAAAAAGGGAGGTGTGAACGGGTGCGCGCGCAGCCAGCGGGCAGTAGCGGCGGAGATGGAGGAAGGAGGTCGGGACAAGGCGCCGGTGCAGCCCCAGCAGTCCCCGGCGGCGGCCCCCGGCGGCGCGGACGAGAAGCCGAGCGGCAAGGAGCGGCGGGATGCCGGGGACAAGGACAAAGAGCAGGAGCTGGTGAGGCGCGGCCCGGAGAGCCGGCGGAGGAGGCCGCGGGGCTGAGTCACGGCGGCTCCGCAGGCCTTGGCCCCGACTCCCAACGGCCCCACCGCGCCAGGGAGAGGGCTGTTGGGGCGACCCCCGGGACTCCCGGCACCCTGCCTCTCTGCTCCTCATTCTCCGTTCCGCGCTGTCACCTCTGCCGTCCCCACCAACCCTCACCACCGCCGCGTGAGGTGGGCTCGGGCGGGTCATTGTCACCTCCGTTTCCTAGAGTGGCATTCAGGTAGAGCCTGGGTCAGAACCCAGGCTGATTTCCCACTACGGCTTCCCATTCCTACTCTGTTTCCTCGTCCACCTGCCCCGGGTAAGTGGGAGGAGGACGTCTTTGGGATTCCTTCTCTTCATGAGCTTGTTTCTCCCAATCCTCCAGTCCGAGGAGGATAAACAGCTTCAAGATGAACTGGAGATGCTCGTGGAACGACTGGGGGTGAGTCACGATGTTAACATGATTCGGTGCACGTTTGGATCTTTCCCACCTGTTTTATTCCGTTTTGAGGCAACTCCTGTGCGCGGTGGGCTGTATTTTAGTGTCAGTGTTAACGATGATGTTGGGAGGCAGGAGAATTACAAAAGGGTATTTGTACAGTTTTGCAGCTTTCTTTGTGGGAGAAGCAGAGTTCCTAGCCCTTAACTTGGGTCATTTGTTTCTGTGCCAGGCAGGGTGAAGGGAGTTAAGGAATCACAGATGAATAAGACACAGCTATTTCCTTGGGGGAGTTGTTAAGTTAAATATCTCCGTATTATGACTTGGAGGGGTGTGACACCTTTTTGTCTGAGCCCTATCATCTTTTGATCAGGAGAAGGACACATCCCTGTATCGACCAGCGCTGGAGGAATTGCGAAGGCAGATTCGTTCTTCTACGACTTCCATGACTTCAGTGCCCAAGCCTCTCAAATTTCTGCGTCCACACTATGGCAAACTAAAGGAAATCTATGAGAACATGGCCCCTGGGGAGAATAAGGTAAAACTGTTTCAAACCTGGCGAGGCCTCGTTTAGGAATTCTTTTTACCCACACCATGGGGCTCATTGTGAGTCACAGGAAGCCTGATAGACCTAAGGCCTGATCTATTTGAGCAGAGTTCATCATAGTCAAAATGTCCACAAAGGAGCTGAGAGGAGGATCATCAACTTCTCAGAAGACACTGTTTCTGTCATTTGTGTTGGACTTTAGGGTTTCATTAGCATGGGTTATTTTTAACTTATGTTTAACCTTGATTTTTCTCTTTCCTTCTCTCCCATGTATATTCTTGTCTAAAATATGCTCCACATTCAGTCACTTCTCTGCCTGCTGGTACAACCCTAATCCTGGAGATGTTCAGTTTCCGCATGGGCTGTTGCAGCGCCTCTTAACTGGCGTTTTTGCCTTTGTCCTTTTCTCCTACACAGTCTGTCTTTCACGTAGCACCTATCCTGATCTTTCTTGGTTGTGGGTCCTTTCTGCTTGAAACCTTTTAATAGTTTATAATTGTAATTAAACTAAAATTAAGAGCCTTCATTTTTCTCCACATTATCCCTTGTCTATCACCCTTCAGCTGTGTTAATTTAAAAGGGAGGTAGTGGCCAGGCACGATGGCTCACACCTGTAACCCCAACACTTTGGGAGGCTGAGGTGGGCGGATCACCTGAGGTCAGGAGTTAAAGACCAGCCTGGCCAACATGGTGAAATCCCATCTCTACTAAAAATACAAAAAAAAAAAACCAGACTTGGTGGCGGGCACCTGTAATCCCAGCTACGCAGGAGGCTGAGGCAGGATAATCACTTGAACTGGCAGGCAGCGGTTCCATTGAGCCAAGAGCATACCATTGCACTCCAGCCTGGGTGACAAGAGCAAAACTCTTGTCTCAAAAAAAAAAAAAATGGAGGGGCCGGGCGCGGTGGCTCAAGCCTGTAATCCCAGCACTTTGGGAGGCCGAGGCGGGTGGATCACGAGGTCAAGAGATCGAGACCATCCTGGTCAACATGGTGAAACCCCGTCTCTACTAAAACTACAAAAAATTAGCTGGGCATGGTGGCACGTGCCTGTAATCCCAGCTACTCAGGAGGCTGAGGCAGGAGAATTGCCTGAACCCAGGAGGCGGAGGTTGCGGTGAGCCGAGATCGCGCCATTGCACTCCAGCCTGGGTAACAAGAGCGAAACTCCACCCCAAAAAAAAAAAAAAAAAAAAAATGGAGATAGCAACACCAACCTTGGTTTTTATGAGGTTTGACTTAGATAACATGTTAAATTTTTAGTACTATATACATAGTTAATTTGGGAGACAATGATCTTGATTCCATAATGCATGCTCCCCTAATGCTGGACTGCTGGGTTTGACTTCAAAGGAATGTTTTCTTTATAGCGTTTTGCTGCTGACATCATCTCTGTTTTGGCCATGACCATGAGTGGGGAACGCGAGTGCCTCAAGTATCGGCTAGTGGGCTCCCAGGAGGAATTGGCATCATGGGGTCATGAGTATGTCAGGTAAGATCTTTTCTTCTTGGGAATCTGAAGGGGGCTCTGAGTCTCTTAAGATAATTTAGAATTCAGATTACTATCTATCTTGGAGTATCTGTATATTGAATTTCCCAGACACTGTATTTTTTGACCCACAGAGAATTGCATCCCCTGAAGCTGTACTTAATGGTCTGGGTGTATCTGTAGGCATCTGGCAGGAGAAGTGGCTAAGGAGTGGCAGGAGCTGGATGACGCGGAGAAGGTACAGCGGGAGCCACTGCTCACTCTGGTGAAGGAAATCGTCCCCTATAACATGGCCCACAATGCAGAGCATGAGGCCTGCGACCTGCTTATGGAAATTGAGCAGGTAGACATGCTGGAGAAGGACATTGATGAGAATGCATATGCAAAGGTCTGCCTTTATCTCACCAGGTGAGTGAACACGGTAGGGATGGGTGGCAGGTGTGCCCTCCTCAGCACCTCTCTCTCAACTCTGCCTCCTCTATTTTGCCAGAGCATTTCCTCAAGCATAGCATCGTGCTGTAGTTAATCTGTTGATGTCTGTGAGTTTCTTGAGGACAGAGACTTTGTGTCTTCTTAGTAGTTCTAACATCTAGCGCAGTGCCTGGTGTATAGTAGGTATTCACTGTTTATTTTGGGTAAGTGAATCCGATGGGGAAAATGAGTGTGTGGGACTTCCTGAATTCTTTATTACTTTTGCTTTTGTAGTTGTGTGAATTACGTGCCTGAGCCTGAGAACTCAGCACTACTGCGTTGTGCCCTGGGTGTGTTCCGAAAGTTTAGCCGCTTCCCTGAAGCTCTGAGATTGGCACTGATGCTCAATGACATGGAGTTGGTAGAAGACATCTTCACCTCCTGCAAGGACGTGTATGTAGGGAAGAAGCTGGCAAAGGAAGAGATAAGCCCACAGTTAGGGAATTTGCATGAAGAGCTGGGAGCTATAGTTTCCGGTGAGGGCTTGAGGGTGTTTTCCTGTGCCCGTAGTGGGCTGTAGTGAGCAGATGTGCGGGCTCTCTCCACAGGGTAGTACAGAAACAGATGGCATTCATGCTAGGCCGGCATGGGGTGTTCCTGGAGCTGAGTGAAGATGTAGAGGAATATGAGGACCTGACAGAGATCATGTCCAATGTACAGCTTAACAGCAACTTCTTGGCCTTAGCTCGGGAGGTGAGACTGCTCATTTTTCATCGAGGCCTTTTGGTTGTAATTCTGCCTTCCATTTTACGTCCCTCTGACAAGACTCTCCTTGATTAGAATTACCATTCAGTGGGATAGCAGAAGGGACAGCTGGGGGAGTTCTAGGGGAGCAGTTGTGACCCTGTGACTTCTCTTCAGCTGGACATCATGGAGCCCAAGGTGCCCGATGACATCTACAAAACTCACCTAGAGAACAGCAGTGAGTAGCGCTCTCTATGTATGAGAATTGGGGGATTGTAGTTGGGCCCCTTGTGTTGGGAGTGATGGCTTGGCCAACATGCTTCTCCTGTTGAGCTCAAAATTCCCATGAACCTTTTTTTGGGTCACTGCTTGGGGATATAGTTACAGGATACTGAGGGACTAGCTCAGAACCAGAGACCAGCTGCCATGCTATGTTTCTTTCTTGTCCTACCTGAAACCTTTCCTTACTTTTCCTTTCTCTCCTTTGCAGGGTTTGGGGGCAGTGGCTCTCAGGTGGACTCTGCCCGCATGAACCTGGCCTCCTCTTTTGTGAATGGCTTTGTGAATGCAGCTTTTGGCCAAGACAAGCTGCTAACAGATGATGGCAACAAATGGCTTTACAAGAACAAGGACCACGGTATAATTCTGTTCCCGTTTTGTCTTTTGTTGTGCTTTGATCACTCCTTTTGTCCTCTTGGAGCCATAATCCGACTAGATCCACCATGCATTTCATGGGAGAGCTCTTACAATAACAGGATCCTCAGGATGGGGCCATTTTCAGACTAATAGATTCTTCCTTGGTATAGGAATGTTGAGTGCAGCTGCATCCCTTGGCATGATTCTGCTGTGGGATGTGGATGGTGGCCTCACCCAGATTGACAAGTACCTGTACTCCTCTGAGGACTATATCAAGGTTGGTC
The DNA here is from genome assembly GCF_009761245.1 of Sapajus apella. Lineage (NCBI taxonomy): Eukaryota > Metazoa > Chordata > Mammalia > Primates > Cebidae > Sapajus > Sapajus apella. Next base: position 17,143,339 of record NW_022436978.1, on the reverse strand, counting down.
TGGATACAGCCTGCTCATGGGGACTCCCCCTTCTGTATTCTGGTGCCTAGCAGTGCCTCTCTCTCACTGATGAGGTCTGCCCAGTTTTTAATCTCCAGTTAAGGCGGGTGCTGCAGTGAGGCCCATGTTGCATCCTTTGTGGTGAGGAAGGTAGAGTATCTGAGTGAAGAATCTGTTTGCTCTTTGTAGTCAGGAGCTCTTCTTGCCTGTGGCATAGTGAACTCTGGGGTCCGGAATGAGTGTGACCCTGCTCTGGCACTGCTCTCAGACTATGTTCTCCACAACAGCAACACCATGAGACTTGGTTCCATCTTTGGGTAAGGTTCCTCGCTTGTCTTTCTGGTAGTGCTCAGCCTGTGCACTCTGGAGAACAGGAACTGGGCCCTTTTCACGTGTATTGCCAGGGGCTATCACTGTGCGTATTGGGTATTTGGCTCTTGGCGAATGTTTGTTGAGATGGTGAATGAATGACCGGTCCTCTTTTTGTTCTCTTCTTGGTGTATCCTTGGATATCCTTGCTGTATCCATGGGACCGCCTCTCCATGGCTTTTGCAGGCTAGGCTTGGCCTATGCTGGTTCAAATCGTGAAGATGTCCTAACACTGCTGCTGCCTGTGATGGGAGATTCAAAGTCTAGCATGGAGGTGAGTAAAGGTTGCAGAGCATTTGCAGTAAGTAGAGAAGGCGCTTTGAGCCCTCCTCTGTGATAAATAATGACAAAGAAGTATGTGTGCATGTGTGCATACGTGTACATGCCTGTTTGTGTGTGTGTCAGGGGCTGTCACCTCAGTGAAACCCCTTGATCTGAGATTCTAAGCCTCAGGTGGTTTTAAGGCTAAAGAGTTAACATTTTAGGCCAGGTGTGGTGGCTCATGCCTGTAATCCCAGCACTTTGGGAGGCTGAAGCGGGCAGATCACTTGAGCTGAGGAGTTTGAGACGAACCTGGGCAACATAGTGAAACCCCATCTCTACCAAAAAATACAGAAAAAATTAGCCGGGTATGTTGATGCTCGCCTGTAGTCCCAGCTACTAGGGAGGCTGAGGTGGGAGAATTGCTTGAACCTGGAGGTGGAGGTTATGGTGAGCTGAGAACACATCACTGCACTCCAGCCTGGGTGACAGAGTGAGACTCTGTCTTTAAAAAAAAAAAAAAAAAAAGAGTTAACATTTTAGTATTGAGTTCTATCCCTTGGGGTCTCTGAGAGACTACTTGGACTAGAGTGAAGTGTAACTTAATGCAGCCTGGGGTCGATGATTCTCCTCAGTATTTTAGTCATTGTCTAGCCTTAAATATAGTATGGTGGCTAGTGGCATAGGTTTTAGAGTCAGAAAGACTAGGTTCAAATCTTGCCTTCTCTGTTTATAATAGTATGATTGTGAACAAGTAATTCAAACTCTTTAGGCCACATTTTTCTCATTAATTAAAGGGGATAAGGCTGGGTGCAGTGGCTCATGCCTGTAATCCCAGCACTTTGGGAGGCTGAGGTGGGTGGATCACAAGGTCAGGAGTTCCAGACCAGCCTGACCAACATGGTGAAACCCCGTCTCTACTAAAAATACAAAACATTAGCCAGGTGTGGTGGCATGCACCTGTAATACCCTACTGGGGAGGCTGAGGCGTGAGAATCTCTTGAACCCGGAAGGCAGAGGTTGCAGTGAGTTAAGATTGCACCATTGCACTCTAGCCTGGGCGACAGAGGGAGATTCTGTCTCACAATAAATAAATAAATAATAAATAAATAATAAAAGGGGATAACGGCCAGGCGCGCTGGCTCATGCCTGTAATCCCAACACTTTGGGAGGCCGAGGTGGGCAGATCATGAGGTCAAGAGATCAAGACCATCCTGGCCAACATGGTGAAACTCCGTCTCTACTAAAAATACAAAAATTAGCTGTGCATGGTGGTGCTCGCCTGTAGTCCCAGCTATTCTGGAGACTGAGGCAGGAGAATCGCTTGAACCTAGGAGGTGGAAGTTGCAATGAGCCGAGATTGTGCCATTGCACTCCAGCCTGGTGACAGAGCGAGACTGTCTAAAAAAAAAAAAAAAAAAAAAAAACAAAAAAACGGGGGGATAGCCTCAGGACCTGTGACCCTGAGGTGATGGGGATTAAATGTCAATAATAAGTGAAACAGTTGGTGTAGTGGCTGGCATATATTATATACTCAATGAATAGTGGCTACTATCGTTTTTTGATCTGCCATCAGAAAGGGATTGTAACCTAATGTTATTAGGAGAACATCTTGCAGTGGACTGTAGGAATAGGGTATCTTGAATCAAGACATTAAGTGTTTTAATAACTTCCTGTGTGTAATTCGGCTTCCTACCTCTAGGTGGCAGGTGTGACAGCTCTAGCCTGTGGAATGATAGCAGTGGGGTCCTGCAATGGAGATGTAACTTCTACCATCCTTCAGACCATCATGGAGAAGTCAGAGACTGAGCTCAAGGACACTTATGCTCGTTGGCTTCCTCTTGGACTGGGTCTCAACCACCTGGGTGAGGAGATGTTTCACTTTGGGCGAAGGGCTGATGGTAACTGGATACAACAGGGAGGGTTTATGTGTCCGGCTGTGCTGGATGGAGGCAAGTATCCTTTGACCCCTTGAATCTGTCCTGTAGGGAAGGGTGAGGCCATCGAGGCAATCCTAGCTGCACTGGAGGTTGTGTCAGAGCCGTTCCGCAGTTTTGCCAACACACTGGTGGATGTGTGTGCATATGCAGGTCCGTGTCTTTATGAGGCTGTCTTGTGCGCCCCAGTGACTCCTCACTTCTTTCTTGGTCCTTACTTTTAGGTTGTTTCTCCTTTCTCATTCATTCTGATCTGCTGCAGATTCTTTAGTCTTCTACTGTTTTCCAAAGCTTTTCCTTGGTAACTTCTCATTTCTATCCATGCTTCCTCACCACCCTGCCGCAGGCTCTGGGAATGTGCTGAAGGTGCAGCAGCTGCTCCACATTTGTAGCGAACACTTTGACTCCAAAGAGAAGGAGGAGGACAAAGACAAGAAGGAAAAGAAGGACAAGGACAAAAAGGAAGCCCCTGCCGACATGGGAGCACATCAGGTCTTAAGGGCAGCTGGGCATGTTCCCAGTCTGGCTGTGAGGAGAGAGAAGCATGCAGGGGAGCTGGGTTTGGTTTTTGCTCTAGAGCCCCTCTGGGTATCGCTGTGTATTGAAATAGCATTAGACTGTACGTAAGACGTGAGGGTGTTCCCCACAGGGTGGCTTTTTATTTTCAGATGGGACTTGAGTCAAGGTGACTGCTTTTTATTCCCTTGAGCTTAGTGGGTTCTGCTGCCTCTTCAATTGCAGGGAGTGGCTGTTCTGGGGATTGCCCTTATTGCTATGGGGGAGGAGATTGGTGCAGAGATGGCACTACGAACCTTTGGCCATTTGGTGAGTACAGCATGAAGAAAATTGGAATATACTGGGTCTGGTGGCCTGGCGTTCCCCAGCGAAGACTTCTGATGGGTTTTCTTGGTGGAGAGGTGGTCTTTTTGCTGTGTCTTTTTTTTTTTTTTCCTTTCTTTTTGAGACGAGTCTTGCTCTGTTGCCCACACTGGAGTGTAGTGGCATGATCCGGGCTCACCACAACCTCCACCTCCTGAGTTCAAGCAATTCTCTGCCTCAGCCTCCCGAGTAGTTGAGATTACAGGCACCCACCACTATACCCGCTAATTTTTGTATTTTTAGTAGAGACTTGGTTTCACTATCTTGGCCAGGCTGGTCTTGAACTCCTGACCTCGTGATCCACCTGCCTCAGCCTCCCAAAGTGCTAGGATTACAGTGTGAGCCACCGTGCCTGGCAATTTTTGTATTTTTAGTAGAGATAGGGTTTTCACCATGTTGGCCAGGATGATCTCGATCTCTTGACCTCATGATCTGCCCACCTCAGCTTCCCAGAGTGCTGGGATTACAGGTGTGAGCCACTGTGCCTGGCCTGTGGTACCTTTTCTACAGACGCTAAGGCCCCCTTTTACCCACCAGTCCACTCTGTAATGGCACCTGTTTACTGCCATCCCCCTTACTGTTGTCCTTTCTTGGATCATCAGCTGAGATATGGGGAGCCTACACTCCGGAGGGCTGTACCTCTAGCACTGGCCCTCATCTCCGTTTCAAACCCACGACTCAACATCCTGGATACCCTAAGCAAATTCTCTCATGATGCTGATCCAGAAGTTTCTTATAACTCCATTTTTGCCATGGGCATGGTGGGCAGTGGTAAGTATCAGGCAGAAGAAGATCGTAAGCAGTGGGGAAGATTTGAAGCCCCTTTTTTCACTTCTGTAATGCTTAACATTTTCAGGTACCAACAATGCCCGTCTGGCTGCGATGCTGCGCCAGTTAGCTCAATATCATGCCAAGGACCCCAACAACCTCTTCATGGTGCGCTTAGCACAGGTAAAGAGTAGAACTCTTCTCAGAGTGTGCCGGGGAAGCATCCGGTGATGGAAGGAAGGACATGGAATGTTGGCCTAGGAGGAAAAATGTGACCAAGTGCCAGATTTCTGTTTGGCTGGGTTAGGTGATACCTCGTCAGTGATGACTCCTCACCTCTACTTCCCTCTGTTTTTTTCAGGGCCTGACACATTTAGGGAAGGGCACACTTACCCTCTGCCCCTACCACAGTGACCGGCAGCTTATGAGTCAAGTGGCTGTGGCTGGGCTGCTCACTGTGCTCGTCTCTTTCCTGGATGTTCGAAACAGTGAGTTCCTGTCAGAAGTTTTATATCACAGCATGTAGTGCTGACTCCACCCTTTCCAGGCCCACTTTGGCAGTTTAGGTTCAAGACCCAAGTTAGCTCTGTACCACTCCTAGGTTCCTGAGGTTCTTTGGGCTGGTGACATAAGACTTTCATCTCACACACTTTTGATCTGGCCCAAAGAGATTGGAGAATGATGTTGCCCAGCCTCTGCTCCTAAGTAACTGGGGAAACACAATTTTCAAGTCTAGGGGCTGTAAGCAAAGTGAGGTGGGGGCATCTCTGGTTAGTAGGAGGGCACATGATGGGAGGAGTATGGACTCCGTCATATGACCGAGCGGTTAAAGGGCCAAGGCTGGGGTGGGCTCTCAGTGTTCTGGCCGGGCTTGCCATTTCGTCTGTTAACTTTTTGTCCTGTCTGCTTCCCTCAGTTATTCTAGGCAAATCACACTATGTATTGTATGGGCTGGTGGCTGCCATGCAGCCCCGAATGCTGGTTACATTCGATGAGGAGCTGCGGCCATTGCCTGTGTCTGTCCGTGTGGGCCAGGTAAGAGGTTGAGTAGACAGGAGAATGTACATACACTTGCTTTGCTGAAACTGGCGTGGGCAGTGGGCGGTTGCTACTCTTCCATCCTTTTCAATTTTCTCACCCTACAGGCAGTGGATGTGGTGGGGCAGGCTGGGAAGCCCAAGACCATCACAGGGTTCCAGACACATACAACCCCAGTGTTGCTGGCCCACGGGGAACGGGCAGAATTGGCCACCGAGGAGTTTCTTCCTGTTACCCCCATTCTGGAAGGTTTTGTTATCCTTCGGAAGAACCCCAATTATGATCTCTAAGTGACCACCAGGGGCTCTGAACTGCAGCTGATGTATCAGCGGGCCATGCATCGTGTTGTCGAGGGTAGACACAGCTGCAGACTTCTGGGGGAATTGTTGCCTCCTGCTCTTTTGTTACTGAGTGAGATAATGTTGTTCAATAAAGACCTTTATCCCCTAGGTCTCTCCATGTCTGTTTTCTGGGGTGTCATAGCTGGAGTCTAAACTAGAGAGGGCATTGTTTGGAGCAACTCTGAGTCTAGGTTAGCAGGGAGGATGCCCTGGATACAAAGAACTGACCCCTTCCCCTCTCCTGAATGGAAAGAACTGAGCCCCTCCTTTCTAATCATCCTCTGTTTCATTTTCTTAGAACTCTTGAGAAACCTGTAAATGTAATGGATCTTTTTTTCTTTTAAGACAGCGTCTTGCTCTTGTCACCAAGGCTGGAGTGCAGCAGCACAATTTTGGCTTACTGCAACCTTTGCCTCGGGTTCAAGCCATTCTCCCACCTCAGCCTTCCAAGTAGCTGGTATTACAGGTTGTGCCATCACGCCCAGCTAATTTTTGTATTTAGTAGAGGTGGGGTTTCACCATGTTAGCCATGCTGGTCTTGAACTCCTGACCTCAGGTGATCCACCTGCTTCGGCCTCCCAAAGTGCTGGGATTACAGGCGTGAGCCACCACACCCAGCCAATGGATCTTCTTTGTCTTTCTTTTTTTTTTTTTTTTTTTTTTTTTTGAGGTGGAATTTCACTCTTGTTGCCCAGGCTGGAGTGCAATGGCTCAATCTCAGCTAACCGCAACCTCCGCCTCCCAGGTTCAAGCGATTCTCCTGCCTCAGCCTCCCAAGTAGCCAGGATTACAGGTGACTACCACCACGCCCAGCTAATTTTGTATTTTTAGTAGAGATAGGGTTTCCCAGTGTTGGTCAGGCTGGTCTCAAACTCCCAACCTCAGGTGATCCACCTGCCTTGGCCTCCCAAAGTGCTTGGATTACAGGCATGATCCGCTGCACCCGGCCGGATCTTTTTACAAAAACTCTTCCAAACAACTTTTCAGGGGGCTTGTGGATCATGTAAATGACCCCCACCCTTACCCTCCACCACCAATACACCCTCTTTAAGCCTATTATCTCCTGACCTTGGGCTAATTTAGGCCAAGAGTGGGCAGCCTCACACTTTTTTTTTTTTAAAGACGGTTTCGGGCCGGGCGTGGTGGCTCAAGCCTGTAATCCCAGCACTTTGGGAGGCCGAGGCGGGTGGATCACGAGGTCAAGAGATCGAGACCATCCTGGTCAACATGGTGAACCCTGTCTCTACTAAAAATACAAAAAATCAGCTGGGCATGGTGGCACGTGCCTGTAATCCCAGCTACTCGGGAGGCTGAGGCAGGAGAATTGCCTGAACCCAGGAGGCGGAGGTTGCGGTGAGCCGAGATCACGCCATTGCACTCCAGCCTGGGTAACGAGCGAAACTCCGTCTCAAAAAAAAAAAAAAAAAAAAGACGGTTTCACCATGTTGGCCAGGCTGGTCTTGAACTCCTGACCTCAGGTGATCCGCCTGCCTCGGCCTCCCAAATTGCTGAGATTACAGGCGTGAGCCACCACGCCTGGCCAGCCTCACACTTTTGTAATTTGACTTATGTGCTACCGAATGAAGGACAAATTTACCTCCTGCAACCCCTCTCCCTCTTGGGAGGCTGCTATTTGAGGGATTTGATCATCTTAACATCTACTTCTGGGATGTCCTTGTAGAAACTGGATTCAAGAAGGCTTGACCCTCAGGCTCCCGAGTAGGTAGGGCTACAGGCGTGTACCACCACAAATGACTTTTTTTTTTTTTTTTTAATTAGAAATGGTCTTTATCACTCAGTCGGAAGTGCAGTGGCACAGTCATAGCTCACTGAAGCCTCAAACTCCTATACTCAAGTGATCCTCCTGACTCAGCCTCCCAAGTAGTAACTAGGACTATAGGCATGAGCCACCACGCCTGGCCTATTTTTATTTCTGTAGAGGTGGGGGGTCTTGCTGTGTTGCCCAGGCTGGTCTTGATCTGACCTCAAGGAATCCTTCTGCCTGAGCCTCCCAAAATGTTGGGATCACAGGCATGAGCCAGTGTGCCTGGCCAGTGTTTTTCTTTATTTTTTTGAGAGTCTCACTTTGTCACCCAGGCTGGAGTGCAGTGGCATGATCTCGGTTCACTGCAGCTTCTGCCTCCTGGGTTCTAGTAATTCTCCTGCCTCAGTCTCCAGAGTAGCTGGGATTATAGGCGCACACCACCATGCCTTGCTAATTTTTGTATTTTTAGTAGAGACAGGGTTTCACCATGTTGGCCAGGGTGGTCTTGATCTCCTGACCTCATGATCTGCCTGCCTCGGCCTCCTGAAGTGCTGGGATGACAGGCGTGAGCCACCACTCCTGGCCCAGTTGTTTTATTACTAAACTTTTTTTGGAGATAAAGCTTCACTTTGTGGCCCATGCTGGAGTGCAGTGGCATGACCATAGCTCACTGTAGCCTTGAACTTCTATAGGCTGAAGTGATCCTCCCACCTCAGCCTCTCAGGTAGCTGGGATTACAGGCACGAGACATCAGCAATTTTGGATTGAGTCATCTTGGCAGTTTGTATAAGGCTGAAACAGGACTAAGGAGTTGGTGGACCTGTTGAACCCCTTTATTGTGACTGCCATAATCTTCAAGTTAGCATGTGTGATGAGCCTCTGTTATTATATAATATGGATATAGTAGTTGCCTTACCTGATTTCCAGTGGTAGTAATGTTAAATTAAAAAGTGATTTGTACACTAAAAAGGATAATTCTCTCCCAAATTGTGATTTTGGTGATTGTGCTTTAGAATAAGACAGTTTCGGCTGGGCGCGGTGGCTCACGCCTGTAATCCCAGCACTTTGGGAGGCTGAGGTGGGTGGATCACAAGGTCAAGAGATCAAGACCAAGCCGGGCGCGGTGGCTCAAGCCTGTAATCCCAGCACTTTGGGAGGCCGAGGCGGGTGGATCACGAGGTCAAGAGATCGAGACCATCCTGGTCAACGTGGTGAAAACCTGTCTCTACTAAAAATACAAAAAATTAGCTGGGCATGGTGGTGCGTGCCTGTAATCCCAACTACTCAGGAGGCTGAGGCAGGAGAATTGCCTGAACCCAGGAGGCGGAGGTTGCGGTGAGCCGAGATCGCGCCATTGCACTCCAGCCTGGGTAACAAGAGCGAAAACTCCGTCTCAAAAAAAAAAAAAAAAAAAAAAGAGATCAAGACCATCCTGGCCAACATGGTAAAACTCCTTCTCTACTAAAAAATACAAGTTAGCTAGGGGTGGTGGCACATGCCTGTAGTCCCAGCTACTCGGGAGGCTGAGGCAGGAGAATCGCTTGAACCTGGGAGGCGGAGGTTGCAGTGAGCTGGGATCATGCTACTGCACTCCAGTGTGGCAACAGAGCGAGACTGTCTCAAAAAGTTTCATAGTGGCGTTTAACTTTTCACATGTACTTACTTACTTTAGTACTTCATTTAGCAGTGGACAACCGTGGAGCCTTACTCTACATCAGACATTAGTCTAATTTATGGGGATGCAAATACAGAAAAAAAAAATCCTATGGTCAAAAAGTTGAATGCAGTGATGAAAACAATTGTGATCGATACTGTACCAGAGTGTGAACAATGTACCCTGGGATCAGTGAGACAGAGCCTGAGTGCGTGGGACAGTCAGGGGAGACTTCCTTGAGGAAGCTTATACTTAGAGGAAGGTAAGTTTGTACAAAGGAAAAAGAGGGCAGAATATAGCTAAGGGAGTAGCAATGGCAAGGAGGAGGAAAAGCTCTTTTCAGAAACTTAACCAATAATTTGGTTTGGCTAAGTGTATAGGGGCCAGGGAAGTGTGGTAGGAGATACAGCTAGAAATTCAGGCTTAGACCAGGTTTACAAGAGCTTTGTTATACTAAGAATTTGACAGTATCTCTCAATGGGGCCCATTGAGAGCAGAAAAGTGACATGATCAGCTACCTGGGTGAGAAAGCTCACCCCAAAGGACTGACGGGAGAGCAGGCAAGGGAAATGAATGCTTGGACTAGGGCAGTTGAAGTGGGGACATGGGGAAGGGTAGAAGAGTGATTTTTTAAAAGATAATAGGACTTGATTTTGATCCAAATACCAATAGGACCTGGTGTCTTATTAGACATAGTGTGGATGAAGAAGGAATGTAGGATGAATCCTAGATTTTCAGATTGGGCTCTATCCATTATGTAAGCAACAATACGTTTGGGGGACTCCACTGAGTAGGGAAAGATGACAAATTCTGGCCAGGTAATAAGTATCAGAGTTTGGATGAAAACCCAAGCTATCTGACCTGTGAGTTTGGCTCTAGGATGATGGTCCCTCTGGCCTCCAAGATCTTTTGGCTGTCAGTTTTAGGATTACTTCTCTTCTGTCCTTATTCTTCCCATCCTTATGCTTTTGCCCCTCTGTGGAAGTGTCTGATCTTTTTTATTATTTATTTGAAACAGTCTCACTCTGTCACCCAAGTTGGAGTGCAGTCACGATCTCGGCTCACAGCAGCCTCCACACCCCAGGTTCAAGCGATTCTCCTGCCTCAGTCTCTCCACTAACTGAGATTACACGTGCGTGCCACCATACCTGGCTGATTTTTGTATTTATAGTAGAGATGGGGTTTCACTGTGTTGGCCAGGATGGTCTTGAATTCCTGAGCTCAGGTGATCTACCTGCTTCGGCCTCCCAAAGCTGGAATTATAGGTGTGAGTCACCGTGCCTAGCGTTATTTTTTACTTTTATTATTTTTATTATTTTATTTTTTGTTTGAGACAGAGTCTCGCTCTGTCACCAGGCTGGAGTGCAGTGGCGCAATCTCAGCTCACTGCAACCTCCGCCACCCAGGTTCAAGTGACTCTGCCTCAGCCTCCTGAGTAGCTGGGCCACAGACATGAGCCACCATACCTGGCTAATTTTTTGTATATTTAGTAAAGACAGGGTTTCACCCTGTTGGTCAGACTGGTCTCAAACTCCCGACCTCAGGTGATCCGCCTGCCTTGGCCTCCCAAAGCGCTTGGATTACAGGTGTTAGCCACTGCATAAAAATTTTCATATTTTTAGTAGAGATGTGGTTTCACCATCTTGGCCAGGATGGTCTTGAACTCCTGAACTCATGAATCACTGCCTGGGCTGCCCAAAGTGTTAGGATTACAGGCATAAACCACCATACCTGGTCATTTTTTATTTTTATTTATTTATTTATTTATTTATTTTTTTTATTTTATTATTTTTTTTTTTTGAGACGGAGTTTTCGCTCTTGTTACCCAGGCTGGAGTGCAATGGCGCGATCTCAGCTCACCGCAACCTCCGTCTCCTGGGTTCAGGCAATTCTCCTGCCTCAGCCTCCTGGGTAGCTGGGATTACAGGCACGCGCCACCATGCCCAGCCAATTTTTTTTGTATTTTTAGTAGAGACGGGGTTTCACCATATTGACCAGGATGGTCTCGATCTCTTGACCTCGTGATCCACCCGCCTCGGCCTCCCAAAGTGCTGGGATTACAGGCTTGAGCCACCGCGCCCGGCCTATTTATTTATTTTTATTTTAAAGACGGAGTCTCGCTTTGTCACCAGGCTGGAGTGCAGTGGCGCAATCTCAGCTCACTGCAACCTCTGCCTCCCGGATTCAAGCAATTCTCCTGCCTCAGCCCCCACAGTAGCTGGGACTGCAGGGGCCCACCGCCTGGGTAATTTTTGGTATTTTAGTAGAGATGAGGTTTCACCATGGTGCCCAGGCTGGTCTTGAACTTCTGAGCTCTGGCAATCTACCCCCGTCTGCCTCCCAAAGTGTAGGATTGTAGGCACGAGCCACCACGCCTGGCCTTGTTTATGTTTTTCGAGATGGGGTCTTGCTCTGCCTCCCAGGCTGAAGAGCAGTGGCGTCATCGCAGCTCACTGCAACCTCCGCCTCTCAGATTCAAGCGATTCTCTCCTGCTTCAGCTTCCCAAGTAGCTGGGACTGCAGGCTGAGCCACCACACCCAGCTAATTTTTGTGTTTTTAGTAAAAATGGGGTTTCCTTTGCCATGTTGGCCAAGCTAGTCTCAAACACCTGGCCTCAGGTGATCCCCCGGCCTCGTCCTTACAAAGTGTTGGAATTACAGGCGTGAGTCACCGCACCCGGCCATTTTTTATTTTTATTTTTGAGACAGAGTTTCACTCTTGTTGCCCAGGCTGGAGTGCAATGGCACGGTCTTGGCTCCCTGCAACCTCCGCCTCCGGGATTCAACTGATTCTCCTGCCTCGGCCTCCCGAGTAGCTGCGATTACAGGCGCCCACCACCATACCCGGCTAATTTTTGTATTTTCAGTAGAGACGGGGATTCACCATGTTGGCCAGGTTGGTCTTGAACTCCTTACCTCAGGTGATTCGCCGGCTTCGGCCTCCCAAAGTGCTGGGATTACAGGCGTGAGTGCCACGCCCACCTATGATCTTTTTAAACTACAAATCTCATCCTATTTGCCTACTTATAATGTTTCTATCCTTTTAATTTCTTTTGTTATAGGCTTTTCAATGACCTACATTCTTTTCAAAGCCTGCATAATCCGTATTCTATCACCATTTACTTAGCCAGGACCGAGTCTTTAATTTCAGTATTCTCAGACCCCAACCAGCACTTCGCCTCTTACTTAGTATGCACTCAATAAATGATTCCTTAAAGTATGAATGAACTAAAGAACCGCGGAACAGAGGGAGGCGCAGAGGGGAGTCGGTCTGGGAGTTTCAAAGTTCGGGAGGGGACACGGGGGCGGGCAGTGGCTGTCATGTGACGGGGCGGGGCAAATCCCATGTGCTCCGCGGCGCAGGGCGCCGGGCGCGACTCCGCCCTCTGCGCCGGTCACGTGGGGGCGCCGGCTGCGCCTGCGGAGAAGCGGTGGCCGCCGAGCGGGATCTGTGCGGGGAGCCGGAAATGGTTGTGGACTACGTCTGTGCGGCTGCGTGGGGCTCGGCCGCGCGGACTGAAGGAGACTGAAGGTAAAGCCGCCATGTCCGGGCCCGACCCGGCCCCCCCACCCCCTCCCCCCCCGCATCCGCCGCCATCCGGGCCGGGACCGGCCACCGTGCGCCGCCGCCCCGGCGCCCTCGCCCCGCGGCCCGAGCCCGGGCCCCGGCCCGCCAGGGCCCCGATCCCCGGCCCACGTGTGCCTAGCCTGGCCCGGCTTGGCTGCTGGGTGGGGGTGGGGAGCGCAGGGCCCGACTGTGCGGGCCCCGCGGACTGGGAGGGCGCCGGGTTCGTCGCCGCGAAATGCCACCTCGGCCTGACCCGAGGAGGCCCGGCGGCCTACGGGCGCAGGCACCGCGGCTCCCGGCCCGCCGCCCCCTCCCCCCTTCGCGGCCGGGCCGCCGGGAAGTGACACGTTGTTCTTTGGCACTGGCCCGCGCTGCGCAGGGACGGCGCAGGGGAGGGAGGCGGTGGCGGCGGGCAGGGAGGAGCCCCCGGCCCCGCCCGCCCTCCAGGCCGACCCTCACTTGCCTGAAGCCGGCTCCTCCACCGCCGCCGCCCGGCTGGCCTTTTAGGGCCTGACTCCCGCCCTTCCTGGCCTACACTCCTGGGCGGCGGCAGGCCTCGCTTCTGGCCCAGTGCGGGTTACCCGGCCGCAGGCGTACCTTGTGTGCCCCTGGGCCAGGCCTGAACCCGGTGTCCCCGGGTGGGGGGTGGGGACACCACGGCCGAAGCAGCTAGCTCCATTCGTGATCTGGGAGCCTGCTGCCAGCGAGACCTGGAATTTCCGGTCTGGTTGGTCTTGGGCCCCGCGGAGCCAGGTTGATACCCCTCACCTCCCAACCCCAGGCTCTCGGATGCCCAGAACCTGTAGGCCGCACCGTGGACTTATTCTTAACCGAGGGGGTGAGTGAGGGGACTGTTTGTTTCAGTAGGCCAGTGGTGGTCGGAAGTGATGCGGGTGTGACAGCATGTTGGTGGGGACAGGCTATATCCTTTCTGCTTCTTCACCCTCTTGGCATCTCTGGGGCTCCGTATGGGACCCAGCCCTTGCATCAGCCCTTCCACTGCCCCATTTGCCTTAAGCTGGGGTCCCTTCCTCTTCCTGAGCACCACTCTTTCCCAACAGGTGCTGGGGGGACCCTGATGTGGCACCAAATGAAATGAACAAAGCTCCACAGTCCACAGGCCCCCCACCCGCCCCGTCCCCCGGACTCCCACAGGTAATTAGGGAGGCATTAGCAGGGGTGGGGGTGGGGTGGGGAGGCCAGGCAGTCGGGCAGGAACAGGTTCCAGCCTCTGGATTTTCCTACCCCCATCTGTGTCAGGGCAAAGTGCAGCCGCCTGCTGCCAAACTGAGACAGGGCCTCTGGGCTGCCCCCGGGGGCTGTCACGGGGAGGGGGTGTGTGGATTGTTGAGGCTCTAGCCGCAGATCTCCCATTATTTCACCAGCTTGGGTTTCTGCCCCACCTGGGCTGCCCTTCTTGCTGAACTCTGGTCTCCCCCCTTCAGCCAGCGTTTCCCCCGGGGCAGACAGCGCCGGTGGTGTTCAGTACGCCACAAGCGACACAAATGAACACGCCTTCTCAGCCCCGCCAGGTGAGGGGCTGTGGGGAGGGGAGTAGGGGGCCTGGGTGGGAGCACTGGAAGGCTTTGGCCAGTTTAGGCCTAGGATGGACCCTGGAGGCGCGTACCTGGCCCTCGTTCTCTGTGTTCTTTCATGCGGCTCTGTGCCTTGCCCTGTTGATTACTTACGGTGGCTGGCCCCTTGGATAGTATGTGGTCAATGAGGGTGGCATTACTGGGATCCTGGTGCCTCTGAGAATTGGGGGCAGTGCTTTGGGCCCTGCTGCCAGCCCTCGCTCTCCTGTTTTCACCCCTTTTGCGGGAGGTTGCCATTGCTCTATTCCTCTCTCTGCTTTCTCTTTGGACCGTGGTGAGGTAAACACTCCAGCTGGTCCTTGCCTTTCTCTGTTCCCCAACTTCTTCCTTACTAAGTGGGAAGATTCTTGTCCTGTCCCGTTGCCTTTATTCCCTCCCTCACTGCCATCACCTGGGGGATAATTCTCTTCTTTCCTGTCCCCATGTGCTCTCAGGGAGGATTCAGGTCTCTGCAGGTAATACCCCTTGCCTAACCCTGGACCGTCTCCTGGTCTCATCCTTACCCTCCACCCTAGTCAGGGGCTAGACCAGGGAATGGGGGTCTTTCAGGGTGGTGACTTGTTTGGTGTCCAGGTTCTCTCGGTTGGAGGCTGAGTGATGCATGTTAGGGGCTACATCTTGAAGATGGGGAGGCTGTTGCATGTAATGGGTAGCTCCTCGTTGCCTTACGGGGAGCAGTGCATGCTGGGGGTATGTTGCCCGAAACATGCCTTACTCAGGCGTGATGCATCTGGGTGCTAGGAAGCCTCTGCGGAGGGCTAGTTTGGTAGAGGCGACACGAGTACGTGTGGCAGTGAGAGTCAGTCTATGCAGAATGCAAAGTGTACATCTGAATTTGGAGGGCGTGTGTGCGTTCAAGAAGCCGCTTAGCCATTTAGTCAAATGGTCTTGGAAGGATTTGTCTCCACGTTCTGAAGCCCACAGTACTTCTCTCCAGGCCACAGAGACACTGTGGAGTGGCTATTTTCTGTCCGTTTCCTTCTCTTTACAATGCCAACTGCTTTCCTCCCTCCTGACAGCACTTCTACCCTAGCCGGGCCCAGCCCCCGAGCAGTGCAGCCTCCCGAGTGCAGAGTGCAGCCCCTGCCCGCCCTGGCCCAGCTGCCCATGTCTACCCTGCTGGATCCCAAGTAATGATGATCCCTTCCCAGATCTCCTACCCAGCCTCCCAGGGGGCCTACTACATCCCTGGACAGGTGAGGCTGGAGGCTTGGAGGCTGGAAGCCACAGACCCTCACACCCTCACTTCCCTCACCCTGACCGTCCAGTTCCATCCCTTTTCCAGATGTGGGACTTCCTTCTGCCCAAAGTTGTCTTGGCTTGTCTTGACCTGTGTTCTTTTTTGGAGTCTGATGTGGTACTCATAGCTCCCTCCATTCCTTCTCTCCCCTCCCTGACCAGGGGCGTTCCACGTATGTTGTCCCGACACAGCAGTACCCTGTGCAGCCGGGAGCCCCAGGCTTCTATCCAGGTGCAAGCCCGACAGAATTTGGGACCTACGGTAAGCAGGGGAGGGAGTAAGAGGTGAGAACCAGTCCAAGGGAGCATCTAACCTCATCTACTGGGTTCTAAAGCAGAAGCCCTTCCTAGGCTTGGCTTTTGGTCTAAAAATGATAAGGTTAATAGGTGGTAGGGATTGGTGCTTAATATTTAACTGGTGTTGATTGTGGGGAGAAAATTTGATTCTGTTGCCGAGAGAGAGTGTTCCCCACAGGGAATGCAGGACCAGGCGCCAGCCTCTGGGCTGTTAGTGGGCTCTTCCTGTGACACTGCTTCTGTGGGTGACAGCCCATGTAACGCAGATTTGGGGAGTTTTTGTAGCTATCTTGTATTTACATTCTAGGAAAGGATTAGTCTCTTCTTTATGGCAGTGGCTTCCAAGTTTTTTGATCATCTATCAGGAAAAATTTTGAGTGAATCTCTCATAGTTGTATGTTTTTGTTTATATGTATGCAAAATGTAAACAAATAAAGCACTCTGCTGCTTGTCAAAGTGGAACTGAGGGATGAAATTGAAGAATGCAGTCTGGCTGGGCGAGGGGTCTTGTCTGTAATCCTAGCACTTTGGGCGGCCGGAGGGTTGCTTGAGGCCAGGAGTTCGAGATCAGTCTGGGAAACAGTGACACCCTGTCTCTATTTTAAAATTTAAGGCGGGGGCTGGGTGTGGTGGCTCAAGCCTGTAATCCCAGCACTTTGGGAGGCGGGCGGATCATCTGAGGTCAGGAGTTTGAGACCAGCCTGGCCAACATTGTGAAACCCCGTCTCTACTAAATTTTAAGATTTTTTTTTTTTTTTTTTTTTTTTTTTGAGACAGCCTTGCTCTGTCACTCAGGCTGGAGTGTAGTGACACAGGTGTGCACCACCCCACCCAGCTAATTTTTGTTTTTAGTAGAGCTGGGGTTTCACCATGTTGTCCAGGCTGGTCTTGAACTCCTGGCTTCAAGTGATCTGCCTGCCTCAGCCTCCTAAAGTGCTAGGATTACAGGTGTGAGCCACCATGCCCAGCCCCTGTCTCTACTAAATAGAAAAATTAGCTGGGCGTGGTGGTGCACTCCTTTAATCCCAGTTATTCAGGAGGCTGAGACGAGAATCGCTTGAACCCAGGAGGTGGAGGTTGCAGTGAGCCAAGACTGTGCCACTGTATTCCAGCCTTAAAAATTTTTTTGGGCCGGGCGCAGTGGCTCACGCCTATAATCCCAGCACTTTGGGAGGCCAAGGCGGGTGGATCACGAGGTCAAGAGATTGAGACCATCCTGGTCAACATGGTGAAACCCTGTCTCTACTAAAACTATAAAAAATTAGCTGGGTATGGTGGTGCGTGCCTGTAATCCCAGCTACTCAGGAGGCTGAAGCAGGACAATTGCCTGAACCCAGGAGGCAGAGGTTGCGGTGAGCCGAGATCGCGCCATTGCACTCCAGCCTGGGTAACGAGCGAAACTGTCTCAAAAAAAAAAATTTTTTTTTGGCTGGGCGAGGTGGCTCTCGCCTATAATCCCAGCACTTTGGGAGGCCGAGGGGGTGGATTGCCTGAGCTCAGGATTTCGAGGCCAGCTTGGGCAACATGGTGAAACCCCATCGCTACTAAAATGCAAAAAATTAGCCGGATGTGGTGGTGTGCACCTGTAGTCCCTGCTACTCGGGAGGCTGAGGCAGGAGAATTGCAAGAATATGGGAAGTGGAGGTTGCAGTGAGCTGAGATCATGCCTCTGGTCTCCAACCTGGGCGACAGAGTGAGACTCTGTCTCAAAAAAAAAATTTTTTTTAGGGGAAAAAAAGATACACCCCACTTTAGAGATAATTTAAGGAATTAATTTTTCTTCATCCTGACCCTAGTTCATAATGTTACCTTGTTTCTTTGCCCCTTTGTAAAGGGCTGGAGACTGGAACTAGACTGAAGCTGAATGGAACAGGGTTGGCACACCTCTTTGATTCCCAGCCACAGACCTGGCTCTGTTTCAGGTTCAGAGTGTGTGTACAACACACCAGAGTACCTCGTATGGTAGAAGGACAGACATAAATCCTCCTGGTCGCTGGCGTGTGGTGGGAAAGAGTGCCTGCCTGCAAGGGGGGTGTGTGTGTATGTATGTGTGTCAGTGTTAGGAATTCTTGTAAATGCAGCTCAGACTGGTTCCCCAGCTTTGACAGACACCTAATTTCCTGGGGGAGGAGGGCAGGGCAGGGCCAGGGGCCGGCTGTGGGTGATGAGAGGTTCTGGGGTTGGAGGTGTTCAAGCAGGCATTAGTGTATGCTTGGGCCCTGACGCTGCCTCCATTTTTCTCTGTTCCCCCTCCCCCAAGCTGGCGCCTATTATCCAGCCCAAGGGGTGCAGCAGTTTCCCACTGGTGTGGCCCCCGCCCCAGTTTTGATGAACCAGCCACCCCAGATTGCTCCCAAGAGGGAGCG
This sequence comes from Sapajus apella, assembly GCF_009761245.1. Lineage (NCBI taxonomy): Eukaryota > Metazoa > Chordata > Mammalia > Primates > Cebidae > Sapajus > Sapajus apella. Next base: position 17,125,262 of record NW_022436978.1, on the reverse strand, counting down.
GAAGACGGTGAGTAGCAGCAAGGGGCTCTGGGACATCTGGGAAGGGGAAAATCAAGGTCAGGTGCTACTGGGACATTTGCACAGTGACTTGAGGAGGAAGGACCTGGGAGTGGGCTGAGAATGGGGTCTGGAGTGCTCGGGTTCTTTGTGAGATTCTAAGATTTCACCGTAGAAGCAGGTCATGGGAAAACTGAAGTCGCTAGTGAGGAAGCTCCTGCGAGACCTGGGTGCTGGGGGTTGGAAGAACTATGCTTGGTTTTGGGTTTCTGGTGGCTTGCGTTGGAAATGGTTTGTTTTCTGTGGCCCCAGCCCCCACCCACCCTAGTCATGGAAGCTCTCAAGGCCTCCGCCTCTGCTCAGTCCTCAAGCCCTGGGCGTGGTGCCCAGAATAGGGTGCCAGAGCTGGGGAAGCCGCTGAGTCACCCTGGCTCCACCTACTGGATCTGGGCCCTGCCCCCAGAGATCAGGCACACTAGCCACAAGTGAGCCGATTGGGTGCTAGGTGGGGGTCCTGGGCCCCAGGGCATGCAGCCTCTGACTTGGGGACTGCCAGTGGGGTAGGGATGAGGGAGGGAGGGGCATTGTGATGTACAGGGCTGCTCTGTGAGGTCAAGGGTCTCTGAAGGGTGGGAGCCAGGGCAGGGACTACAAGAGCAGCCAGATGGGCTGAAAGTGGAACTCACGGGCTTTCTGGCACCCACCCACCTGCTTCCCAGTGGGGGGTGGGGAGTTGGCCCAGAGTCTTAAGAGTGGGGCAGGGTGGAGAGGTGGGCTCCTCCTGCTTCCCACTCACACCATAGCTTTCTTTCCCCAGATCCGAATTCGAGATCCAAACCAAGGAGGAAAGGATATCACGGACGAGATCATGTCTGGGGCCCGCACTGCCTCCACACCCACTCCTCCCCAGGTACTGTCTGCTTTCTGAGTGGTACCCTGGCTGGGATGTCTGTTCTGCCCTGGACTCCCAAGTCGCTTGATCTTTTCTTTCAACTAAGGGATTGATTTCCCTGCTTTCCTGGATTTCTAGGCAGAGCTAAAGTAGAAATGGCTCTGGTAAAGAAGGGTTGTGGGACTCTTCAGTGCAAACTTGGTAACCCTTTGTGTCCTGCAGACGGGAGGCGGTCTGGAGCCTCAAGCTAATGGGGAGACGCCCCAGGTTGCTGTCATTGTCCGGCCAGGTAAGTAAGAGGGTGGGACGGAGCTTTTATGGGGAAAAGGAATGTTGACAGTTTAAATGCTGGGGTGGTTGAGTGTCTTGAACTGGGTACCAGAGAAGAATGACTTTGATTTCAGGTCGTGGGATTTTGAGGGTGAATTGGGTTTTGGATGAAAATGGAAGTATAGCTTAGGTGGGAGAAGATGATGAGGGGGTGTTAAGTTGGGAATGCCTTGGCTGGGAGGTTGGGAACAGCCGCAGTGAAGGACTTGCCTGTAGTCACTCATTCTTCTTTCCCGTGGTGCAGATGACCGGTCACAGGGAGCAATCATTGCTGACCGGCCAGGGCTGCCTGGCCCAGAGCACAGCCCTTCAGAATCCCAGCCTTCATCACCTTCTCCGACCCCGTCGCCATCCCCAATCTTGGAACCGGGGTCTGAGCCTAATCTCGCAGTCCTCTCTCTTCCTGGGGACACTGTGACAACGGGGATGATACAAATGTCTGTAGAGGAATCAGCCCCCGTCTCCTGTGAAACTGGGGAGCCATACTGCCTCTCTCCAGAACCCACTCCTCTCGCCGAACCCATACTGGAAGTAGAAGTGACGCTTAGCAAACCGGTTCCAGAATCCGAGTTCTCTTCCAGTCCTCTCCAGGCTCCCAACCCTCTGGCATCTCACACAGTGGAAAGTCATGAGCCTAATGGCATGGTCCCATCTGAAGATCTGGAACCAGAGGTGGAGTCAAGCCCAGAGCTTGCCCCTCCCCCAGCTTGCCCCTCCGAATCCCCTGTGCCCATCGCTCCAACTGCCCAACCTGAGGAGCTGCTCAACGGAGCCCCCTCGCCACCAGCTGTGGACTTAAGCCCAGTCAGTGAGCCAGAGGAGCAGGCCAAGGAAGTCACAGCATCAGTGGCGCCGCCCACCATCCCCTCTGCCACTCCTGCTATGGCTCCTTCAGCTACTTCCCCAGCTCCGGAGGAGGAAATGGAGGAAGAGGAAGAAGAGGAGGAAGAAGGAGAAGCAGGAGAAGCTGAGAGTGAGAAAGGAGGAGAGGAACTGCTCCCCCAAGAGAGTGCCCCTGTCCCAGCCAACTTGTCCCAGAATTTGGAGGCAGCAGCAGCCACCCAAGGTAAGGTGTGGTTGGTCGGGAGAGGTAGGCCGGCTAGGGGACATGGTTCCTTGCCCTCCTTGATGACCTCCCATTTTTGCTGTGCGTTTGGGTTGTAGGAGGCCTGCAGTGGAATCTAAGAATTGGGTTCAGGACCTTCACACCTAAAGAGGGTGATGGAAGGGGGTGTTGTGCTTTGGCTGCTTTTTATTTCCCAGGGATTAAGGATGCTCCTTAAAATCTTGGCACAGACCCGTGCTTTTATTTATTTTTTTAAATTAGTGGCAGTATCTGTGCCAAAGAGGAGACGAAAAATTAAGGAGCTAAATAAGAAGGAGGCTGTGGGAGACCTTCTGGATGCCTTCAAGGAGGTAAGGGAGCAGAAAGCGGGAGGGAAGAGCACTGAGTTGAGGTGTGGAACAGTGGTCATTCCGCAGCCTAAACTGGATGTTCTGCTCTAGGCGAACCCGGCAGTACCAGAGGTGGAAAATCAGCCTCCCGCAGGCAGCAATCCAGGCCCGGAGTCTGAGGGCAGCAGTGTGCCCCCACGTCCCGAGGAAGCAGAAGAGACCTGGGACTCAAAGGAAGACAAAATTCATAATGCTGAGAACATCCAGCCTGGGGAACAGAAGTACGAATATAAATCAGGTATGCTGGAAAGGCTTGAGAATGGTGAGTTTTCTTACTAGGGCCAGAGGCGACAGTATGATGCTTCATTCTGTTTTCTTTGCAGATCAGTGGAAGCCTCTAAACCTGGAGGAGAAAAAACGTTACGACCGTGAGTTCCTGCTTGGTTTTCAGTTCATCTTCGCCAGTATGCAGAAGCCAGAGGGTCTGCCCCATATCAGTGATGTGGTGCTGGACAAGGTTGGTGGCTTGAGTCGGGGAGGGTAAGTTTGCACTGGATGGACTGGGGAGGAGCCTGCTTCTGAGACCTTTTTCTGTCCTCTTGCAGGCCAATAAAACACCACTGCGGCCACTGGATCCTGCTAGACTACAAGGCATAAACTGTGGTCCAGACTTCACTCCATCCTTTGCCAACCTTGGCCGGCCAGCCCTTAGCACCCGTGGGCCCCCAAGGGGTGGGCCAGGTGGGGAGCTGCCCCGAGGGCCGGTGAGTGGGGCTGGGTAAAGGGGCAGGTGGGCAAGGAGTGGGGGTGGATGACTCCCTTGTTGTGTTCAGTGCTGGGGGAGAGGTTGGCCCTGGAGGTGTGTAGTATTGGTGTCACATGTTGCACTGACTAGTTCCATGTCCCTCTTGACTTCATCCCTTGCTTAGCAGGCTGGCCTGGGACCCCGGCGCTCTCAGCAGGGCGCCCGAAAGGAACCTCGCAAGATCATTGCCACGGTGTTAATGACTGAAGATATAAAATTAAACAAAGCAGAGAAAGCCTGGAAACCCAGCAGTAAGCGGACAGCGGCTGATAAGGATCGAGGGGAAGAGGATGCTGATGGCAGCAAAACCCAGGTACCGGCGAGGCCTGCTCTCCGTGTCTCTCTCTTTCTTCTCCAGGTCTGCCATCTGTGTCCTCTTTGCTTCTCTTTATCACCAGCGTCTGTCATGCCTAAGTCCCTGCCACCCTCTGCGGTCCCTCCCAACGGCCTGTGCTGAGGCCCTCACTGGAACTCGTGTCTCTTCTCCCTCCAGGACCTATTCCGCAGGGTGCGCTCCATCCTGAATAAGCTGACACCCCAGATGTTCCAGCAGCTGATGAAGCAAGTGACACAGCTGGCCATCGACACCGAGGAACGCCTCAAAGGGGTCATTGACCTCATTTTTGAGAAGGCCATTTCTGAGCCCAACTTCTCTGTGGCCTATGCCAACATGTGCCGCTGCCTCATGGCGGTTAGTGTCTGCTGGGTTCGAAATCTCATGGTCTAGTTGCTCATTTCTCTTCCCTTGAGTCCAGCTTCTTGGTTCCCTCCAACTTGGGCCTCCTGCAGCTGGAAGGAGGCAGAGCTGGGGCCAGAGACCTTCCAGGGCCAGGTAGTTAAAGACTATTGGAGGGCCTTCCCTGCCCTGGATTCGTCTGAGTGTGACATTTTCTCTCACCTGCAGCTGAAAGTGCCCACTACAGAAAAGCCAACAGTGACTGTGAACTTCCGAAAGCTGTTGTTGAATCGATGTCAGAAGGAGTTTGAGAAAGACAAAGATGATGATGAGGTTTTTGAGAAGAAGCAAAAAGAGATGGATGAAGCCGCTACGGTGAGGAAACCCACACCGGTTCTGCCCACTCACCTTCCCTCACGCAGACGCTGCCCAGCTGCGGAGTTTGGAATGGAGATGGTGGTGTCTTGGGAGTTGCTCTGTCAGGACCTTTTTTTTCTTCGTTTTTGAGACAGAGTCATGCTCTGTCACCCACGCTGGAGTTCAGTGGTGTGATCTTGGCTCACCATAGCGTCCACCTTCCAGGTTCAAGTGATTCTTCTCCCTCAGCCTCCCAAGTAGCTGGGATTACAGGCGCACACCACCACGCCTGGCTAATTTTTTTGATTTTAGCGGAGACGGGGTTTCACCATGTTGGCCAGGCTTGTCTCAAGTGATCCACCTGCCTTGGCCTCCCAAAGTGATGAGATTACAGGCATGAGCCACTATGCCCAGCCAGCTGCCTCAGGGCTGAGTGCTTATTGCTGGGTTTGGATATCCAGATAGTAGAAAAGGGTTTTAGCCCAGTGGCTGGCTCTCTTCTTGACATAATCCCTGTCCCATGAATGGCAGGCAGAGGAACGAGGACGCCTGAAGGAAGAGCTGGAAGAGGCTCGGGACATAGCCCGGCGGCGCTCTTTAGGGAATATCAAGTTTATTGGAGAGTTGTTCAAGCTGAAGATGTTAACAGAGGCCATAATGCATGACTGTGTGGTCAAACTGCTTAAGAACCACGACGAAGAGTCCCTCGAGTGCCTTTGCCGTCTGCTCACCACTATTGGCAAAGACCTGGACTTTGAAAAAGCCAAGGTATGGGTCCTTGCATCTCGTGGGGATGGGCTGAAATGTGTGGGGCTCACGGAGCCGTAGTGATGGGGCTGGGGGCCTGAGAAGGGGCGGGGCCTGCAGTTACAGGTGAGACAAGAAGTTTGTGGCCTGATGCCTTTGCTCCTCCCTAGCCCCGAATGGATCAGTATTTCAACCAGATGGAGAAAATCATTAAAGAAAAGAAGACGTCGTCCCGCATCCGCTTTATGCTGCAGGACGTGCTGGATCTGCGAGGGGTATGTGTCCCCCGCCAGTCTTCCACCTCCGACTTCTGACACTGCCTTGACTGGCCTTCCCCGACATCATCGTGACTGGCTCTCTGTCTCCACAGAGCAATTGGGTGCCGCGCCGAGGGGATCAGGGTCCCAAGACCATTGACCAGATCCACAAGGAGGCTGAGATGGAAGAGCACCGGGAGCACATCAAAGTGCAGCAGCTCATGGCCAAGGGCAGTGACAAGCGTCGGGGTGGCCCCCCAGGCCCGCCCATCAGTGAGTTCCAGGCTGGGATTGGGAAGGGAACAGTGAAGGGACTGGGAGGTTATACTTTCCTCTGATGACTTCCTGTTAGTGCCACGTGTCTGGGCCACTGAGACCCCATGATGGAACTGAGGATCTGAGGAAGGGAGGCTGGGGGTGGCCCCAGGGGAAGGGGCTGCTAGGATTTCCTCGTTATTCCAGTATGCCCCTCTTTATGTGTCAGGCCGTGGACTTCCACTCGTGGATGATGGTGGCTGGAACACAGTTCCCATCAGCAAAGGCAGCCGCCCCATTGACACCTCACGACTCACCAAGATCACCAAGGTACGGTGTGTGTGGGAGGGGGTGATTCAGCTCAGGTTTAGATCTTAGTCCCCTCACTTTTCTAAGGTTGACAAAGTGACAGCTGAATGTTTCCTTTTAGACTAACTGGTTGGATAGCTGGCGACAGGACTGCCAGCTGTAGAGGGAGGGTGGATTTCCCATTAGTCTGGGCCAGTGTTTGGCAAACACACACACACACACACCAGATCCAACCCATTCATATATCCCAGGACCCAGTTGTGGTTTTTATATTTGAAAGTGAAAAATCAAAAAGTGAATGGTAATTTATGTTGTGGAAATTAAGTAAAATTTAAAATGTCCGTGTCCATGAAGTTTTATTGGAATATAGTCACAACTATTTCTTTGTCATCTACTGCTGGTTTCGTGCTACTGTGGCAGAATTGAGTTGTTGCAGTAGAGATTGGCCATTTATCGAAAGAGCTTTTCTGACCCCTGCCCTGGGCCATTCACTCCCTGTTGGGCTGCATATGGTGGTGCTGGCTAAGGGATGCGGCCCGGTTAGACCTCTCTCTCTACTCCCCTTTTCTCCTTCAGCCTGGCTCTATCGATTCTAACAACCAGCTCTTTGCACCTGGAGGGCGACTGAGCTGGGGCAAGGGCAGCAGCGGAGGCTCTGGAGCCAAGCCCTCGGACGCAGGTATGAGGCAGTGTCAGGAGCTGGGTGGTCGTCCGTCAGAGCTCCCTTGAGGACAGAGCCTTTCCTGTAAGGGAGGCCTTCAGTACAAGGTGGTTAGGCAATGCAGGCAATAGAGGAGGCTTGTATTGTTCCAGGGATTGAATTGCTTTACTTTTGGGACTAGGACCAAGTTTCCTAAACTGGTAAATAGTGGATAAAATGCAGGAAGGGAGGAAAAGATTTTAATATGGGTTTTCTGCATCCCCAGCATCAGAGGCTGCTCGCCCAGCTACTAGTACCTTGAATCGCTTCTCAGCCCTTCAACAAGCAGTACCCACAGAAAGCACAGATAATAGGCGTGTCGTGCAGAGGTGAGGTTTCCTCGATGTCTTCGTTTTTCACATTGGGTGTCCCGTCATTAGGTTCTGGTTGTTGCCGTAGGATGGAAATTCTTCATGCCTGTCCTGCTTAGAGCCCTTGGGTTCGATTGGGGCACATTCATTATGCCAAGAAGAAGGCCCAGCAGTTGCTCAGCATGTTGCATAACTATATGAATGCCTGGGCAGTGCAAGGGAGTGAAAATGTGCTTGTCTTCCAGGAGTAGCTTGAGCCGGGAACGAGGCGAGAAAGCTGGGGACCGGGGAGACCGCCTAGATCGGAGTGAACGGGGAGGGGACCGGGGGGACCGGCTTGATCGTGCGCGGACACCTGCTACCAAGCGGAGCTTCAGCAAGGAGGTGGAGGAGCGGAGTAGAGAACGGCCCTCCCAGCCTGAGGGGCTGCGCAAGGCAGCCAGCCTCACAGAGGATCGGGACCGCGGGCGGGATGCCGGTGAGAGTCTGGGAGGGGAATGGAAGGGAAAGGAGGCTGTCTCGGGACCAGCTTTTTGAGAGCTCTGAATCTTGTTTGCTGGGAAGACTGAAAAGTCTCTCTAATCTGTATTCTCCTCCCACAGTGAAGCGAGAAGCTACCCTACCCCCAGTGAACCCCCCGAAGGCAGCACTCTCTGAGGAGGAGTTAGAGAAGAAATCTAAGGCCATCATAGAGGAATACCTCCATCTCAATGACATGAAGGTAGGCAGTGGGAGTGGTCTGATTGAGGAGTGGGCAGGGAGGGATCATGCTGGCAGGCATGGGGTGCAGGGTCTGGGCCAGACAGTGACTGCTCTCTTCCTGCTGTGCCCTGCACCCCCAGGAGGCAGTACAGTGTGTGCAGGAGCTGGCCTCACCCTCGCTGCTCTTCATCTTTGTACGGCATGGTGTTGAGTCTACGCTGGAGCGCAGTGCCATTGCTCGTGAGCATATGGGGCAGCTGCTGCACCAGCTGCTCTGTGCTGGACACCTGTCTACTGCTCAGTACTACCAAGGGTATGATCAACTTCTCCGGGCCTCCCACTTTTATAGACCCACAATTTTCGACCTCCTTTTAGGGACCCTTGAAACCTTGCATAAGGGCATAAGTTCCTTGGCCAGGTGTGGTGGCTTATGCCTGGAATCCCAGCACTTTGGAAGGCCAGGGTGGGTGGATCACTTGAGGTCAGGAGTTTGAGACCAGCCTGGCCAACATGGTGAAATCGCGTCTCTACTAAAAATACCAAAAATTAGTCAGGCGTGGTGGCAAGCGCCTGTAGTCCCAGCTACTTGGGAGGCTGAGGTTGCAGTGAGTGAGATTGTGCCATTGCACCCCAGCCTGGGTGACGAGCAAAACTCTGTCTCCAAAAAAAAAAAAAAAAAGTACAGGTTCCTTGACCATCCTGGTCAACATAACTTTGGGGGGGTTAAGTGGGGCGAAAACCATCTAAGGACACAAAGGTGGCCTTAGCTTGAGATAACTGTCTCCATGTATAGAAAATGTTCCTGGGGTCTCCATAGTTGATCGCTTAGCCATGCCATGTTGCCGCAGAAGGAGAGTGGGGACCTGGCCTAGAATACCCTGACTGAATTCCCTTTGCAGGCTGTATGAAATCCTGGAATTGGCTGAGGACATGGAAATTGACATCCCCCACGTGTGGCTCTACCTAGCGGAACTGGTAACACCCATTCTGCAGGAAGGTGGGGTGCCCATGGGGGAGCTGTTGAGGTAAGCCCCCTGGGTGGAATTCAGGGCAGGTAAAGATCAGAGGAAAGATGGTGGGGAAGTGTGCTGGGTCGGACACCCTGGTCTGGAGGGAGATGAGTAGTGGCGAGAGAACTGTGGAGGCTGTCAACATTGGGCTTTTCTTGTAGGGAGATTACAAAGCCTCTGAGACCGCTGGGCAAAGCTGCTTCCCTGTTGCTGGAGATCCTGGGCCTCCTATGCAAAAGCATGGTGAGTGAGGGCCAGGAGTCCAGAGATGCCTTCTGCGGTGTGGTTTTGGCTGTTTGCTGTGGCCCTGAAGCGTCATGGTCCATTGGTGGAGTGGAGTGATGGTGATGGGGGAGGAAGTACGGAGGTGGGCTGTCTCCGCACACCAGTGCCTGTCGTGAGTTCTGGCCAAGACTGGAGGAGAATGGCTGAGACCCTAGGCCCATGATGGATGCATTCATTTCTTCATTCATTCAACTAGGGTTTCTTTGATCATTTCTCATATACCAAGCACTAGGGATACCACAGCGAATACACCACAAGAAACAAGTTGGTAGAGAAAAAGGAAGAAACGACAGCATGATAAAAACAACAGTGTGAAGCAAAGTGTGAAATGAAATAGCTGAACTAGAGTGGAGTATCTTAAATACCGTGAGGTTGCAAAGGAGTATTTGACAATATTCATGACGGGAGGCTTTCCTCAAAGGGTGTTGAAGCAGCTATGTGAGAGTTAACTGGTAACTAGCGAGTGTAAAGGCAAAACGATGGGGCAAGGCAGGCTGAGGGTAGTACTTGGTGGTGGGAAGTTGTGAGTGCGTGCAGTTTCAAGGGCTCAGCCGTGGGAACCTGGAGTAATCACACTTGAGATTTAAAGGAATCGTTATGTCAACATCACTTAATTCTTTTAGATGTGTACCAGGACAAGTTGTTTTTTTTTTTTTAAACAACAAATAAGCATATTGAACTATTTGTGTATTTCATTGACTCCAATGTGCCGTAGATTATAAGTCATCCTTTATGCACTGTTAAGAAAGAAAAGACTGGGCCAGGTGCCATAATCCCAGCACTTTGGGAGGCCACGGCAGGTGGATCACCTGAGGTCAGGAGTTCAAGACCAGCCTGGGCAACATGGTGAAACCCCGTCTCTACTGAAAATACAAGACTAGCCAGGCATGGCGGTGTGGGCCTGTGATCCCAGCTACTCGGGATTGCGCCATTGCACTCCAGTCTGGGCAACAGAGTGAGCCTCTGTCTCAAAGAAAAGACTTGCAGTCATATTTTTAAAAATGCAGGCCAGCGCAGTGGCTCACACCTGTAATCTCAACACTTTGGGAGGCTGAGGCTGAGGAGGATGGATCACCTGAAGTCAGGAGTTTGAGACCAGCCTGGCCAAGATGGTGAAACCCTGTCTACTAAAAATGCAAAAAAATTAGCTGTGGCATGGTGGTGTGTGCCTGTAGTCCCAGCTACTTGGGAGGCTGAGACAGGAGAATCACTTGAACTCTGTGAGGGGGAGGTTGCAGGACCCAAGATCGGGCCACTGCACTCCATCCTGTGTGACAGAGCAAGACTCCATCTCAAAAAAAAAAAAACAGAAAAGGTATATATTAGCTATAAGACAACTTTTAGTTAAAATGTGAAAAAACTAGCATGTTTAAAATCTGAACTGCAGTGATCTTGGTAAGGGCCAGTGCCATCATTCTATCTGTTATAAAGAAAAGAGTGACGTCTTCATAGTCCCTTGCCCCTTACAGAAGACACGCTCAGACTGCTGGATTTATGAGGGTTTTCTATCATGTTGGGGGTGGGGCGTATTTGTGTCTTAGATTTTCTGGATTTGGGAAACAAGCATACTTGTTAGAAGTTGTCCCTTCCTAGAAGCCCTTAGGTCATTTTTCCTATCCTAGTGTCATCACTGGGGTGGACAAGTTCTCATTTGTTTTATTTATTTATTTTTTTTATTTTTTGAGATAGAGTCTCACTCTGTTGCCCAGGCTGGAGTGCAGTGGCACGATCTCGGCTCACTGCAATCTCTGCCTCTCGGGTTCAAGTGATTATCCTGCCAAAGCCTTCCGAGTAGCTGGGACTACAGGTATCCACCACCACGGCCAGCTAATTTTTGTATTTTTAGTAGAGACAGGGTTTCAACCATGTTGGCCAGGCTGGTCTCCCAACTTCTGACCTCAAGGCGGGTGATCCACCTGCCTTGGCCTCCCAGAATGCTGGGATCACAGGCGTGAGCCACCATGCCCGGCCAACAAGTTCTTATTATTTGGGTGGTTGTGTGACTGATGCCTGCCCTGCACTAGACTGTAGGAATGGAAGGGAACTGCAGGAACGCCTGTTAGTACTTTGATAGTCTCCTTAAGGCTTGGCAGGCACCCAGTAGGCTTTCAGTAAATATTTGTTGGATTAATGTGGTAGGGCTGTTGGCTCCTTGGAGAGAGAGTGCGTTGCTAAGTTGGGTTGGTCTTGTGTTTCCCAGGGTCCTAAAAAGGTGGGGATGCTGTGGCGAGAAGCTGGGCTTAGCTGGAAGGAATTTCTACCTGAAGGCCAGGACATTGGTGCATTCGTCGCTGAACAGGTTTGGGGCTGCCGTTGGGTTAATTCTAGCCTCTGAGGCTGGCCAGGCTTTCTTGTCTGACACTGGCAACCTTAACGTCTTACTTGTGGGTCTTTTCCATCGCAGAAGGTGGAGTATACCCTGGGCGAGGAGTCAGAATCCCCTGGCCAGAGGGCACTCCCCTTTGAGGAGCTGAGCAGACAGCTAGAGAAGCTGCTGAAGGAGGGCAGCAGTAACCAGCGGGTGTTGGACTGGATAGAGGTAGGTTTCTCCTGGATGTCGATAAAGGAGACAAAGTGCTTAGGGCGGGGCAGGGGCAGCAGGGATGAAGACGAAGGGCGCAATTCAGAACTGGGAGTTCATTTGTTTCTCTCATACAGGCCAACCTGAGTGAGCAGCAGATAGCATCCAACACGCTAGTTCGAGCCCTCATGACGGCTGTCTGCTATTCTGCAATTATTTGTAAGAGGAACCAGGGAGATGGGGGGCAAGGGTGGACCTGACAGGTGGAGGGAGGTGGGTGTCAGTCTTGGCCTCCTCTTCCAAACAGGGTAAGGGTACACAACCCCACTCATTCCTGTCTTCTTCCTGTAGTTGAGACTCCCCTCCGAGTGGACGTTGCAGTGCTGAAAGCGCGAGCGAAACTGCTGCAGAAATACCTGTGTGATGAGCAGAAGGAGCTGCAGGCACTCTACGCCCTCCAGGCCCTTGTAGTGACCTTAGAACAGCCTCCCAGTAAGAGCCAGGCCACGGGGATAGGGGTGGGCTAGAGGGACTGTCAGATAGGAGGGCATAATCATGGACCCTTCATGGAAGGGTCTCAACCCAAGAACGGTAGGAGTCATCGCGGAGTAAGGTGCCCTCAGGGTTTCATTCCTCCCGCCTGCGTTTGTGGTGGTGTCTCCAAGGGGAAGGAGTTAGACACAGCCTTGAAGGGTCATTGACTGCCTGTTTTGTGCCTAGCCATGTGTTTGATGCCAGCAGTGGAGAGGTGATAAATGACAGCATCCTCCCGGTACTGTGCCCCTCCTGCCTGGCACAGGGCTGAAGTGCTTTGCTTACCTTGCCTCATGTAGTCCTCACAGATGTTTAGGTGGATTAGTGTTTTCCACACTAGGAGGCCAAGGTCTAGGTGACCGTGACTCAGGCTGTGTGTCCAGCACATAGGTGTGCGTCAGGGTACTGGCATGCTCACAGAGGAAGCCGAGCAGCTTCCTGTGCCGGCATGGAGGTGGCACTGACGTGAGCACTGAGCCTGGAAGACGTGTGCTCTCGGAGGGAGGACACCTGGCCTGAGGGGTCGTGAGTGGGAATTTGCTCCATGACAAATGGGAGGGGAGGGGGAGAACGCCTGAAACGAAGGCACTGTGTGTGTGCTTTCTACCTAAGGTAGGAAGAACTTGACACAGGGGAAAAGAGCTGTTGAAGAGAGGCTAGTGTGGGAGAGCATAGCCGCCAGTCACGAGTGAGGCAAGGTAGGGCTGAAGAGGGATGCGGGCCTGACCGTCCAGGGCTGGCATAAGCCTTGGCCAGAGTTCGGGCTTTAGCCTAAGGGCAAGATTTTCTTTTCTTTTTCTTTCTTTTGTTTTTTTGAGATGGAGTCTTGCTCTGTCACCCAGGCTGTAGTGCAGTGGCGTAATCTTGGCTCACTGTAACCTCCACCTCTCGGGCACAAGCAATTCTCCTGCCTTAGCCTCCCAAACAGCTGGGACTACAGGAGCCTGCTACTATGCCTGGCTAATTTTTACATTTTTAGTAGGGATGGCATTTCACCACATTGGCCAGGCTGATCTCAAACTCCTGACCTCGTGATCCATCCACCTTGGCCTCCCGAAGTGCTGGGACTACAGACATGAGCCTCTGTGCTTGTCTGCCCTTGAGGGATTTTAAGCAAGGCATAAAGGAATTGGACTTTAGTTTTTAGATCATCCTGGCCATAGAGGGAAGATGGTTGGAATGGGGTGGGGAATGTAGCACTGGTCAGCACCAGAGGCTCAGCCTTGCTGGTGACAGTGGAGAAGAGAGGGCAGATAGGAGACACTCAGGAAATGGAGTTGGCAGCTTTTAGTTACACTGGCCTGGGTAGGGGCCATGGGAGGTTAGAAGTCGTGGATGACTCCCAGGATGGTGTTAAGTCAGGGTGGGTTTAAAGAACATAGTGTGGTGTCATTTGCTGGGGTAGGGAACGCTGAATCAAGTTGAGTTGTGGTCCCTGAGTAGGGGAATCGAGATGTCAGCTAGACAGATGGAGCATCTGTCCTTTTGGAAAAGAAGAGGTCAGGGCAGGAGGCAGCTTTGTGAGTTGCCGGCACAGAGGCACAGGGTAACTTGTGGGAGTCAGAGGAGGATGCGGGCTTGCCTGAGGGGGAGGGACAAGGGCCTGAGGTACAGCCCTGAGGAGGTGGAGCGGACACACCGGTAGGGATCAAAGGAGGACAGGCCCCTATGAATCAAGGACAGAAATCCGAGGAGAGGGATGTGGCTGATGATGCTAGATGATGCTGTGAGTGTCGGCAGGAGCAGGCCTGGAAATGAAGGGTTTCCGGAATATCAAATCATAGAGGCCACCCAGGCAAAATCAGTACTTAATGGGGCAGGGGACAGATTCTGGACTGGAAAGGACTGAGACAGGAAGAAGGGAAAACATCAAATGTAGACAAAATCTTCTATTAGCTGTAAGATAATGGTTGAAAACAGGGCTTTTTTTTTTTAGGTGGGAGAAACTTGGGCTTGAAAATACAGGGCAGAGTGCATAATCAATTGGATGGGGTCGCTGGGTGGGTATGCATGGGAGTTGGAGTGTAAGGATGGGGTAAGTGAAGGGTCTGCTCTGCTGTGGCCCATTGCTGTGGGGTGGGGGTAGCGGGCGGCTGTGCCCATAGGCAGAGTTTGTGCCTGAGCCTGGCCATGCCCTGCAGAACATTCTAGCTTGCAGCATCTCAGAGATGGCTTATCCTGGATTTTCACTTCACTTTCTCGGCCTCCCTTTGCTTTTAGAAGTGGAGGGTTTGGTCTGGAAAGACTGACAGTGCCACGTGGGCGCTGGGTAGGTTGTGTTTCAAGGGTTGTAGGACACGTGCTGGGAAGGCCAGCCAGCAGCTAGCGGTTGGGGCGAAGGAGGGTCCGAACAGGTGATGCTTGAGTTGAGTCCTGAAGGAAGGTGACAAGAGGAAGGAAGCTTCTGGCAAAGGATAGCATCCACAAAAGTCTCAAGGCCAGTGAGAGGGTGTGTATGTTCAGGAGATGTGTGGGGAAGGAAGGGAAATTGAGATCAGGAGTTGTCAAGATGTTTGGGGACAGTGAATGATTTTCACGTTACATGTAGGATAATAAAGGAGTTTACATATGATACATACAGGATTTTAGCAGTTTCCTAAATTTAGGAGTACCAATTCTGAGTATAGTTTTCTCCATTAAATACATCATGGGGGCCGGGCGCGGTGGCTCACACCTGTAATCCCAGTACTTTGGGAGGCTGAGGTGGGCGGATCACCTGAGGTCAGGAGTTTGAGACCAGCCTGGCCAACATGGAGAAACCCCCGTCTCTACTGAAAATGCAAAAATAGCCGAGTGTGGTGGTGCATACCTATAATCTCCAGCTGAGGCAGGAGAATCGCTTCAACCCGAAGGAGGAAGGAGGTTGGGGTGATCGTGCCATTGTACTCCAGCCAGAGCAACATGAGTGAAACTCTGTCTCCAAAAAAAAAAAAAAAAAATCACGGGCAGAGAAGTTTCAAGCCGCCAAGGTGAGGCTAAGCTAGCTTGTAAGGTTTTTCCGATGGCCAGGTGACTCACTGCTGTGCAGCAGTCTCAGATTATGAGATTAGCATCCTGTCCAGCTGAGGCCTAGTCACTCTGGAATGGTCAGGCACATGTCAGGATGGTGTGTCAGGGCCTTGTGTGAACGGTGGAGCCTGGGAGGGGTCCCTGGGGGTGGGTTGGGGTGGCAGTGGCCAGTCACTTCTAACTGCTGTCCTGCCTGCCTGCAGACCTGCTGCGGATGTTCTTTGACGCACTGTATGACGAAGACGTGGTGAAGGAGGATGCCTTCTACAGTTGGGAGAGTAGCAAGGACCCCGCTGAGCAGCAGGGCAAGGGTGTGGCCCTGAAATCTGTCACGGCCTTCTTCAAGTGGCTCCGTGAGGCAGAGGAGGAGTCTGACCACAACTGAGGGCTGATGGGGCTGGGGACTTGGAGCCCCACGGACACACAGATGGCCCAGCTAGCCGCCTGGACTGCAGGGGGGCGGCAGCAGCGGCGGTGGCAGTGGTGCCTGTAGTGTGATGTGTCTGAACTAATAAAGTGGCTGAAGAGGCAGGATGGCTTGGGGCTGCCTGGGGCCCCCCTCCAGGATGCTGCCAGGTGTCCCTCTCCTTCCCCTGGGGCACAGAGATATATTATATATAAAGTCTTGAAATTTGGTGTGTCTTGGGGGGGGGGGCACCAACGCCTGCCCCTGGGGTCCTTTTTTTTATTTTCTGAAAATCACTCTCGGGACTGCCGTCCTCGCTGCTGGGGGCATATGCCCCAGCCCCTGCACCACCCCTGCTGCTGCCTGGGCAGGGGGAAGGGGGGGGCACGGTGCCTGTAATTATTAAACATGAATTCAATTAAGCTCACTGCCTCTGCTTTATGGCCTGCTCCCTCTAGAGAAGGTGGGTATAGGTGGGGGGATCCTGCTTCCCAGAGCTGGCACTGGAGCGCTATTCCCTGTAACCTGGCACCCCTCCTGCCTCTTCCCCTGTCCATGATTGCAGGGGTCTGAGATTTCTCAGAAGGCTGGGCCCTCAGGTGGGCTTGATGGGTGCCCTCCAGGTCAGGAGAGAAGAGAGATTGGTGACAGGCATTTTTGCTGGACTCTGCTCTCCCACCAGAATGCTTCAAGCCCCAGTGCGGGGAAGGCTCTTGGGCTTCGGGCTGTTTATAGCTGGAAAATCCCTCTATGGATTCAAGGTGTCGTCTGTAAAATGAAGGGGCTGGGTGCATCGAGGTGGATTTTCTGGCCCCGTGTAGTGTGACAGGGCTGCCTTAGGGAGTGTTCCGCAGCCCCTGCCTTCAGGTGCCGGTCGGGTCCAGGAGGAGAGGACCGGCGTTTTCGAACCCGGCCCAGGCCTCCCCTGCGTGGCCGTGACGTTGCTGCGCCCCGCCCACTCCGGGTGGTGACGCGTGGCCACGCCCCCGCGCTGACGTCACCAGCCCGGTTCCCTCTCCGGGGAGCGGCGGCGGACGCGCGGCTCCCACCCCCTCCCCTCTCACGGGCTCTCCCCTCCCCAGTGGTGGCCGCGACCCGACCCTCTGCAAGGCGATGGCCCGCGCCCCGAGCGCGGGCTAGCGTGCCTGGGTGCCCGGCCATGGGCTGTATCGGCTCTCGGAGCCCGGCGGGTCAGGGTAAGAGGCGGAGGCCGAGCACGGGCTGGGGAGCCGGGCTGCGGCCGCCGGTGCGCGGTGCGCGGGCCGCGGGTGGGTGGGGGCCTTGCGGAGGGGGCCGGTGTCGGGAGAGGGAGGAGCCTGCACGGGGAGGCGGGCCAGGCAACAGGAGGGAGCGGGAATGAGCGGGGAAGGGGCCAGACTGACTCCGGTGCGCTCCCACGGCCTGCCTGCCTCGGGGTTTTGCTCGGCAGACGCGTGGTCTCGCCGCCGGCCGCCGTGTGCCCACTGCTCAGGGTGTCCGGAGACGCACAGCCCGGGGAGGGGCTGGGCCGCCCGATGCCCCCACCACTCCAGCCCGCGGCGACCGGCCTTGAGCGCCCACACACTCACTCCCCTCCGCCTACACCTCTGCCTTCACTGTCCTGGGAGTGGCCCTGTGCTGGGAACCTGCTTCTCCCAGCCGAGTCCCCATCTTCTTAAAGTGGTAGCCTTTCAACCCCGGCCAAGCACCCTCCCACAGAATTTGTGGCGGACATTTACTGACTCCTGTTTCGGAGTCAGTCGGCACAGGGGGACTGAGGCTCCGTTTGGGGCACCTGTGAACACTGAATCACCTCTCACTTATTACAGCTGCTGTAATTTCCTGCCCCCATCAGCAAAAGCAAATCACCCTACTTTGTGGAGGGGAAGAGGAACCCAGAGGCCGGCCATCAGGGCTTCCATCCTGCAGTGCTGACCCCTGCTTGGGCCTGGGTTTCCGTGGGTGGCCGTGAGCCCCGGGCCTGGCCCAAGTCCTGTGCATCTGAGGTTGGCAGGCTTCCTTTACTGTGGTGTCGTGGATTTCTCCAAGCCTCGGGTCAGGCAGGGCTGGGTTTGGGATGGGTCCTGGACCTTCAGGGAAGGTGGTCAGTCACACAGGCCTTGGTGTGGTTGGTACTTGATGTTCTTTGGAGCTAAGAGTGGCTGAGATTTGTACTTCCCTTGAGGAATTCTGGGATTCGTAGTCCTAAGTTAACCTCGTGGCTTTTGAAGCTGAGGAGCAGCTGACTGCTCTGATCCCTCTGGCCCTGCCAAGGCTTGGAGTTCAGGAAGTCATCACCTCCTCTAGTCAGGGGTGAGTTTGGCTGACCTCAGAGCCCTGGTTAGGTACCAGTCGGGGGCCAGGGATGGCCTGTAACCTGTTTTCCTTCTGGTTGGTAGCATTTCTGGGGACCACCAGCTGGCTGAGGCTCAGGGACAGAGACGGCTGCTCCAGCTAAAGGTCAGTTGTGATGTACATTGCCTGTTGGCACTGTCTAGGGGACGGGCCTCAGCTCCCTGAGCCCCAGAGAGCTTGGCTGAGCCCTGGTACTCCCACCTCCTCAGAGCCATGAGGCAGGAATGTTCTCCTTATGTGACTAGGCACAGGTTCCAAATGGGGAGGGGACTGGCTCAGCATCCGGAGCCAAAACAGGAATAGAACTGGGAGCAGAGCCGGGAGCGGTTCTAGGCTTTTGGTTCTCTGCACCAACACAGCCAGCATGCCTATGATTTCTGTGCTGGGCAAAATGTTTCTGTGGCAGCGTGAAGGGCCTGGAGGACGATGGACTTGTCAGACAAGTCGCAGAGGTGAGACCAGGGATCATGGATGTGGTCTGGGAGATGATGGGAAGCTGAGCAGTAGGGGCTTAGGTGGAAAAGGAAAATCACTCTGGCTTAGATATTGAGAGCCAGGTTGAAGGAGCAAGAACCAGGCTGCGGCCAGACAGGGCATCAGGAAACGGCTTCAGGGGACAGGGGTGAAAATCAGAAAAAATATCCTGAGTTTGTCAGAGAATAAGAGTGAAGAGCTGTGGGCCAGCCGAGGCTGGTGAGAGGAAAGAAAGCAGCAGGAGAGAGAGGAAGGCAGCACACCTGCAGAGGGTCCAGGGTGGCGGCGGTGGGGGACAGCGATGGCGGAACTCAGTTGCTTTCCAAGAGAAATGGGTAGGCTGGGAAATGGGGAGAGTCAGAATTTATCATCGTTTGGTTTCACCCCAGGGTTCTGACAACAGCATTTATCTAGAGCAGGAAGGTGGCCCCAGGGGCTGGAGGGCCAGGGATGTGTGGGATAGGGGCTTTTAGAGATGAGGAGAGCACCTGGTGGGCACTGAGCTTCTGGAAAGTGGCGTGGGGAGGGACTGAGAAATGAAATGGCAATACCGGATGAAAATGGGGATCTTGGCAGAAGTAGGGGCACAGCTGAACAGCTTTTCCCCTTCCCCTCAGTGTCCTCGGACCCTGCGTGGGCTGTGGAGTGGATTGAACTTCCTCGGGGTCTCTCTCTATCCTCCTTGGGATCTGCTCGGACCCTCCGAGGCTGGAGCCGGTCCTCCCGCCCTTCCTCGGTGGACAGCCAGGACTTGCCAGAGGTGCTGGGCCCCTGGTGGTGGGGGGAAGGAGGACGGCATCCATATAAAGGGGATCTGCAGCCCCCACCCACGCCTGGCCAGCCTGCTTCTGGCTCCCTTTTCCGGAGAGCGGAGGCGCTATCCGGCGGCGGGCCGGGAGGCCGCCCCCGTGCCGGTCTGCTCCGCTAGGCGCCGTGCCAGCGGGCGGCGAGCTCGCGCCTTCGGCGCTGACGTCAGCGCATCCCGGGCCGAATCCCGGGAGACCCTGTTGCATGGTGATGGGTTGCCAGGGAGACATACACCTTTTCTCTGGGCCTGGGCCGCAGCTGCGCGGAACGCCGGGCACGGATGGCGGCGGCTGTGGGGAGCGAGGCGAGGGAGGGAGAGCCAGCCAGAAACACCCAGCAGGTGCTCCTCCCCCTGGGCCTGGCAGGAGGCTGCCGGCGCCACCCTGGGGCCCTGTCAGCCAGGTACCCAAGGGGAGGGAGCGAGGGTGGGCCTCGGGTCAAGGGGCAGTGTTGGCTGTCCTTGCGAGGGACAGGAACGTGATAGCGGAGAGCCGAGCAATGCCGGGGAGGGGCGTGTGCCTCCCAGTTCCTACAGTGATGGAAACATTTGCTGGGGCTTGTCAGGGAGCGCTGAGCCAGGTGCAGGGTGGAGTTGGGAACTTGGTGCATCCCACTTAGGCCTGGCCATCCCGAGCTCCCTCAGGAGATAGACAAGGGCAATGATGGGGGCGGGGTGGGGCAGAGAAGAGAGAGGCTGTGGGCTGAAAGCATTACTAGGAAGCCACATTTGAGAGAGGCCTTAAGTGATGGCAAGCATTTTTTCAGGTAAGGATGGCATTCTTGGCCCAGAGGAAAGCTGGGTTCCTTTTCCTAGAGGCAGGTGGGCTGCTTGCTGACAGAGACTGGTAGAGAAGGGTTTTGTTTTGTTTTGAGACAAGTTTTGCTCTTGTTGCCCAGGCTGGAGTGCAATGGTGCAATCTCAGCTCACTTTGATCTCCGTCTCCCGGGTTCGAGCAGTTCTCCTGCCTCAGGTTCCTGAGTAGCTGGGATTACAGGCGCCTGCCACCACACCCAGCTAATTTTGCATTTTTGGTAGAGATGGGGTTTCTCCATGTTGGTCAGGCTTGTCTTGAACTCCTGACCTCAGGTGACCCACCTGCCTTGGCTTCCCAAAGTGCTGGGATTACAGGTATGAGCCACCACGCCCGGCCTGAGAAGGGGGTTTGATTGGGCAGAGGAGATCAGCGGTGGATTCCAAGGAGGCTTGGAAGGAGGCAGGGGCATCACAGAGTGAGGTCCTTCAGGGCCTGGGTGTGATGCCTGCACTAGCCTCACTGGACAGTGGGGGGAGCCGAGACAGGATTTTAGAGACAAGTAACCGTCTGCACTCCAGGAAAACTGTTTACATTATATCTTAACTCATTCATCCAGGCTATGCCTTTTAAAGAGATTATTCTGTATTAGGTGGTATGCTAAACACTGGGCACTACAGTGACTAAAACAGACTAAACTCCCCACGAGCCAAAGACCAGTGAGGGAGACCAACAAGAAACAGGAAATGCAAAAGAGACCATTATCACTCACCACGATTAAAGGCCACAAATGGGGGACACTGACAGAGAGTGATCTGTTAGAGACAAAAGAGGGAGGACAGAGCACCCAGAGGGGGGCCAGGAAAGCTACTCTGACAAGGTGGTATTTCAGCCCAAACTGGAAGAATGAGAGCTAGACATCACAACAGTCACCACTCATTACACTTTGGCCTGAGAAGACAGCATGGGAGTGGAGGAGGCTGGGGGACACCATTTCTGCTGACCTGGGCAGGAGGCATTGAGGGCCTGAGACAGGGAAGTGGAGGAGGGGTAGAAAGGATGGGGTAGGGGCTGGGAGTTTGCAGGTGGAATCATTAGGACTTATCAACGGATATGGGCAAACAGAGCCTGGGGAGAGTCTATGGTAATGCTGAGGCTTGGAGCCAGGCTGGATGGGAGAATGGTGGGTGATGCAAAGGAAAGAGCTCAGGAAGCAGGGCCAGACATGCGGAGAAGGTGTTGGTGTTTGATTTCCATCTTACCGAGTTTGCGGGAACAGCTGGAATGTGGGTTGGAAGACCAAGAGGAGCGGGGGGAGGGGGGGAGGGGGGTGGGGGGGCGGGGGAGGGGACTCTTAAAGCCCTGGGTGCCACACTCTTCTCCCCCCTCCTCTTCCCTCTCCCCAGAGGTTCCACTCGTGGTTCTTCATTTCCTGCCCTGCCTCTGTCTCCCCTGGGTGCCGGGAAGGTGGAGGATTAGCTGAAGTTTTGCTTCCTGGGGCCTGTCTGAATCTCCATTGCTTTCTAGGAGGACAAAATTCACCTGTCCTAGCTTCTTCTCATCTTACATTTCCCTGTAGCCACTGGGACATAGGTGCTGTTCCCTCCTCATCCCGTCTCCTCCTCGTGTCTTGGCTGGGTATGGGCATGTTAGAGGGAAGCTCATTGCTGTCAGAAGGGCACTGACCTTCTAATGATGTCACCCAAGGTGAATGTTGGAGACACAGTCGCGATGCTGCCCAAGTCCCGGAGAGCCCTAACTATCCAGGAGATCGCTGCGCTGGCCAGGTCCTCCCTGCATGGTACGCAGCCCCTGCTCCCATGTTTCTGGCTTCTCTGTCCTTTCTCCTCCCTTTCGTACATTCTCTCCAGAACTGTTTCCTGTGAGCACATGCTGGGGTCTCCCCTCTCCTCCCTTGCTCAGATGAATCCCACCCCCTTCCCCCACCTAAAGGTTCACATGCGTCCTAAGTACTGCCACCCTTCCACCCCCCTGCCCAGGTGCGCCCTGGCCTGTTCCCTTACCAGGCTTCTCCACTCTCCCATCTCCAGGTATTTCCCAGGTGGTGAAGGACCACGTGACCAAGCCTACCGCCATGGCCCAGGGCCGAGTGGCTCACCTGATTGAGTGGAAGGGTTGGAGCAAGCCGAGTGACTCGCCTGCTGCCCTGGAGTCAGCCTTTTCCTCCTATTCGGACCTCAGCGAGGGCGAACAAGAGGCTCGCTTTGCAGCAGGTGGATGGCAGAAAGGGGATAAGCTTCACACTGGTCACAAGGCAGCTTGCTTTTGTCTCCTCGGGTCTGACGTGGGGGTCGGAGTCTTTCTGTACCGTTTCTCCTCTCTCCTGTCTCCAAGCCGAGCCCTAGACTCAGCTCACCTTCTCTGCTAATGCGTTCCGTCCCTACGACAGGAGTGGCTGAGCAGTTTGCCATCGCAGAAGCCAAGCTCCGGGCATGGTCTTCGGTGGATGGTGAGGACTCCACTGATGACTCCTATGATGAGGACTTTGCTGGGGGAACTGACTCAGGTGAGGGGCAGCCTGTGCTAGTGCTGTGGACGACCTGCCTGATAGCCCTTGGGGCTCATTCACAGCCATACCCATGTCCTCAGCCTGTGGGAGGGGAAGGGGGAGAGGGGCAGACTCGGTCGGGGGAGGCCTGGACACTCTAGGGACAGGAAGGCTATCCACACTCATGGGTGGGAGATGAGCACGCAGAAATGCGTTAGTTCCTCTCCTCCAGGTGTGGAGGCTTCTCTGCCTGTCTGCATGCTTGTGCCTTGCAGTCCTCAGAAAAAGGGGAAAAAAAAAGGCGAGGTGTGGTAGCTGGCTCACACCTGTAATCCCAGCACTTTGGGAGGCCGAGGCAGGCGGATCACAAGGTCAGGAGTTCAAGACCAGCCTGGCTAAAATGGTGAAACACGTCTCTATTAAAAATACAAAAATTAGCTGGGTGTGGTGGCATAAGCCTGTAGTTCCCAGCTACTTGGGAGGCTAAGGCAGAAGAATCGCTTGAACTCAGGAGGTGGAGGTTGCAGTGAGCTGAGATTGTGCCATTGCACTCCAGCCTGGGCAACAGAGTAAGGCTCAGTCTCAAAAAACAAAAAAACAAAAAACAAAACAAAATAAAGCCCAAAGGCCTCAAGGACACCTTCTGTGCAGTGACGTCTCAGGGAGGCATTGCAGGTCCTTTGCCTCTTCCTCCCCGAGGCAGCCTTCTGGCTGGCTGTGGCAGGGCAGAGGAGCCGCAGCCCCGGGTCAACAGGAAGACATGCTGGGCCTGGAACACCCACGGTGCCGAGCTGGCTCCAACTCAGCATCCTTGCATTCCAGCCTGTGGGCCTTGCTCTGGACCGTGCTTGCAGAGGGGACCCCGCAGGGCTCAGCAGCTGTGTTCGGCCCTCCTTTCATCTTTCACTCCCTAGACCATGTGGCTGACTTTCTCTGTAGCTCCTGGGCTCAAGTCTCACAGGCCACCGTTCCCCACAACCTCTTTGCCTTTGAAGATTACCTCTACCAGCCCCTACCCCTCCAGTGAATTAGCAAGTTCTCCAAGGCAGGCAATACATGAGAGCAGGTTGGAGACTGCAGCTGTGGTCTGGAGGGCTGAGGCGAATGTCTGAAGGCGAGGTGGAACCTTAAACCACAGGCATTTCTGTTTGATTGAGTTCCAGGCCCGCTTTGACCCCTGGGGTAATGATAATAACTAATGTTTATCCAAGGTTGCTACTAGCCCGTGTGGAATCTTTGTGCAAATTAGAAAAAGGTACCCCCTTCTCTGGCAGGCTAGGGCATGCCGCTGGGTGAGCAGAGTAAGGGCTAGATTATGCTGTCTCTCACTGCCTTGGACGGGCCCTGTGGTGCAGTCAGCACCTGTGTGACCATATGCAGCGGCCCCTGCATTTCTTGTTCACTGTGTGCCAGACTCTTGTTCTCATATTGTTGGAATCTCCAACTCACCATTAAGGAAACTGAGGTCTCAGAAAGTTGTGAGTGGTTCAAGGATATCCAGCACCTATCCACCACCCCAGAGCTATGCCAGGGATGGAGCAGGGGGAATGTGGACGATGGAAATGGAGCTAGTAAGGCTGTCTTCTTTTCTGCTCCCCTCACAGACCTCGCTGGGCAGCTGCCCCTGGGGCCGCACCTCCAGGACCTGTTCACCGGCCACCGGTTCTCCCGGCCTGTGCGCCAGGGCTCCGTGGAGCCTGAGAGCGACTGCTCACAGACCGTGTCCCCAGACACCCTGTGCTCTAGCCTGTGCAGCCTGGAGGATGGGCTGTTGGGCTCCCCGGCCCGCCTGGCCTCCCAGCTGCTGGGCGATGAGCTGCTTCTCGCCAAACTGCCCCCCAGCCGGGAAAGTGCCTTCCGCAGCCTGGGCCCCTTGGAGGCCCAGGACTCCCTCTACAACTCACCCCTCACGGAGTCCTGCCTTTCCCCCGCGGAGGAGGAACCAGCCCCCTGCAAGGACTGCCAGCCGCTCTGCCCACCACTAGTAGGCAGTTGGGAGCGGCAGCGGCAAGCCTCTGACGTGGCCTCTTCTGGGGTGGTGTCCTTAGATGAGGACGAGGCAGAGCCGGAGGAACAGTGACCCGCCTCATGCCTGGTGGCATGCATCCCCTGGCTGCTGCTAGGGGCAGAGCCTCTGTGCCCAAGTGTGGGCTCAAGGCTCCCAGCAGAGCTCCGCAGCCTCGAGGGCTCCTGGGAGCGCTCGCTTCTCCGTTGTGTGTTTTGCATGAAAGTGTGTGGAGAGAAAGCAGGGGCTGGGCTGGGCTGGGGGCGCATGTCCTGACCCCACTCCTGGGGCTTGCCGGGGGTGGCCCGGGGCCTCGGGGGCATGGCTACAGCTGTGGCAGGCAGTGATGTTCATGTTCTTAAATCCAAATGCCACACGCACATTTCCTCCTCGGATGATGTGAACCGCTAAGGGGGTGGTTGTGACTGGGCTGTGTGGGGGTGTGGAGGGAGGGGGCCCAGCCACCCCCCACCCTCCCCACACCTCTTTCTTCTCTGCTTTTCTCCTCACCTCCGAGTCCATGTGCAGTGCTTAATAGACTCACCCCCACCTGGGGGGCCGGCTCCTGCCCTGCCAGAGCCTGTGGGTTGAGCCATCCCCCAAGGCCCCCTGCCCAGCTGGGCTCGTGCTGTGCTTCACCTCTCCATCGTCTCTAAATCTTCCTCTTTTTTTCCTAAAGACAGAAGGTTTTTGGTCTGTTCTTTCAGTCGGATCTTCTCTCCTCTGGGAGGCTTTGGAATGATGAAAGCATGTACCCCCCACCCTTTTTCTGGCCCCCTAATGGGGCCTGGGCCCTTTCCCAACCCCTTCTCGGATGTGCGGGCAGTGTTCTGGAGCCTCCCAGCCAGCCGGGCTGCCCATGTTCACGCAGAGGTCTCCGAGCGAGCGGGCAAGAGGTGGAAGAAAGACTGGCTCTGGTTGCCACAGAGCTGGGACTTCCATGTTCTTCTAGAGAGGGCCACAAGAGGGCCACAGGGGTGGCTGGGAGTTGTCAGCTGATGCCTGCTGAGGGGCAGGATTTGTGCCAGTGAGTGACAGCCATGGGGGCGTATTTCTCCTTGGGGAGGGAAGAAGGTAGAGCCTTTCTTGTCTGAATGAAAGGCCAGGGCCCCGCCCCAGCCAGGGTGTTGATGAGCACACGGTGGAGACTCTGGCAGATCCTGCATTCCAAGGTCACTGGACTCCAACTTTTCATGGTTGTGGGGTGGTGCCTTGTAGGCTTTGTCAGGTAAGAGGGCCCAACGTAAGAACAAGAGCCAACGGGCACAAGCATTCTATATATAAGTGGCTCATTAGGTGTTTATTTTGTTCTATTTAATAATTTGTTTTATTAAATTAATATAAAAATCTTTGTAAATCTCTATATACATCTGGTCATTGGAGGTTCCAGTTATAAACCCATCTTGGTTCTACCCCTTTCCCCTCAAAGGGGGAACAGGGGTCAAGTGACCCTAACCCCATCCTGCTAGGGCAGGGCCGATCTTCCTGGCCCTGGAAAACTTGCTGCAGGTGGGCACTGGGTCAGATTCCAGGCAGGATGAGCTCGGAGAAGCTGGCACCCCAGGTCTGGAGGGGGATGGGGTGCAGCCTCCAGCTGTGGCTGCCCCCTGCCTTCCCAAGGCAGAAAGGATGAGAGACGCAGATTCTGGGCTGACGGCCTGGCTAGCACCATCCTAGGCCACCCACGACGGCTTCATTGGCATTTGTCGTCGCTGTCAGAAGGGCTGCCCTCCCGGGGGAGGCCATGACGGGAGTGGGGCCCCCAGAGTGCATGCACCTCAGTGGTCTCCGTGTCACTGCTGCTGGTGGCACTGTCTCGGAAGCTGGCGAGGGGCGGCCGGACCTTCACACCCTGTGCCGTGACGGAGCCCTCGATGGCCTTCCGGAGCTGGAAAGGTGAGAGGGACAGATGTCTGGACCCAGAGCTCCCGGCTCAGACTCCTCCCCGCCTCTCCCCCCAGGTGAGCCGGACCTCAGCTTCCGTAGGCCATCATCATCTCACCTCCTTTAGAGTAACGATTCCAATGAGTCTCCCAATACTGGTGACATAAGCGTGGTCCACTCCCAGCAGCGAGAAGATGGTGTGAGTCTGCAGTGTGGGGAGAAAACAGGTTGGATTTGATGGACAAGGGGCAGCTCTAAATGACAGGCCACAGGGGGCCAGGACAAGGTTGGCATGGAATAGAAGGGGTGTCACAGATCATGAGGGAAAGAGATTGGGCTGCTGGAGGGAAAACAGTAACAACTGTAATAATGAGAATGTTTCTGTGTCCAGGCCTCAGAAGCTTGATACTCCAAATCCTAATGCTGCTCACACGGAGACATAGGATGGGGGAATAATTCTCAGTCCCGTGTTAGAAAGGGGGATGCGGGACAGAACTGCTCACACACGAAGTCCAGTGATGGGCTGGGCTCCAGGCTAGGTCTTACAACATCATTATTTCATTTCAGTGCTCTCCTGAGAACTCAGCATTAGGAGAAGCAGCATGGGGCTCCACAGTGAAGTGACTTGTTCTGGGTGGATCATCAGGAGTGGCTGTGCGGCCCCAGGCACTTGGGATGCACAGCCCCACTCCCGTTTAGTTGCAGATGTACCCAGAAGGGAGAGCCCACGCCCACCTGAAGGGCCCCGGGCCTGAACACTGTGCCTCTCACTCCGCTGCTTCTCAGCTGCCTTCCCAGCTCAGTGGCCAGGTGCGGGGCTCTGGCATCCCGGTCTTGGTCTGACGCATGCTATGCCTCTCACACGGTCTGCCTTTTCCGGGGTCCAAGCAGCGTCCCAAGTTCTGCTGAGATGCAGCTTGCAGTCCAGGAGGACCACAGGCACCCCATCCTCCCATGCTTTGCTTGCTTTGAGCCCTCCCCTAAGCTTTCAGATATAACCACCAAGGCTTCAGAAACTGTCAGCCAGTTCTCCTTGTGCTTTAAGTAGATTTTCTTGGGGCCAGATGTCTTGAAAAACGCTCTCCTGACTCAGCAGTTCCTGGAATTTTTTGCCTATCATTTATCTCACTGTTCTGAGTTTACTTGTAAGCCTCCTGGCTTAATGTTTGGATCAAGATGAGCAGTAATAACAGCTTCTTCTGTATCAATTACTCAGAACTCATTTAAATTGCCTGAGTATTTTTAAATGTTCTTATACATTTGAAATTCTTCAGGGAGGGATTTCCAGAACTTTCCTAAATTTCTCTACCCATGGCATGACAGTACTTAGAGGGGCGAGAAGGTCAATTTTAGAATAAGCTCTTCTGGGCACCGTGGCTCATGCCTGAGGCTGAGGTGGGCAGATCGCTTAAGCCCAGGACTTTGAGACTAGCCTGGGCAATATGTAAAACCCTGTGTCTACAAAAAGCAGATGTGGTGTGTGCCTATAGTCCCAGCTACTTGGGGGTCTGAGTTGGGAAGATCACCTGAGCCCAGAAGGCAGAGGCTACAGTGAGCCATGATCATGCCACTGCACTCCAGCCTGGGTGACAGAGACCCTGTCTCTTAAAAAAAAAAAAAAAAAAAAAAAAAAAAAAAAAAAAAATCTGTGTTCCTGCAATATGGATAACACAGTTGTCACGTGGTTAGCAATTCCTCCTCCTGTCTAACTTGAGTCCTACATGCTACAAGTTAGCTTAATGTCTTTGACTTCAGAGGGAAACATTTTTATTATAAGGTTTCCTGTTTTAATAATCTGTTAGCCTTGTCTCCTGCTGGTCAAATAACCCCTCTCTTCTACTCCCAAGGAGCCTATTAAATAGTTGCCTTGAATTTTCTTTTTCCCCACAGTCCTAATCAGGTGAGCTTCTGGCAGGCAATATGCCTTTCAGGTTTGCTAACCACTTGCCCCTGGTGGTCACCAAGTCTTACCAGTTCACTTGGTGAACAGCCTGGCCACACCTGACTGTAGCCTCACCATCCTCACAAAGACCGGGGCTGCAGCAGCCTCACGGGCTCTCCCCCTCCCTGGCTCCCCTCCCTCCAGTCTGGCCCTTCTTATCCTGTGCACTTTGTCAAACTTCCTACAGGCCAGACTCCCTAGAATGACCCATGAGACCCTTCCCAAGCCAACCCCAGCCCATCTTTATGGCCTCAGATTCCACTGTGCATACCAGCTTCCACCTTCACAATCACTTATCTTTTTCTGAAAACATTAATTTCTTCCACATTTCAGCTCTTCTCTCATTACAGTATTTTTTTTTTTTTTTTGAGACAAAGTTTCACTCTGTCACCCAGGCTGGAGTGCAGTGGCACAATCTTGTCTCACTGCAACCTCTGCCTCTTGGGTTCAAGTGATCCTTCTGCCTCAGCCTCCCAAGTAGCTGGGACGATAAGCATGTGCCATCATGCCCAGCTAATTGTTGTATTTTTAGTGGAGACAGGGTTTCACCATGTTGGGCAGGCTGGTCTTGAACTCTTGATGTCATGCTCTGCTCACCTCAGCCTCCCAAAGTGCTGGTATTACAGGTGTGAGTCACCATGCCTAGCCTCATTACAGTATTTTAATTTTAGTTAAAAATTTTTTTTTTTTGGCCAGGCACAGTGGCTCATGCCTGTAATCCCAGCACTTTGGGAGGCCGAGGCAAGTGAATCACTTGAGATCAGGGGTTCGAGACCAGCCTGGCCAACATAGTAAAACCCTGTCTCTACTAAAAATACAAAAAAATTAGCTGGATGTGGTGGCATGCTCCTGTAATCCCAGCTACTCGGGAGGCTGAGGCAGGAGAGTCACTTGAACCTGGGAGGTGGAGGTCTCAGTGAGCAGAGATCACGCCACTGCACTCTAGCCTGGTGGATACAGCGAGACTCCGTCTCAAAAAAAAAAAAAAAAAAAAAAAAAAAATTTTGTTAGAAGACAGTCTTGCTATGTTGCTCAGGTTGGACTTGAACTCCTGGGCTCAGTCCTCCTACCTCAGCCTCCCAAGTAGCTAGGACTACAGGTGCGCCACCATGCCCAGCACACGTTATCTTTTAAAATTCATCTCAGTGTGAGTAGTAGGAGCAGTGACAGTAATTCCTAATATCCATCAAATATTTCCTGTGTGCCAGGCTCTACTGTAGGAGCTTCACATGTTTCAAGTCCTTTAATTCTTAGAAAACCCAGTGAGGTGTGATCCGCAATTCAGAGTTAGGGAAAGGAAGCACAGAGAGGCTCAGAAACTTAGCAAGGCACACAGCAAGCTAGCATGCGGCAGAGTGGGAGTTTGGATTCAGGCCTGGCCCCCGCTGCGGGCTTTGCCATTGCTTCTCCGAGGGTGGCTCTGAGCGAGTTACTTCCTAGCTGCTGCAGTGATCTCCAGATGCACGATTCCGAAGTAGCCTCCACTGTATTCTCTCCCTTATCTGAATGTTCCCCTCCTGAGCTGAATGGGGTGACTACCTATTGTAAGGACACTCTGAATGCTGACCTTTTGTGTTCTTATCACTTCTAGTTCTTTGTACATTTGTTAGTTGGTTCCTCAAAGGCTTCTTCTCTTCCTCTGATTTTTAAGTTTGTAACAAATATCTACTTTGTTCTTTTTCATTTAATTTAATTAGCTATCAGGGAGCCCATTGGAGGGCCTGTACTTCTTGGGCCTGGGAATAGTGAACTGGCAGGGAGAGGGACAACATGGCCTTCTGGAAGAATCCTGGGAGCAGGGCCAGGAAATCTGGGCTCTGGGCCGGACTCTGCTATGCTGACTTAGGCACAGGACCCCCTCCACCTCACTGCATGCCTCAGTTTCCCTATGTATTAATATGGTTAAGGCCACAGGCTTTTGAGTCAGACCATCTTGGATTCCAGGCTCAGTTCTGCTACTTACTATTAATTTTTTGAGATGGAGTTTTGCTCTTGTCATCCAGGCTGGAAAGCAATGCCATGAACTCCACTCACTGCAACCTCCACCTCCCATGTTCAAGCGATTCTCCTGCCTCAGCCTCCTGAGGAGCTGGGATTACAGGTGGCTGCCACCATGCCTGGCTAATTATTTGTATTTTTAGTAGAGACGGGGTTTTACTATGTTGGCCAGGCTGGTCGCAAACTCCTGACCTCAGGAGATCCACCTGCCTTGGCCTCCCACAGTGCTGGGATTACAGGCGTGTGCCACCACACCCGGCCAGTCTGCTACTTATTAGCTGTGTGTCCTTGTGCGACTTGCTCAACCTCTCTGAATCTCAATTTCCTCATCTATGAAAACTTGCTAATAGTGTGGCTGTGATGATTAAACACTTGAAGAGCTTAGCACGGTGTCTGGCACCATAGCAAGCACTCGAAAAATGGCAGCATGGTCACCATCCTGACGTGAGGAGGAAGGAAGATCGCTGGAAAAGCCTCAGAGGCTTCGGGAGGAAAGGCTGTGAATAGAAGCCCTCTCAGGCTGACTCCCTTTTTTCTTGCGACTGCACTGTAGTCTGCCACTCGTCCGAGGACTTCACATTCCTTTATTACCTTTTGCCTTTTTGTTTCTCTTTTGTCCCCTGTGCTTTCTGCCTCAGTCTCCGCTTGTCCATGCTATCTGGCTCTTAGGCACAGCTTGTGTGTGAGCTAAATGCCCAACATGCAGGTTTTGGGCGCATCTATCTGCTTCCTATCCCCTGCCCCAAGCCGCAGTGCTTCAAGGCTTGTACATTACGCCTGTCAAATATTTAGCTAAAACACCCCTTGGCTTCTGCTGGTCCTAAGAGCCATTTTGCCAGCTTGCTGGGTGGCCTGAAGATGCCCAGCCATGCGGCTGCCCTCCTTGGGAGTTCTGGAAGCAGAGGGCTCCTGGCTGCCCTGGTGTCTGCCTCGCCCACCACCAGCAGCCTACTCAGCTCCTCTGCCCACTTCTGCGGGCCGCTTTGCAGTTCTGCTGAGCCATCTTCCTGCATCCCTACCAGTTTCCCTTTGGCCCGCAGTAAGTCCGACGTTCTGCGGTCTGACATTCCAGGTCCCCCACTGGGTGCTTCTCATCTTTGTTTATCTCTCCTCTGCAGTCTCCCCACCCCTACTTGGATGTTTGTTAGCTTGTATATTGGATTTTCTTATCCTGCCTGTTTCTCACCCATTTTTTCCCACGTGGGTGTATCAACCTTGGGTTCTGGTGGCCTCCTGCCTAGCTCTGGCCCTGGCCTGGCCTTCTGGCTTCCACCCAGCTCAAGCCCTGTCTTTGTTGCTTCTTTGGTCCAGAGTTCCCTCAAGGGCGAGGCTGAGCAGAAGAAAAATGATGCCTGGCTCCACCACAGAGCAGGATTAGGCTGCTCTCAGCCTCCCATCATCCAAGCAATATGTCTAAAAAACATCTCAGCTCTGAGCCAACTCCCTTCTCCTCTCTCCTTCCTCACTGGCCTGAGTCCAAACTTGTAGGAGAACCAAGATCCCCACTGTGTCCTCTTGAGAGCCCAGACCAGCCCTGGGCCAGGCTGCTGGCCCTACCTTGTGCAAAGAGGTCCGCTCCACCAGCTGGAAGGGAGCAGGATCAATTTTGCAGTCACTGAAGTTGACAGGTTCATCTAGTTGCTGCTCCTCCCACTCCAGAATCTGAGGGGAAGAGACTAGGCGGGTTAGGGAGAAGGTGCCTGTAGCTGACCTCCACCTCCCTGCAAGCTGCCTGCCCTTTTTCCAGCGACATGGTGCCTCCCATGGGGACAGCAGCCAAGACAATGACTGAACACACCCAGGAAGAAACAGGGTCCAGAGTCCAGTGGCACCTTACCTCTTCTGGGCTCATCTCGCCTTCCAGGTCCAAGTCACTCTAGGAGAGAGGGAGGGAGGCTGGCAGCTAGGGGCTCTGGAGTTTATCCAGCCAGACCCTGCCTCCCTGCCTGGTGCTCCCAAGCTGCTG
Source organism: Sapajus apella (assembly GCF_009761245.1). Classification (NCBI taxonomy): domain Eukaryota; kingdom Metazoa; phylum Chordata; class Mammalia; order Primates; family Cebidae; genus Sapajus; species Sapajus apella. The sequence continues at coordinate 17,093,093 of NW_022436978.1, read as the reverse complement.
GAAGAGCGGGCACACTTACTGCCAGGGAGATTCGGACCCGCTTCGACTTGCGCTTCTCACAGGATTCCAACTTCTCCAATTTTTGTCAGAGCCAAACCAGACAGATAAGGAGTTGGGGTTACAGGGAGAGGGGGATGAGGGGAAGTGGTGAGCCCAGGGGAAGGGCACAGCGCAGGGCCCGAGCTGACAGCAGGGAGGGCTGAAGGGCAGGGAGAATGGAGGCAGGCTCTGCAGGGTGGTCTCTGCATTGGAGAGGGAGCAGGGGAAAAAGCAAGCTGGGAGGAGAGGCCTCAGCCACTCACCTCCGAAGCAGCCTCTGGGGGTGGACTGCCACAGAAGAGGCTCCGGAGGGCGATGCCTCCCGATTCTGTGCTCCCTGTGTTCCCAAACATAAGGTCCCAGGGGGCAATGTCATCTTTTGGGGAGAGGACCAGGAAAGGTAAGGAAGTCGGGGGAGAGGTACCCTAGTTCCAGCCTTGGCCCATGTGGGCAGCCTCCTCCAGCTGGGATGTACCCCAGCAACGGGGCTGGCCAGGGACTCAAATGGATCTCAGCAGCTTGGCTCAGGCTCTGTGGACAGAGGAAAGATGGGCTCACCTGTGGGACTCTCTCCAAGGTTCCGGGTGACACTGGGCCCTCTCTTGAGTGCAGGCTTTAGGGGCTTGTGGGTCTCCCCCAGGACTGCTGGGAAGCCTGAGTCTTCTGTGTTCACCTGCATGGGCAGGAAGGGGCCGGTGGGTCACGGTCCCAGACCACCCTCCCAGTCAGTCCCCACAGTGATATATAGGATGCGTTTGTGGCTTTTCCTCTCACCTGGAAGCAGACAGAAGACTCAGGGCTAGGGGCACCCTCCTGATCAGATGGTGGGGAGGTCTGGGCGGCTCTGCGCTCCCGCATGTACTGCCGCCGGCGGGCTGGGCTCAGCTGGGCCCCCAGCAATGCCACCACCTGTGAGCGCTCGATGGAGCCCAGCAGAATCATGGACTCTGGATGGAACAGGTGGAAGGACTCAGTGAGCGGGAACCCCTCAGCCCCTGCCTTCTCTCTCACACAGAGCGGGGCCCTACATACAGCCCACACCCAGAGGGAAGCCCCCACCTGGCAAGTGCTGGCCTGTTCCCTTTGGAACCAAGGAGACTGCTCCTGAGCTCCCTGCCCCTTCCCAAAGCTTCAACCCTGGGAGATGCCCCTAGCACCTGGGCCCCCTCCTGGCCTCACCAGGGGACTCCACTAGGGCCAGCATTCGGCCCTTGGTCCTGTGCAGTGCCAACCGCAGGTCCCGGAAGCTGCAGCTGAGGGCCACGTGGGGCACATCCCGCACCATGATGTCCTCCACTCGCACCCGGTACTGCCTGGGGGCCGAGAGGGGCGCCTGGTTTACAGTCCACATGGGGAGCATTCCCAGAGCACTACCATCCCAGGGCCACAAGGAAGGCCCCACAGCCCAACCATGGGGACAGGGCTAAGGGCCAAGGGGTGCTCCCACCCTTCTTTCTGAACAGCAGGGGCCAGCTACAGCCTCTTGGGGTGTGGATGAGGGCGGCTCATCTCCCAGCTTCATGGCTCAGGCCCTCGCTGGAGGTGGGTGTAGGGACCTAGGGTGCCCTCTGCCCCTCACCCACGACCCCCTTAGCCCCCGGCCCTCCGTACTGGTGGCGGCCCCAGCCCAGCTCAGGCAGGTAGGGCAGTTTCTTGATTCGGATGATGCTGTCATAGAGGGAGGGCTGTAGACTCTGGGCCACGGCGTTGGCCAGGATGACGGCGATCATGACCGGCAGTATGTGAGCGATCTGGCCTGTGAGCTCGAACACGATCACAGCCGTGGACACGGTGTGCGTCACCGCTCCTGCCAACGCAGCCGCCCCTGTGGACGGTCACACTCAGTCTCCTCAGGGTGCCCAGGCTCCAGAAGACCCTCCGCAACCAGGGCAGGTCCTGAGTGGGTCCCTCAGGGCCACCCAGTACAGTCCTGGGACCAGGCCTGTGTATCTGAGGGAAGCCGGGTTTCTGCCAGCAGGGGGCACCAGAGTCTCATCCTGTGGCCAGGGCGCGGGTAGGGGGTCTTCCAAGGCCGACTGGACCTGAGGCACTCACCGACCACCGCATAGCCCCCAGGCACAATCCGGTAGGTGCTGCTGTCTGTGTGAATTCCATCTGGGAACCAGGCGGCCATACTTTCACCCACCAGACGCCCAAATGCTGCTCCTTCAGGGAGGGGGGTGGGAAGAGAAAGAGGCAGTGGAGGGGGAGGGCGGGGGCACGAGGAAGAGAGAAGGTCAGAGGGTGAGGGGGGGCCGGCGGGTCATTCAGTGCAGGGCACAGTCCTGCAGGGTCGGGGTTCGGGCTAGGGCTGAACCAAAAACCCACTCTTGGGCATGGGGATGGTCGCGGGTGGGGAGGGGCGGAGTGCAGGCCAGGAGAGCAGGCAGCTTAGAACTTACCAATGACAAAGACAGGCATGAAGGCCCCACAGGGGACTGGGATGGTGGTGGCCAGGGCCGACATCCAGAACTGCAGGCAGGGGGTGGGTCAGAGGCGAAGAGGCTCCACCGGGCCCCAGGCAGCCCCCAGCTCCACCCAGGAGAAGGCTGCTTTGCTGTTCAGGTAGGCGTGACCCTCCCAGCTACCCCGGAACCCCCAGGCCTCCTAGGTGAAGGGAAGGGACGGACTCTGGAAGCAGATGACTAGGGTTCAGATCATTGCTCTGCCCTCTAGCTGGGTGACTTTGGGCCACCAACTTCACCCTTGTGCTTTGACTCCCCACCTTTCAAACGGGGATACCAGTGCCTTTACCATGGCACTGTGGAGGGACTTGGAGGAGGGAGCACTGCGCGGCAGGTGCTTAGAAGGGCATGCGATGTAAAGGTTAGCAGCGTACCCAGGAGGTGCCCACCTTCATGAGAATGAAGATGACCAGGGTGAGGAAGACGTTGGCACGTGGTGGGCTCCAGGCCTGTGAGGTGCTGGGTGGTTCTAGCTCCTCCACCAGGCCCTGGCGGACCCATGTCCGATTGTCAAACAGGGTGACCAGCGTCTCTTTCTGTGAGAGCTAGAGTGAACAGGGTGCCTCAGGCCGGGGAACTGGCAGGACGAAGGGAAGAGGTCCATGGGATCCCATAGTCATGCTGGGGCTGCTGGCCTTGGAGGGAATGCCTTCCAAGGGAAAGCATGAGCCCCTGTTCTGTCTTCGGTTACCTGTCCGGCCATGAACTGTCCAAAGCCCGGGGGGAAGGTCAGCGTGGAGATGAGCAGGGTCACCAGAGCCGGGAAGAGTAGGCGTCTAGAATCGTAGGTTTAACAGCATCAGTCGTGGGTGGCCAAGGGCTGGGTGCCCTCGCATATCTCAGGGCTGAGGTCAGAGCACAGCCTTGGCTCTTTCATGAAAGCACTCAGTCCTGAGAGGAGGTCCCTTTGCTGTTTACGGTATGATGACCCGAGGGTGATGGCGGACTGCGGTTATTCTAAGAGCAGGGGTCTGACTCACAGGACTTTCTCTTGACCCCTGACTCTGTAGGTGGGCAGCAGCAGCAGCAGGGCCCCTGAGCCCTCCCGGGGCCCCCTGAGTTGTTATTCCACCCTCCATCCTCAGAAGCCCATCTGAAGGGCGCGTCGTGTGACGGGGTGGGGAAGTTTCTGCCTCTGCCTGTCTCTCTGCGGTGACTTAGGGTGAAGGCCACTGTTAGGGGAACCTGGGGTCACTCGTGAAGTTGACCAGAGGTTGCGGGGAGCAGGTTCAGCTGGTTGCCCTCACTCTGAAGGATGTCATTCCCAAGGGAAGTCATGCTTCAGGCCTCCCCACTCCCAATCCTCAGGGTTACACTGAGAGAGCTGTGTTCTGAAGATAAAAAAATCTCGGCTGGGCACGGTGGCTCACGGCCTGTAATCCTAGCACTTTGGGAGGCCGAGGTGTGTGGATCACCTGAGGCTGGGAGTTCGAGACCAGCCTGACCAACATAGAGAAACCCCGACTCTATGAAAAATACAAAATTGGTCGGGCGCGGTGGCTCAAGCCTGTAATCCCAGCACTTTGGGAGGCCGAGGCGGGTGGATCACGAGGTCAAGAGATCGAGACCATCCTGGTCAACATGGTGAAACCCCGTCTCTACTAAAAATACAAAAAATTAGCTGGGCATGGTGGCACGTGCCTGTAGTCCCAGCTGCTTGGGAGGCTGAGGCAGGAGAATTGCCTGAACCCGGGAGGCGGAGGTTGCGGTGAGCCGAGATCACGCCATTGCACTCCAGCCTGGGTAACAAGAGTGAAACTCTGTCTCAAAAAAAAAAAAAAAAGAAAGAAAAAAAAAAGAAAAATACAAAATTAGCTGAGCATGGTGGTGCATGCCTGTAATCCCACCTACTCAGGAGGCTGAGGCAGAAGAATCGCTTGAACCCAGGAGGTGGAGGTTGCAGTGAGCCGAAATCATGCCGTTGCACTCCAGCCTGGGCAACAGAGTGAGACTCTGTCTCAAAGAAAAAAAAAAAAACAAAAAACCTCATCCATCCCCATGGATCATGGGGGGAAACTGAGGCTCGAACACTCTCCAGAGAGCACTCCTATATAGGCCAGGCCAGAGGACCTGACTATAAACTTAAAAGCGCCAATTTTCAGGCAATTCATGTGAACATAAAAATGTTCAGTCAACACCGCTGGCTGATTTCTCAGTGGAGTGCCTGTTTGACTCGGCCGCTCTCTCGCCATCACTGTCCCCTGACCCCCACGCAGCCCCCATACAACCCAAAGCAACCTGGAGAGGAGCTGAGAGCCACTCACTTCCTCATGAGGAAGCGATTGATGGTTTTCTGCTTCCGCATCACCTGGACAATCTTCCGGTTCAGGTAGACGAAGAGGGCTCCCCCGAAGCCACTAGCAATACTGGAAAGGGAAGAGGCGCCCGAGTGAATGCGCATCCTCTGGAAACCCCCTCCTCTCCGACACCCCCAGCCCCTCAGCTCCTCACCCAATGACAGCAAAGGCCGGCAGCTCCTGCAGGTCAAAGGGGAAGTCGAGCCGGAACCGGGTTTTGAAGAGGGCCGTGATGGTCTCTACAAGGAAGAGGGGCAGAGGGAGGCAGGCCTAGCCTCCTGGGCCCCCAACCTGGTACCATCTCAGGTTGCCCTCAGCCCCCAGGTGCCCCACCTTCATCCCGGTTCCAGACTGCCAAGACCCGGAAGATGAAGGCACTGAAGGTGGCGGCGAAGAAGCCCCGCCAGTAGTTCCGCACCGCGAAGAAGGTGGAGGTGACCTCGATGCTGAAGAGGACGCCTGTGAGGGGGAGGAAGGCCGCCACTTGAGTCCTGGGTCTGGCCTGTGGCCTCAGACCCAGATGAGAGGGGCAGAGGAGGAGAGGCCAAGGGCAGGGTTATGGGGCTGGGCTGACCTGGGACCCCTCCTACCTCCAATCGGAGCCGCAAAGCAGCAGCCCACCCCCACGGCACAGGCGGCAGCCAGCATCTCTGTGTTCCGGGATTCATTCTGGCGAGAGTGGTGGCAAGAGGGGGTCAGCCGTGGGCTCAGCAGCCTCTGCCCTCCACTGTCCCCAGGGTGCCCCTTACCTCATAGATACCCCCAAAGAGGGAGAGGAACTTGCTGAGGAGGGCGGCACACATGCTTGCGATATGCACAAAAGGGCCCTGCAGGGTAGGGCAGGCGGTGAGTCGGGAGGGGCCCGCCCTGACCTTGGCCTGCCTTCTCTTCCGCCAGGAGGAGCTCCTTCATTCCCCAACCTGCACTGACCTCTTTGCCAAGTGGCATCCCGCTGCCCAGGGCGCAGGTCAGCCCGATGACCTTAGCGACAAAGGTCTTGAGCGTGAGGTATTCTTTCAGCACCACTCCTCGAAGGATGGTCTTCATCTCAGGGATGCCAGAGCCTGGGGAGGGAGCGGTCTCAGGAGAGGCATATGATGTGCCCATTTCAGGGGTCCCGCCTCTGCCCTCCCTTCTCTTTGAATGTACCGACAGCCTGAGGGGCCAGGATCTGTGTGAATCCAGCTGAGAAAGTGATGAGGACGACAGGGTAGGTGACCCAGGCCAGGTACTGGAGCAAGATGCTGGCATTCAAGCCCCGGGACATCCACTGCTGAGCTGTGGGAAGAGGACCTGCTGGACCCCCAGGACACCCCCACTGCTGGGCTGTGGGAAGAGGACCTGCTGGACCCCCAGGACACCCCCACTGCTGGGCTGTGGGAAGAGGACCTGCTGGACCCCCAGGACACCCCTACAGCCTGGCCACTGGACCACACTGATATGACAAGCCATCCCATGGAATACCACACAGAGTCTGTGCACAGGGGAAGGAAAGGGTCCCTGAGAGCATTCACTGGGACAAAGCCAAATCTAGGCCAGAGGATCGCTTGGAGTGGGGAGGCAAGAAGCTGCACCCTATGGAAGTGGCCGAGATTATGCCCGAATCTGGGCAGTCAGACTGGCTGGGGAAAGTGGTCAGTAGCCAAGAAGCCAAGATGCCTTCCTCCATGTCTAGACCAGTATGGCATTGAAGCAGGAGGGTTCTTCCCAGTCCTCCCCTGCCAGCTCTTGCCCTCACCTTGTAGACAGGCAGCAATGGCATAGTCCATGGCCCAGCTGACCAGTGCCATGAGGAGCCCCAGCAGGACCAGGAAGATCCAGTCTTCACCAACCCTGGATACTAGGAACTTGTGGCAGCGGACAGAACAGACTGGGCGCAGGGAAGGGAAGAAGCAGGAGGTTGGCACCAGAGTGCTCCTACCCCTTTTACCGCCCCCTCAACTGCCCCGTCCCCCATCAGCAGCTCTAATGGCCTCTGGTCCCCTCAGCACAGCACAGCACAGCCAGGTCCCCTGCCCCAACCCAGTTCTCACTGCGGCATCGGGCGCAACGGCTCCGTCCATATTCCAAAAGCTCTGGGGCAGCCCGAGGGGAAGGGGGACCCTTCCAGGGCTCAGGCCCTCCCAGGCGAATCCGAGCAGCTTCCTCTTTGGCAAAGGCCCCAAGGTCCTGAGTGTACCGGCCATACATCTGGAGCAACAGTGGGGATGGGGGCGCTCGAGGTCATGGGCCGAGTGGGGGTGCAGGGAGGGTTCTTAGAGCCTCCACTCCCCCTCTCCCAGCCCCCACACTGGGTATCCCTCTTGGAGGCACAGCTCAGATTCTGGCCCGAGGTGTGGGAACAATGCACAGTGCAGACTGTGGGGGCTGTCCTGGCCAGAGTGATGGGGACAGCCAAGGTACAGGGACACAGCTCTGGGGGTGGCAGCATAATCGGTCCTCTTCTCACAGGCCTGGGGCGGGGGCATTGAGGAGGAGTGAGAGGGAAGGCCCCAGAGGAGGAAAAGATGGAAAAACCTGTGGCACAGACTAAAAGTGGGAGGCGGGAAGGTCAGGGGGTAAGGGGTGATCAAGGGCACATGGGCAACAATAAGAGCCTCGTGGAGCTCGGGGCAGCTGAGTTGGGCCCAGGAGCAGGCGAGGCCCCAATCCTTATCACGTTCCTCCTGGGCCTCTGGCCTGTGATGAACTCAGCTGCACCCCTCCCAGCCACCCTAATCCCCTTGTCCCCATTCTCAACCGCCACCCCCACCGGCCTGCCAGCCCAGCTAGGAGTGGAAAGCCTCTCGCCCAGGGTGGGTGGAGAAGTCTTGGTGGCCTCAGCCCCACTCTGGAGCTGCACTGAGCCCAGCAGTGGGCTGGGGGACAGTGGAGGCTGCGGATGGCTGGGCTGTGACTGTGGATGCTGGGGTGATGGGACGGGAGAGTCGCCTGAACCAGGGCTAGACCTGCCAAGCTGGGCGTGTGTTGGGGGCGGGGAGGAGTAGATTCCGGCTGCCACCCGCAGAGCTTCGGGACACAAAGGGCTCCTGTTGGGGCTGGGATGGGGGGGAGGGAAGGAAAGATAGAGAGGGTGAGAGATAGAAAGTGAGGAAAGGGAAAGCAAAGAGGAGAGAGGGAACTAGGGAGGAGAAAGGAAAAGAGAAAAGAGGCAAGGAGAAGGGACAGGCATGAGAAAGAAGGGGATGACGGTGGAAGAAGTCAGGAGGAGGAAGCGAAGCACGGAGGGTGTAAAAAGGCAGACACAGTGTAGGAGGAGGGAGGGAAAGACAAGGGACGGGACGGAACGGGGGAGGCTGGAGCACAGAGTGCCCGGGACGGAGCTGGCCCCTGAGAGCTCACTCCAGAGACAGCTGGAAGGGACGGAGATGGAGAGGTGGCCGGTGCAACAGAGGCACCATGTCAGAGGCCAGGTACTTGGCTTCCTTGACCATGCTCCTATCCTGGTCTGGGCAGACTGACAAGTATCTCCTACCCCATCCCAAGGGATGGTTCCTTTACCCTTACCTATTCCCACCTCTCCCTGCCATCCTGATTCATCCAGCTACTCTCTCCTAACTGGGCACCTCCCAGACTCAGTTATAGCCTCTCTTCCTAAGACGTTCCCTCCCTGCCACCTTCCTGGGCAAATTCCAGCCCAAGCTGGTAGGGGCCCTTCCTTTCTCTAGGGTTGGGTCTTCCACCTCAGTGACATTGGGGGGGTCACGTGGCTTCTCAAATACCAAGTAACAATGGGGGCAATGAGTCGGCTCAGAGCCCAGGACCCCTGCTTCTAATGGGGTCAAGTGACACACCCTGGGGTGGGTGGGGGCTGGCTACCCCACGTCAGCATGGACAAAGGTCCCAACTCCCACACCCATTCCTGCTTCACCTACCCTCCCCAAAGCTCCTGTTCCCCAGAGTGGCAAGCCACCTTTTCCAGAGTCAACAGAAGGGCTCCTGCCAACGCTGGGTGTGGAGCCCTCAGAGGTAGGGGCTGGGGCTGCCCCTCTTTCTACACACTGGATTCTATGCTTAGCACGGTGTCAGGCGCAAGCCAGGGACACAAGGAATGTCTTGGGTGGCGGAGACAGTGGCGTGGAGAAAGTTCAATGGTGTGAATGGTGCCGCGGAAGGGGCAGTGGGTGCTGAGACTCGGGCCCAGGTGGTGGGGGAGAAGCAAAGAAAACGTGTGTGTTGGGCGGTGAAGGGGGGGCACCTGGGACAAACACCTGGTGTCCTTCTCCTCTGCAGGCCCTCAGCCTCAGCGAGAAGCCAGCATGCAGCTTTCCATCCCTTCGGCCCCGCAGCCTCGGACTTCCGAGCCTCAGTTTCCCCAGCTCAAAAGGCTGGGACGGGATTCGGGTAGGCCCCTGGTCCTCGCGTTGCCGAGGGTAACCTGGCGCAGCGGTCCCGGAGCGCACTCCTCGGGCTGGGCTCGGCTTCACTCACCAGGGTCTGCTCGTACTGCAGCGCCCGCGGCTCCATCCCCTCCTCCGCTGCCGCGGCCGACGCCATCTCCCTGCACTGCCCTCTCGCCTCCCTCCGCGGCTCCGGCTCTGCCCTCTGCTCGGCTTCCGGCCCGCAGAGTCCGCGCCCGCGGCCGTCCCGTCCCCGCAGCCCGGGAGGCCGAGAGCAGAGTGCGGCGGGCCCCGGGCGGGCGCCGCAGGCGCGGCCTCCGGCTCGTGTCCCCTCCTCGGCGGGCGGGCCGAGGGCGGTGCCCTCTGCGCTGCTCCGCCCGCCCGCCGGCCCATCTGAGGGGCCGGCCCAGCCCGGCCGGGGTCCGCGCGGGGCCTTCCGAGAGGCGGCAGGGGGCGCTGAGCAGACGGGAGCCCGCGCGGGCTCCCCGCGGAGGCCGGGGCAGGAGGGGGGCGCCCGGGGCCGGGCACGGGCGGGTCCGCGGGCACGTGGAGGGGCCGGGCCGGGCTGGCGGTTCCCTGCGTCCGGGCAGGAGGGGCTGCAGATGCCGGAGCTCCGCAGGGCTCGGGGCTGGGGGTGCGGAGCGCTCTACATCGGACGCCTCCGGGTCAGCCGGTTAGGAGCCGCCTCCCCTCACCCGTCCGAGGGGACGAGCGGCCCGGACAGGCCTGTCAGGGCTGAGCAGCAAAGCCGGGAGGATTCGGAGCGGATCGGGGCCGTCTTCCTCACCCCTTCCTTTCCCCGGGCTCCCCCGGGGACGTGCACCTGGAGCAGCCTGGCCTGCGGCGTGTGCGGGGCTGGAGGCTGGGAGGGCCCCGGAAGGGGTAGGCCGGAGGAGGGCAGCTCCAGGGGCCGGGAGTCCACGCCCGGGAGGCGGGCGTGGGGAGCAGAGGTCGCTTCTCCCTGGCTGGGCCCAAGGAGGAACCCGAGTCGCTGCTGCCGTCCCTCCGCTTTCGGGGAACGGTATGCTGGTGCTCGGGGTTCTCTGTCAGGGGCCAGGGAAGGATAGCAAAGAGGGCGGAGCGCGCGCAGGGCGGACGGGCAGCGGAGCGATAGTGCGAGAGGAGCGAGGGCGCCCAGGACGCGGACAGGATGCGGGAGAGCCAGTACCAGGAGGAAGGGCCATTTGGGAGGCAGAGGCGGGGCTCGGGGGGCGGGGGCAGTGCCCGGGGAGGGGGGCCCTGGGAGAGAAGCCACCACCCAGGAGGAAGGGCCAGTGCGAGGGAAGAGCTGGTATCCAAGGAGAGGGCAGTGCCAGGCCGAAGGGGTACGGAGGGGATCCGTGTCCAGTAAAGGGGAACGCGCAGTACCAAGCTGGAGGGGGAGTGCCCAGGGGGCGGGGCCCAGGCTGAAGGGGCGGTGCGCGGGAAGAGCCTGGCCTGGGGGAAGAGGGCAGTGTCGTGGGGTGCAGTACGAGGGGAGGGGACCATGCAGGCTTTCCACTTCTCCATAGCGACGTCATGGCAAATTCCCAAACTGGACGGATCCGGCTCGGGTTACATCCAGAAGGGTCCAGCCGGCCCCGGCGTCCTCGGTGCCTCCTGGAGGGGCTGGGCACCTCTGGGGCGGGGTTCTGCTCCACCTGCCCTCGGAGCGCACTGTGCCCTCGGCGGGCACGAGGACCGGCGGGATCGGGCTAGGGCCTGGCCGCTCTGGGCCAAGGATCAAGGTCCCTGCCTGGGTTAGGCCCCCACGCATTCCAGTCTTCTGGACCCAGACTGAAGAGGGCGCAGTAGAGCCCCAGCGTAGCAGGAGAACCCGCTCTACAGCCGCGGGAGGTCGGACCTATTGTTTCCCCGCCCTGGGCGGAGCCACCTGGCCGTGAGACCCGCCCTCAATGCCGAAGCCTCTCGGAAGCAATCTTTCGGGGAGGAAGTTAAGTAGCCCCGAGAGGGAGGCTGTGGCGGAAGTGGTCGCGTTACCGCTTGTTTGTGCGCATGCGCCGCTCTTGTCTGGCTGCCGCCTGTCTGGAGGTGCTTTTGCTCATCTCCCCTCTTCTCCACGCGAGGGGGTGCGTGTACTCCCAGCTGTGGTCGCGCGTTCACCCCTTCTGCTGCTCTCGCGGCCCACTTGCGATGGCGGGCATCCTGTTTGAGGATATTTTCGATGTGAAGGATATTGACCCAGAGGGCAAGAAATTTGACCGAGGTAAGTAAGGTACCAGGTTTGGAGGAAGAGGCTAACCTCCTCGCGAACATGTCCCTGGGCCCCATGCCCACCCAGCTCTTGTGGCCTGCTCCTACCAGCAGGTCCTGATGTAGGGACCTCCCTCAGGAAACACTTTATGAATGAGAAAACGGAGACTCCGGAGCTCTCTGGCTTCACGCATGCCGTGCCGGGTGTCTGGATGGCCTTTTGTCATAGTGCTGGCAAACTCCTGGGCATCTTTATAATCGCTGCCTACTCTGTGCTAGACACTGTCTTGTGCGGCTCATACACACTTTGCTTTACTTATTCTCAAGAGACCTCTGCCGGGCGCGGTGACTCACGCCTGTAATCCCAGGACTTTGGGAGGCTGAGGTGGGTGGATCACTTGAGGTCAGGAGTTCGAGACCTGCCTGGCCATCATGGTGAAACCCCGTCTCTGCTAAAAAATACAAAAATAAGCCGGGTGTGGTGGTGGCGCGCCTGTAATCCCAGCTACTCCCAGCTACTTGGTAGGCTGAGGCAGGAGAATCGCTTGAACCCGGGAGGCTGAAGCTGTGGTGAGCCAAGATCGGGCCACAACACTCCAGCCTGGGCGGCAGAGCAGCCTGGGCGGCAGAGCTAGACTCCATCTCCAAAAAAAAGTATATACTAAGCAGTTAACTCTAACTCAGAGAAGACTTTGCAAAGCGCTAAAGATTCTGAGAGCGATACAAGAATATAGACTCTGAAGTTAGATTACTTGCTATGCAGCCTTGGGTGAGTTACTCAAACTCTCAGAGGAAAACAGGGAAGGCACCACCCACCTCATGAGGACTCCTTTTTTTTTTTTTTTTTTTTTTTTGAGATGGAGTCTCATTTTGTCACCCACACTGACTGGAGTGCAGTGATGTGATCTCGGCTCACTGCACTCTGCCCTCTGGGTTCAAGCAATTCTCCTGCCTCAGCCTCCCAAGTAGCTGGGATTACAGGTGTCTGCCACCACACCCAGCTAGTTTTTGTGTTTTTGGTAGAGATGGGGTTTCACCATGTTGGCCAGGCTGGTCTCCAACTCCTGACCTCCAGTGATCCACCTGCGTTGACCTCCCAAAGTGCTGGGATGACAGGTGTGAGCCACTGCGCCTGGCCTACATTTCTTTATTTTGTCATTGATCAATAATTTTCTCTTTGGTGTCTCTTTCTTTGCCTGGAGACTCAGATGTTTTTCAAGATGGATGCCCGTTAGTAGACATCTTGATAACCCCTTCAGCACAGTTCCTAGCACAGAAAGAGGAAACCTTTGGATGATTTAATAACTTGCCCAGAGTCAGGTTCTCAGCCATCCAGGCAGGCCTAGAACCTGGGTATTATTTGCTGCTGGAGTATCTTTGGTTGTTTTCTGGGGATTATGTTCACGTGCCACAGTTTTTCTCCTCATTTCCTCCTTGCATATCTGGGTCTGATTGAGCCTGCATTTCTGAGAGCAGATGAGAGACCAGTGGATGTAGGCTGGGTTAGATTGAGTATTCTGTTGCATACAATCCCACACTGTAGGGTCTGCCCTGGGCCTGGCAATGCCTCTGTTACCCTTTTTCTCCTTCTCCCCAGTGTCTCGGCTGCATTGTGAGAGTGAATCTTTCAAGATGGATCTCATCTTAGATGTAAACATTCAAATTTACCCTGTAGACTTGGGTAAGTATTGAACACAGACAATAATGAGGCTTTTTGCTACTTCAGCTATTCTTCACTCTCTGATATTGCTGTTATTTTCAGGTGACAAGTTCCGGTTGGTCATAGCTAGTACCTTGTATGAAGATGGTACCCTGGATGATGGTGAATATAACCCCACTGATGACAGGCCTTCCAGGTGAGGGAGTGAAGAAGGTAATACTTGAAATATGCCCTGAGGACTAAGTAGATAAGTGATAAGAAAGACTCTTCTGGCCGGGCACAGTGGCTCACGCCTGTAATCCCAGCACTTTGGGAGGTGGATCATGAGGTCAGGAGTTCGAGACCAGCCTGGGCAACACGGTGAAACCATGTCTCTACTAAAATACAAAAAATTAACTGGGCATGATGGCGGGCACTGCATAGTCCCAGCTTCTCAGGAAGCTGAGGCAGGAGAATTGCTTGAACCCAGGAAGTGGAGGTTGCAGTGAGCAGAGACTGGACTACTGCGTTCCAGGCTGGGCAACAGAACGAGACTCTGTCTCTAAAAAAAAAAAAAAAAGAAAGACTCTTCTTTAATTCCTGGAATAAATAATGATTAGCAGAATCTGAGTAACCTTAAGGAAATTTCTACACTTAAGAATTCAAACAGACCAGGTACTATGGCTCACACATGTAATTCAAGCACTTTGGGAGGCTGAGGCAGGAGGATTTCTTGAGTCCAGGAGTTCAAGACCAACCTGAGCAACATAGTGAAACCTCACTGCTACAAAAAAAAAAAAAAAAAAAAAAAAAAAACTGACCAGGGTGACACGTGCCTATAGTTCCAGCTACGTGGGAAGCCAAGGCGAGAGGATTACCTGAGCCAGGGAGGTTGAGGCTGCAGTGAGCCATGATCATGCTACTGCACTCCAGCCTGGGCAACAGAGCAAGACCCTGTCTCAAAAAAAAGATAAAGAAAAAATTTCAAACAACCAGGTATTTATAACAGTGATTACATGCTTGTGAGCTGTAGCCTTTTGAAGGCTAAGGAGATGACCGCTCTGTGGGTCTTGTGTCTTGGAAGGGAGCTTGGTATGATGGAAAGGCCTTGGCAGCCCGCTTGAGTTCATTTCTGAGCTCTACCACTTACTTGCTGAGTAACCTTAATCTCCTTCATCCTGTGTCCTCGTCAGTAAGCTGGAGATGGTCGTGCCTAGCTCACGGAGCTGCCGTGAGGACTCAATGGCGTCATGTTTGTAATGTGCCTGTTGTTAAAATGCTGGCATGGAGTTACCAGTTGCCATTTTTAAATGGCATCTTTTATATTGTTAATTACTGTTAAGAATAACTTTGCTACTCTTGCTCCGTAGGGCTGACCAGTTTGAGTACGTAATGTATGGGAAAGTATACAGGATTGAGGGAGACGAGACTTCCACTGAAGCGGCAACACGCCTGTAAGTTACATGACCTTGTGAGGATTGCTTTCCCCTCCCTGTTCTGAGACTTCGAGTTATGCTCCTGCTTCCTCCGTTGGGTCCTTCTCCCCAGGCACCTCAGACATAGGTGGGAACTAGAAAGAAACGGTTCTGGGAACACTTTCCAGTCTGAATTGTAGACTGCCCTTTGTCAGGCCCTCCTGGCCCAGTGGTCCAGAACAGAAACTGGTGATCTCACTGTTAAAGTACAGAGGAGACTTGCTTGCCCGGGAACCAAATGCAGCATTAAGTGATGATACTATTAGGCCGTGTGTGTGTGTGTGTGTGTGTGTGTGTCTTTTCCTTAAAATCTTATTAAAACAATATGTGCTGTTTGTAAGTAATTTGAAATGCGGAAGAGTAACGTGAAGAAGAAAAAAAAAACCCTGTAATTCCATACCCAGAGAGAACCTTTTACATAGACTTTTTTGCATATCCAGTGTTCTTTTTTTCCTTTCATCTTTTTAATTAATTAATTAATTTTTTTTATATCTTAGTGTTCTTAACGTCTATTTTTTTCCTTTGAGACTGTGGTGTTTATTACCTTTTCTTCTGCTCTTTTTGCTTAACATTATGTAAAACATGTTTCGGCCGGGTGCAGTGGCTCACGCCTGTAATCCCAACACTTTGCAAGGCCGAGGTGGGTGGATCACCAGGTCAGGAGTTTGAGACCAGCCTGGCCAACATAGTGAAACCCCGTCTCTACTAAAAAAAATACAGAAAATTAGCCAGGCATAGTGGCAGGCGCCTGTAATCCAGGTACTTGGGAGGCTGAGGCAGGACAGGTGCTTGAACCCAGGAGGCGGAGGTTGTAGTGAGCTGAGATCTTGCGCCATTGCACCCCAGCCCGGGAGACAGTGAGAGACTCCGTCTCAAAAAAAAAAAAAAAAAAGAAAATGTTTCCCCATGTTAGTGTAAAGCTTTCTTAAACATTTTAATAGTTAGATAACATTTCAGTAAGTGGATCCCATTCCCCTGATTTGGGGCATATAGGTGTTTTTCGCCTTTGCTAATATAAAGAACAACGCTGGCTGGGTGCAGTGGCTGACGCCTATAATCCCAGCACTCTGGGAGGCAGAGGCGGGTGGATCACCTGCGGTTGAGTGTTTGAGAGCAGCCTGACCAACCTGGAGAAACCCCGTCTCTACTAAAAATACAAAATTAGCCAGGTGTGGTGGTGTGTGCCTGTAATCCCAGCTACTCAGGAGGCTGAGGCAGGAGAATCGCTTGAAACCGGGAGGCAGAGGTTGCGATGAGCCAAGATCGGGCCATTGCACTCCAGCCTGGTCAACAAGAGAGAAACTCTGTCCCACAGAAAAAAACAACAATGCCTTGAACATATCTGTGCATTCATCTTTGTCAGAATTTTGGTTCCCAGTTACAAAACAGTAGAAAGATGCTCTTCTCTTTGTTAGGCTGACGGAGAGCTGCTGAGTAGTAGCTGTTGCAGACTCATGGCATGGGGCCTTCTGTTTCAGCTCTGCCTACGTGTCCTATGGGGGCCTGCTCATGAGGCTGCAGGGGGATGCCAACAACCTGCATGGATTTGAGGTGGATTCCAGAGTGTATCTGCTGATGAAGAAGCTGGCCTTCTGAACGTCGCCGGAAGCCAGCCCTGCTGCCACGTCACACAGGTCCTGGACATCGTTCCAGCCTGAGTTGCAGCTGCTCCTGTTCACCTGTTGAGGAGAGGCTGGCTCCCTGTCCACTGTGGCTGCATCTTTAACTGGCCTGCATCAGTTAGAAACTCACTCGCCTGTGAAAGACACTGGGAGAGCTTAAAATCAATCGGAAGCTTGGTGTATATGATTTTTAAATCAAACGTTACTTTTTCAGACTGCCCCTCCCCTTTTTGTAAAAAGTTCGTTTACTGTAAAATCATTTTTTCCAATTTATCTGTGGTGCACTGTTTCTGGCCCGCAGCCAGCTGCTCACTTGGCATTGTAGGATCTATTCCAGCCTTTTGGTATCTGGGTTCAGGGTTATCCCAGTCTCCTGGCTGACTGTTCCCAACGTTTATCCTCCAATGTGGTTTTCTGTCTGGGAGAGGGAGTGTTGTGCTTTTGGCTCCTGAGGGCACCCCAGGCTCAGAAGATACCACCCATTTGGCACAGAAGTTTGAATTGGCAAGGAGCCCTGCTCGTGTCCTTCCAACACTTCCAGTCTCTTAGAGAGTCAGTTCACGTTGACTTGAATGAGTCACTTGCATAGTCTAGAAATGTTCATTATTTTTGTGGAAGCTTTGGGTAGAGGCTTTTAGCTACTGGCATGGGGAATGACTCTGAAGAGTCGGAGGAGACGACTTGGTGCTTTTGGAGGCGGGTGGAGGAGCTGGCTCTCTGCTCCACATTCCAGTGGTGACCTGGGAGGGAGGGTAAGTGGAAGTGGACGGGGCAGCAATACCAATGAAGTTGGCAGGCCAGAGGCAGGGCCAGTGCCAGGACAATGTAGCAGCCCGACTACAGTCACCAACTTAGGAGTTGGGGAAGAAAAAGTATTAAGGAAATGGCTATGATGATAAGGACTCCAGCATGTGAGCTGGCTCCTCTGCTTGGCATTACAGGTCTCTAGGAAAGCACGTGGGATTCTGTTTTCCCCTAGGAAGTTTAGGGCTAACAACCTGACAAGGTTCCGTGTGTATTAAACAGCTGTCTGTTTGATCTGGCTTTGCCTGAGAGCTGGTCCCCCTGCTGGGATACCTGGGGTATTTCCTTCCCCATCATTTTCAAGTCTTTACATGAGGTGTTAGAAATAGTATTTAGGGAAATGGGTTGAAAATGAATGGCCTCAGCAGGGAGGAGGAAGAGGTGTTTCTTTTACCTTACTTTGGGTGGAATAGGGGGAGTAGATGTACTGGGGGTTGGGATGAATTTTTATGAAATCCTGGAACCTTTCCATGAGATGGGGTTTTTTTGTGGGTTGGAGAAGGACATATTTAAATTAGAGTGAGAGAAACAGATTACCTATAATAGTGTGTAGGTTATCACAGACTGTCCTGGCGGTCCTGGGGTAGCAGAAGGAAGAGAACTGGTATAACACTGAATGGGGATAGGAGTGTTCTGGTTGTAAGGGTTTTTTGTGTTAGTGGGAAGAAGGGATGGGACCAACCAGACTGATTTGGGAATGGGTTAGATTCGTACGTAACAGGGGCAGGTAAGTTCATACTAGAGAAGCCCACGAGTGATTTGCATTTGCCCACAACTGGAGTGAGTGAAATGCCAATACTAGATGCCTGGAAGTTTCTGGCAACATTTGCAGTTTGCGATTCCTGTCTGTCATTCTTCTGTGCTAAGAACCCATCTTGTCTGGTGCCATGGGTGTATCCTGTCCCAGGTGCTGGCACTTCAGTGTGCTATGAAGTGTTTCATTTGATTGTTACATTTACCCTAGCTCCGTATGTCAGTAAGTTACAGTTTCCGCTTAAGTTCCCGTGACTACATTCTAGAATTTGCAGTGTGGATGAACGAATTCTCTCCCATGTAGAAACGGACACTATTCGAGATTTGGACAACATTTGTGAGCTCTGTGCATTTGTTGATTCCTTCTCTGTGGAAACTGTTCTGTCCTCGAAGGGAGAGTGGGACATGGGAAGATGTCTAAATTGGTCACCTCCACTAAAAACATTGGTTTTCTCCTCAGATGTATCTACTCCCTAAGGACTTGGATGTCTTTCCCAGTAAATAGAATCATTCAATGGGGAGGGTATGGACCCTAGAGTAAGGTCAGACTAGGGTGCCTCTTCTCTTGCCTGCAGGCTGTGGTACCACTGATAACTCACCTGGCTTCTCTGAGCCTCAGTTTCCTCATCTCTAAAATAGAAAAGTTAACACCTGCCTTAGAGTTGTGTAAAAGTTACGAAAGGTAAGGTACACAAGGTTCCTGGCACATTGCCTTTCATTCCACTGCTTTGGAATGCTTTGGTGACCCTGGGGTATTTGTGGCAGTGTTTGGGTTTCTGGGTTCCTGGCTCCTCTACCACTGTGGTAGCCTCTCCTTCCTCTGGGGTGGGGGAGAGGAAGAAGCTTCCGCTAGTTTTCCTGCGGGAACCTCTAGAGGCAGCAGGTTGACTTTTGCATTGGAGTGTGTGTTTTTGTGCAACATAAACCTCCTTTTCCTGAGCACCAAGGCAGCACTTATTTGCGAAGCCCCATAAGCCTGACTCCTTTTGTAGAGAACCCCTGGAGGAGTTCCTGGTGGTCACACAGGGCTGCTTTTTAGGTGCACTTGTGGGAACTGGGAAGTGAGCCTTCCACTTGCACTGCGCTTGGGCTTGTTCTCCTGCTGCGGGAGCTCAAGGAGCCTGACTCGTGCCACTTCCTGCACTTCCCCCTGACCTCCACAGGAGGGAGGCAGGCATCCATGCCTGGCAAAGCCTCCTGCTGAGCTGCCAAAGCTCTGGCTGTTTGCTCAGCTGGCATATCCAGGTCCTGTCTTTACTGAACTGTCTGCACAGCCTTACCTGGGGTGTGAGGCTCTCCAAGGCTTCCTGTTAGCTTTTTTGTTGGGGGCGGGAGGGTGAGGGGGATCTATCGCCACCCTTGAAGAACATCTTTCCCTTGCTTTTTAGGGAGCTTTCGGGTGCTCTCATTTATTCCTTATACAGGCTTACTTTTGTCTATTGTATAGGGACAGGCTTTCTGAGAGACAGCCTATTCATTTCTCCAGAGTCAAGGTCTGTTAAGAATATGGGGTCAGAGTCCCACTGAGAATGATAGTAAAGGGATGGGGGCGTTGGAAGGCCTTAAACTTGAAGCAAAGGAAACTACGCTTTCTCTGTTTTTTGACGCAAGGTTAGTCCCTCCCTCTGTTCAAATGCCAGGCCAGCCCAGGCCTTTGCAGAATTATCATAGAAAAAGAGCATATAGAGAAGCAGTGAGTTGCAAATTTCTGCAGAAAACAGACCAAAGATCTAGCTGCTCTGATGAATATTGTTGATAGCTTTAAAAAATAGCTTCGGAGGCCGGGCGTGGTGGCGCACGCCTGTGATCCCAGCACTTTGGAAGGCGAGGCAGGTGGATCGCCTCAGGTCAGGAGTTTGAGACCAGCCTGGCCAACAGTGAAACCCTGTCTCTACCAAAAATACAAACATTACCCAGGCGTGGTGGCGCATGCCTGTAGTCCCAGCTACTCAGGAGGCTGAGGCAGGAGAGTCGCTTGAACCTCGGAAGTGGAGGTTGCAGTGAGCAGAGACCATGCCATTGCGCTCCAGCCTGAGTGACGGAGTGAGACTCCATCTAAAAAACAAAAAAAAATCTGAAGGTTTCTAATGTACAATGAAAAATGATCCTTTTTCAGTCCTGTGTACCCCCTTTCCCAGGGCTTCAGGCTTCAGGAGAAAGTAGAAAATCTCATTCAGTTGTCCTCCAGGGGCTCCCCTAGGGGAAGGGAGCTGTACATGAGACAATGCTGACATCAGCAGTGCCTGAGAACCTTACCCTTCCTGAGACAGATTCTGGGAGTGGGTGTGGAATGTGTTTAGAACAGGGCTGATAGGGGTGGGCGTAGGAGCAGAAGGGTCAGGAAGGCAGGGGGTGGAGCTGGATGGCAGGGGTGGGCAAGGTGGGTGAAAGAGGGAAGAATGTGTGCTGCCCAGTACAGCGGGATGGGTTGGGGAAGGAGAATATCTAGGCTGGAGGTTGGGTGGCAGGGAGCCTGTGTCTGATGTTCCTGGGGGACAGGTCCAGGGCTCCTAGGGTCCTGCGTGAGGGTCCAGGAAAGAGTCCACGAGTTCCATTCAAGAGCTGGTGTGTCCTGTTCAGGTACCTGGGGTTGTGGTCCAGGGACTGGAGGTTTGGTTCAGGAGACCAGGAATCCTGGCTCTGAATCCCAGCTGCTGCTTCAGGAGCCCAGAGCCAGTAGTTCTGGCCGAGGCAGTGAAGTTTGTCTCCAACAATCCAGAAGTCCTGTGTGGGAGCTCGTTCAGTGTGAGGACTGGAGAGGTTCTGCTTGGGACAGCTGTGGTGGGTGGGGCCCGCCTGCGCAGAGGGTGGGCCGTCCTACAAACAGCAGGAAACGCACCTTTCCTCGGAGTAGGTGTTGGAAGCTCAGGAAGATGTCATTGGGATCCTTGTTAGCTGTGGTCCTTCCCTGTGGAGGAAGCTGAGGGCAGAGAATGGCCCTGAGGCCAGAGACCAGGGCCCGATCTCAGGCCTCCCTTGTCTTCAGTAGGAAAGGCAGGATAGCAGCACCCGGGAGTTGTGGCTGGCAGGGAGCACTCTCAGGAGACCAGCTCCTCTGGCCTTGAGCCCCCTGGAAGACTGCTTCTTCCCCCAGGCCTTCTAGGGGAACTGAGTCAGAAAGGAACATTGACTGGGGACTTACCTGGGTTCCAAGGAGGCCCTGGAGGGCCCCAAGGAGGAGACGGACTTGTCCAGAAAGCTGCCCCAGGAGGGATGAGAGGCAAGTGGGTCCCAGTTGTCTCCGTGCTGCCATCACGCCCTCCAGCAGGAGGGTCACAGCTCCCAGAATGTCCTGTGCCTTGGTCTGCTCCTGAGAAAGAGATGCAAGAGAGAAGTGTACTGCTTCAAAGGGCACATTAACAGCGGGTGGGGGCCTGTAGGAGGAGCCAGCAGAGTGAATCATACGGGCTGAGACCTGGACCGGACCAGGGTCCCACCCAGCGCAGGAATTCCTTCACAGTCTCCCGACAGTTGGTCAGCAGCCTCTGCTTCAAAAACTCCAGTGTCCGCGGATCCAGTGGACTTCATTGAGAAGAGATCCATGTTTTCTTACGTTGCTGAAATCTGCCCTGTTATAGCTTTTACCTCTTGGTTCTAGTGCTGCAAATCTACTTTTTCTGCTGTAAAACCTTAGGACCAAATGCTTTTTAAACTGAATGAAGGCTGGGCATGGTGGTTCACGCCTATAATCCCAGCACTTTGGGAGGCTGAGGTGGGTGGATCACCTGAGGTCAGAAGTTTTAGACCAGCCCAGCCAACATGGTGAAACCCCGTCTCTATTAAAAATACAAACATTAGCTGGGTGTGGTGGCAGGCATCTGTAATCCCAGTTACTCAGGAGGCTGAGGCAGGAAAATCACTTGAACCCAGGAGGCAGAGGTTGCAGTAAACCAAGATTACGCCATTGCACTCCAGCCTGGAGGATACAGTGAGACTCCATCTCAAATAATAATAATAATAATAATAATAATTAATAATAATAAAACAACTCTAAATGTAGATATGAGACGCTATCATAATGATCATAAAGATGAAAAGAAAGGACTGGCCGGGCACGGTGGCTCATGCCTGTAATCCCAGCACTTTGGGAGGCCAAGGTGGGTGAATGACCTGAGGTTGGGAGTTTGAGACCAGCCTGACCAACATGGAGAAACTCTGTCTCTACTAAAAATACAAAATTAGCTGGGCGTGGTGGCGCATGCCTGTAATCCCAGCTACTCGGGAGGCTGAAGCAGGAGAATCGCTTGAACCTGGGAGGTGGAGGTTGCAGTAAGCTGAGATTGCGCCACTGCACTCCAGCCTGGGCGACAGAGCAAGGCTCTGTCTCCCAAAAAAAAAAAAAAAAAAAGAAAAGAAAAACAGAAAAGAAAGGATTACAAGGGACGTGTAGGACCTGCCCTTCTCCCCTGACCCAGTCCTGAGAAGAAAGGATGTAGGGCTCTTGAGGATAGATTTTAGTTTTTTAAACTATTCCTCATAAAACATGTTTCTAGTCTTACTGTTCAGGCTGCTTCTTTCTGGACACATGTTAGTTTAATATGTTTCCTCTTAATAAATTAGCACGTATCTTCAGGGGGATGTCCAGTGTTCAGGCCAGTATATTTAAGTGTAATCCGCTCAGAGTTCTCTAGAAGCATTTCCACAATGGGGATGCTAACCATCGAACAGACAAAAATTAGTAGCTTTAGGAATAGCTGCTTCAGTAATGTTACATGCTAAGTTTGGGGTCAATGCTCCGAGATCCTTTTCACAGGAAGTGCTAGGGCCAGAAGTTTAAACGATGGAAGCAGGGCACTGTGGCCTGAAAGCTGGAATAGGACTTGGCTCATTAATGTACACATGTAGAATTTTACATCTCTGTTACCTCACCTTGTTTTTGACCTAGTCTTTCAGTGGCTGGAACCTTGATTCAGTCTTTCGTTACTGTAGTGGTACTCCCCAGCTTTGTGTCATCTGTGGATGACAGAGGAGTCTTGCTTCTTCATGACAAGTGAAGAAGATTGAACGGGAATAGGTCAAAGTCATGGCCGTGAGAGATTTCTCTCCAGCTTTTCAAGGTGTTCAGCTTTAAATCCATTAACATATTAAACCTGCAGTCCCTCATCTTATCCACAGAATATCATCATAGGTGAGTGTAGATTGGGTTAAGGTGGCCAAGCTGAAGGTGAGCTGTTTTTAAAAAGCTCAAGAGTTTTGGAGAATCCATGGGAAGCAGCAGGAGACTGAAGTCAGGACTCAGGGAAGCCAAGGTTAGGGACGGCTTTCTTACTGTCTGGGTTTTCCACTCTCCCAAGCTAAAGTCCACAGTAGGCAGCAGGACAGGTGTGGGCAAAGGGCTAACGTCTGGGCACTGGCTCTGTTGAAAAAGATGGGCGGGGGAAGAAGGAAGCTGAAATAGAGAGGGATATGGGAGTCTCATGAGCAGGACAGTCCTCCACAACTACTATGTCTAGACAACAGCTTTTAAATGAGGGCTCTGTTGCAAAGTATAATCCTTGTCAGGGAGTGTGATCAGTAGGTGGTGACAATATGGGAAGAACAGTCATTGGGTCAAGGAATTAGGAGGTGATGGTGTCTTCTGGGGAGTGAGGGCGTCTTACCACTTACGTGGATAAAGGGGATTATGTTGGGAGTTCTCACCAGTCTGCTGTGAAGGACATGGGAGTCACGAAGCAGTTTACTGAGGACTCGGGGGTCACAGGCGGGAGGAGCCGGGCTGGACAGAGTTAGCCTTGCAGTTAGGAGAAGCATGGTCACAAGGAGCAGTTCTAGATGAGGAGAGGTGAGGTTGGAAGATAAGGAGGAAATCACTTTCAGCTGGTATTTCAGGAGCTCCCATTCAGCACCCAGACCTGAAATCCAGGGAATCCACTTCTCAGACCCCTTATTTTTGGGAGACTGAGTCCCTCTGCTCCCTGCCCCTGCAGCGTGTCTCCTTTCTCTCTCCCTTCCTCCCATGTTTCCTTTTGGCCCTAGCCCCTCAAGTGTGGTCTTACCAGTCAGCTCCATTCTGGCCAGGGTGTATGGCTGGCATGGCTCCCTGTTTGGGGCCTCTCCCCCAAATCCTTCCTGGGGCCATGGAGGCGGCTTGGACTCTTACACTTCTGGGCAGAGTAGGGTGGGGCAAAGGTGGGCCGAGGAAGAGGACTCTATCCTGCAAGCGGCAAGAAGAGTGACCATTTAACTGAGTTTCAGGAAGAGACTGCCTGCAAGGGGGAACAGAAGCTTGGGAGGCTTGAGATGCTGGCCAGCCTGGAACTGCCGAAACTCTGACTTCTCTCACATTTTCTTGTGATGAAAGCATATGGTGGGCCAGGCGTGGTGGTGCACACCTGTAATCCCAGCACTGTGGGAGGCCGAGGCAGGTAGATCACCTGAGGTCAGGAGTTCCAGACCAGCCTGACTAACATGGTGCAACCCTGTCTCTACTAAATACAAAAAAATTAGCCGGGCGTGGTGGTGCATGCCTGTAATCCGAGCTACTTGGGAGGCTGAGACAGGAGAATTGCTTGTACCTGGGAGGTGGAAGTTGCAGTGAGCCGAGATGGTGCCATTGCACTCCAGCCTGGGCAACAAGAATGAAACTCCGGGCTCCTCAGTGAATCTGACGTGGATTTGGTCCCACCTACCCCTGCTGAGAACAGCAGGACATGGTATGTATACACACATCTTAATTGGCCTTAAATGCTGAGCAACCTTGGTTGTTAGGTCAGAGAAAATCTGGGATGGCGATAGAGAATGAAAGCACTGTGGCTTTAGCAGGGAGAAGGGAGTGAAAAATGGGGCATGGGGCCTGGGCGAGGAGCTGGCAAACACGTACAATGTGTGGACGGGTAACTTCTGCGGTGGGGCACGGGGTTGGGCAGGGAACTGCACAAAGCTGTGAGTGGGACCACTGGAGTCAGGATTAAAAGGTGGTATGGGAGAAATTAACCTCTCCTTTCTTCCCTTTCTACCCCTCCACATAAAAGCCTCTGGAGCTTTTCTAAGTCCTGAAAAACTCCGTTATCTGAGGCCAAGAGATGGGCTAACAACAGTCCTGGGACTTCCTTCCTGAGGCCACCTGCCCAGGAACGGGCACCTGCTGGGTGATCCCACCTTAGGGGCTGACCTTGCCTTAGGTGCCCCCCAACATATCTGTCTCCTAGCTCGCACCCACCTCCCTGCCCCCTCAGCAGACCCCTTCCGGTTCCTTCACAGGACCCCCCACATGGCTTCCTCCTCCTTTCACAAGTTGTGCAAAGAGGCTTGCACCTGATTCAATATTGGGATTTCCTGTAGGTCTGTCAACATGCGTGGGCCCCCCTCCCATTACCCTCTCCTTGCGCCCTGGCTTGCCCGGCCCAGCTTCCCCACCCGGGGATTCAGAACCTTAAGCTAACAAGGAATGACCAGCTGGGAATGGGGACTGGGGCTGTGTCCACCTTAGTGCTGTGTTCGCTAAGCCCTAAGTGTACCTCCCTCTCTTATTTTCTCCCTGGGCTCTTGTCGCCTTTCCTTAGGGCCAGCCAGGGCTGTGCTGTATTCCACCAAGTAAGTGATCAGTCCCTCAGAAACCAGCACCCCACCCCCTACCCCTGCTCTGCCCTGCTCCTCCCATTCTGGGAAGGCTACACTCTTCTTGACAAAGGTCAGTGCCTGTAGGTTCCAGTTTGCCTGCCCCTCCCCCAGCTGGGAGCCCATTTCTCTTTGCTGTCCTCTCTACCGTCACATAACCCCACACGCTGCTTGCCACTCACCAGGTGGAGCGGGGCTCAAGGACCCAGGTGCACAGTAGGCCACACTCTGGGGAGCAGATGGGTAGGAAGATGTGGCGGTGGGGTACAGCCCCTCCAACAGCAGCAGGTCACAGGCCTGCCTGGGCCACCTCTGCCCAATCAGAGGAGGGAGCCACCAGACACTGGCGAAGGACCCCGGAAGTGACGCCTTCTCTTCCCTGGAGCCCCTGCCTGGACCAGGGTCCACTCCTCCACCCACATACACCACAGAGAAGATCTGGATAGGGGGATCCATCTTTTCCTGGAGATGGAGATGGGCAACCTGGGACCTGGAAAGGGACAGGAGCAGAGGTTTTTTTTTTTTTTTTTTTTTTTCCCAGGAGGAATCTGGCAGGACATTTGCATCACTGGGGAAGAGGCACAGAGGTCTTGTTTTAGATTGGGGCACTTTTCAATTCCTGGCTATCCAAATTTCGTTTCCCTGGACATTACACCTGCGGCTGAAATGCAATAAGACACTTGCTTTTCTGCTTTTCTTTCTGTAACCCCCTAGGGAGTCCTGTCTTGTCATTCCCACTTTCCAAGAGGGAATAAGGATATTGCCTATAAGAGAGAAATCTCCTGTTACGGGGTGGTGTTATGGGGAAAGGGTTTGGATGGGTCAGGAGGACTGTCAGATGTGGGGCAAGTGTGCGTGTGCACGCGTGCACTGGTTAAGCCTTGGCTTAGGTGCTGGGGTCCAGTGGCTTGGACGGCTACACACACAGACCGCTGTGCCCAGGCCCTCCTTTGCCTGTTCTGTCTCCCTTCCATCTCCTACCGTTCCACACGTGACAAGAGGAATAACCAGGCCCATGTGGCCCTGTCTTAGGAAAGACAGCTGCTGGACCTCCCCCCAGCAAATACCTCCCTGCTGGCCCCCCTTTTCCTTTGGCCCTAGCTCCAGCTCCTTTGCGCAGTCCTAGTCTCCCCACAGTCTCTGTCCTCAGGGGCTTCCTGGCCTGACCTTGTTCCCATCATCCCCCGCCCCCCAGAACTTCCTCAGGCTCTCTCCCTCGCCAAGGATGGGCATGCCTGCTGAGAAGTGTGGCCTAGATCCTGGAATTTTCCCGCTCAGCCAGACGAGATGTCTCCCAAGATTAGGAAGGAGGGTGCTGGGACGCCTGGGAAGACGGTGGGTGTGTGCGGGCGGGAGGGACAAGGAGGCAGGCGCCACAACGGAACCAAGATAAAGGAGGTTGGGAGTGGGCTGGAGAGGCAGAGGGTCCCTTGGGCGAAGGAAGGGGGTGAGAAAGCAAGAGGGGACATTGGAATGGGTCTGAGGATAGGTTACAATGAGAGGGAGACACCGTCACTCCGCAGAAAGGGGGTAACAGCAGAATGGGGAGCGGCCTCAGAGAGGAGGTAAGGAGGCAGGCTAGGCAGTGAGAGAGGCTGGCGGGGGTCTGAGGGGTGCTGTGGGCCCAGGTAGGGGGGAGATCGGTTGATGGGGCTTTCCTGTACATTGTCATCTGTAAGGACAAGTCTTCATCCTTCGGGCGCGCAGAACGGAACCGGGTCCTCGCTCACTGAGCGGTCCAGGCCTCAGGCCTAGCCTCTGCCCCTCCCTGGCCAGAGTCTCCCGTCCTGGGCTGGCCACCGACCTCCTGGTCCAGCCGCCCTGTGGCCGCCGGCGGGGGGGGACCTCCGGGCCCGCCTCTCCTCCCCCTCTTCGCGCCCCCTGGTCCCTCCCCTCCCCCTCCCCCGCCCCTCCCTCCTCCCATGCCCGGTCCCAGCCCCTCCCTCCCCTCCCCCACCCGCGATCCGGGCCGCCGCCGCTGGGCCGGACCCCCCGGGCTCAGCCCGGCCCCTCGCCGAGCCGCCGCCGCCGCCCCGTTTGCTGAGGAGGAGGCCCCCGGCCGGGGCGTCGGGCGCGAGGCATAAAACCGGCCGGAGCCGGCGCCCGGGGCAGTAGAGCCGCGTACGGCCCGGGTCAGCGCCCGCCCGCCGCCCGCGTCCTCCCGGCCGCTCCTCCCGCCCCGCCCGGCCCGGCGCCGACTCTGCGGCCGCCCGACGAGCCCCTCGCGGCACTGCCCCGGCCCCGGCCCCGGCCCCCTCCCGCCGCACCGCCCCCGGCCCGGCCCTCCGCCCTCCGCCCTCCGCCTCCCTCCCTCCGCCCGCTCGGCGCCCTCCTCCCTCCCGCCTCCCCAGCTGTCCCGTTCGCGTCATGCCGAGCCTCCCGGGCCCGCCGGCCCCGCTGCTGCTCCTCGGGCTGCTGCTGCTGGGCTCCCGGCCCGCCCGCGGCGCCGGCCCCGATCCCCCGGCGCTGCCCATTCGTTCCGAGAAGGAGCCGCTGCCCGTCCGGGGAGCGACAGGTAGGTGGGCGCCCGGGGGAGGCGCGGGCGGGAAGTTGGGCTCCGGGCGCAGGTGGCTCGGCGCGGCGGGCGGCCCGGAGGGTGGGCGGGGGCCGAGGGGCGCGGCGCCCGGGACCCGGGACCCGGGACTCGGGACCCGTGGGCAGCCCCCGGGGCGGCACACGGCGCGAGCCGGGCAGCGGCCGCCAGCCAAGCCCGTCCCCGCAGGCTGCTCCTTCGGCGGGAAGGTCTATGCCTTGGACGAGACGTGGCACCCGGACCTAGGGGAGCCCTTCGGGGTGATGCGCTGCGTGCTGTGCGCCTGCGAGGCGGTGAGTGCACCCCGCAGCCGGCCTGGCCCGGGTGGGCGAGTGGGCAGCCCGGGGGTGCGCGGGCGTGGGAGTGGATTCGGAGCTGCTCAGGAGGAGGCCAGTCCGCAGAGGTTGGAGGGCGGTTTCTGGTGGGGGAACGGGAATCGGCCCCTTCAAGTCTTAGGTGCTGACTGTGACTGATCGTCCACCCTGCGGGAGGCTCTGTGCCAAATTCGTTTCGTTCCCTGCTCGCCTAACTCCGCTGGTACCCTTCCTAGATAGACAGTATTATTATTCCCATTTTCCAGACGGGGACCGTGAGGCCCAGAGAGGTGAAGCAGCTTGTGTAGGGTCACGAAGCTTGCAAGTGGCAGAGCTGGCGGACTCTGCGGGACATCCTTGCCCGGGGGTCTCACCAGCTGGCATCTTGCACTCACTTGGTTTTCCCGCCTTTTCCGGGAGCAGCCTCAGTGGGGTCGCCGTACCAGGGGCCCTGGCAGGGTCAGCTGCAAGAACATCAAACCAGAATGCCCGACCCTGGCCTGTGGGCAGCCGCGCCAGCTGCCGGGACACTGCTGCCAGACCTGCCCCCAGGGTAAAGCTTGCTCCGCCCTGCAGGGAGGGCTGCGGTAGGTCCCGGGCCACTTGGACGGGGCGGCAGACTGGCCCTTACCACGTGCCCGCTGAAGTCCGTGTTTCCCTCCTGCCCCCCCACCCCAAACCCCTCCTCCCACCTCTCTGCAGAGCGCAGTTCGGAGCGGCAGCCCAGCGGCCTGTCCTTCGAGTATCCACGGGACCCGGAGCATCGCAGTTATAGCGACCATGGAGAGCCAGGCACTGAGGAGCGGGCCCGTGGTGACGGCCACACGGGTAGGGGGCTGGCGGACATTGGGCTTGTGGTTGAGGCTGGGCCACCAAAGCAGCGTTTGACAGTGCTCAGGCCATCTTCCTCCCATCCCAGACTTCGTGGCGCTGCTGACAGGGCCAAGGTCGCAGGCGGTAGCACGAGCCCGAATCTCGCTGCTGCGCTCTAGCCTCCGCTTCTCCATCTCCTACAGGCGGTGAGAAAGGGCAAGGAGCAAGGAGGGGTCAGCTGCCGGGCCAGAGGGAAATTGGGAGAGCTGGAAGGAACTGCTTTTGGCTCTGACCGGCCTCACCCGACCTCTCATTCCCAGGCTGGACCGCCCCACCAGGGTCCGCTTCTCAGACTCCAATGGCAGTGTCCTGTTTGAGCACCCTGCAGCCCCCACCCAAGATGGCCTGGTGAGATGATGCCATTTGTGAGCACTGGTCCAGTCTGGGCACTGTGCTAATAGCATGCTCCGCATTGCCTCCTGTGGTCCTCACCACAGCCCCGTGGGAGGAAGGCACTGACGGGATGATGCCCATTTTACAGACGGGGGTACTGAGGCTTAGTAGGAGGGTGGGATTTGTTGAAGTACACAGCTAGTAAGTGGTGCAGCCAGGGCTGAAACCCAAGCATCTGGCTCCAGGGTTCTTTCCTAAGCTTCCTAGGGCACCCTGGAGGCTCCTTCCCATGTTCCTTTTTCACCAGGCCTGGGCCTGCTAACTGGCCTAGCCTGCGCAGTGTCTGAGCGGAGGGCCCTCTTGTCTCTGCTCCAGGTCTGTGGGGTGTGGCGGGCAGTGCCTCGGTTGTCTCTGCGGCTCCTTAGGGCGGAACAGCTGCACGTGGCACTTGTGACACTCACACACCCTTCAGGGGAGGTCTGGGGGCCTCTCCTCCGGCACCGAGCTCTGGCTGCAGGTAGGGAGCACAGAGCCCCGGGTGTGGAGCTGAGTCTTCTGTCCCCAGGAAAGGGGAGGGAGGTTTCTGACAGGCTCTTGTCATCCTCCTTTCCCCAGAGACCTTCAGTGCCATCCTCACTCTAGAAGGCCCCCCACAGCAGGGCGTAGGGGGCATCACTCTGCTCACTCTCAGTGATACAGAGGACTCCTTGCACTTTTTGCTGCTCTTCCGAGGGCTGCTGGAACCCAGAAGTGGGGGTAAGTGGGATGGGGGCAAAACATGTGAGAAGGTTAGGGAGAGCACCTGTCTCAGAAAGGCCCACATGTGCGGCCTTGCAGGACGAACCCAGGTTCCCTTGAGGCTCCAGATTCTACACCAGGGGCAGCTACTGCGAGAGCTTCAGGCCAATGTCTCAGCCCAGGTGAGTGGGGACCTGGCTCTGGCCACCACTTGCTTTGGCCTCTTGCTATTGCTCATCAACTCTGCTCTGTTCCCAGGACCCAGGCTTTGCTGAGGTACTGCCCACCCTGACAGTCCAGGAGATGGACTGGCTGGCGCTGGGGGAGCTGCAGATGGCCCTGGAGAGGGCAGGCAGGCCAGGGCTGCGCATCAGCGGGCACATTGCTGCCAGGAAGAGCTGCGACGGTGAGGCAGGGTGGGGCCTGGTGCCCTGGGCATGTGCAACTGAGAGGCCCAGAAATGTGCCAGAGAGGGGTCAAAGTGGGCATGGGAGTAATCCTGAGGACTGGGGGTGTAAGCAGCCATGGGGTAAGCCTAGCCTCAACTGTCTCTTGCCCCTCCGTAGCCCTGCAAAGTGTCCTTTGTGGGGCTGATGCCCTGATCCCAGTCCAGACGGGTGCTGCCGGCTCAGCCAGCCTCACGCTGCTAGGAAATGGCTCCCTGATCTACCAGGTAAGTGTCAGGGGCTGCAGAAGATGGGGGGAGGGGCAGCAGGACAGGCCCCAGGCCCTTACTACCTCTCCGCTTTGCCCTCCTCCACCTTGCCTATCAGGTACAAGTGGTAGGGACAAGCAGTGAGGTGGTGGCCATCACACTGGAGACCAAGCCTCAGCGGAGGAATCAGCGCACCGTGCTGTGCCACATGGCTGGACTCCAGACAGGAGGACACATGGTGAGGGCTCCAGGCGGAACTGGACCCAGGGCCCAGTGCATGAGCTCTGGGAAGCCAGATGGGGTGAGCGGGGGTGCTCAGTATCATCCACTCATTCATGGTTCTCCCACTCACTCATTTATTCATTTCACATTTTTAGTGAGCCCTAGACTAGGGACTAAAATACAAAGGAAATCAGACATGGCCCCTGTGCTCAGCAAGCTCATGGCCAAGTGGGAGGCGTCAGACCTGGAGAACCGTGCCGTAGACCACGCGGTAGTAAATGCAACAGCAGTGCTTGCTCACAGGGCCTTTCCACGTGCTGGGTGCTGCACTGCCGGCCTTACATATTTTGGCTTTCACAGTACCCGTTTTATAGATGAGGAAGTGACGGCTTGGAGAAGTTAAGTAACTCTCCAAGGTTGTCACATAGCTAGGAAGTGGCAGGGGAAGGCCTTGAAACCGGACCTGCCAGGTGCTTCTCCTGTGTTTCTGGTGTGCGGAAGCATGTATGGGTGGGGCGGGGCACAAAACAGGCCAAGGCCTGAGAACCTTGGGCTCGTGTGAGACTGAGGAGGGCCTGTCCTTCCCTGCCCCCCAGGCCGTGGGTATCTGCCCTGGACTGGGTGCCCGAGGGGCTCATTTGCTGCTGCAGAACGAGCTCTTCCTGAACGTGGGCACCAAGGACTTCCCGGACGGAGAGCTTCGGGGGCACGTGGCTGCCCTGCCCTACAGTGGGCATAGCGCCCGCCAGGATAGTGAGTGCCCTTAGAGGTCTGTCTGCCCTTTGGTTTCCTAGGATATTCGAGGGATGGTGGCCAGAGCCTGGTGTGTCTTTCTTTGTGCCTAAGCCCTGGTTGCCATCTGAAGGTGGGGACGTAGAGGGCGGCACTGCTGGCAGGCTCTTCCTGTTGCCCAGGTGCAAGGGCCTAAAACTTGCTGCAGCCCAGGCTCTGGACCTCTGGACAGTGTCTTCCAGCTCGTGGAATCTGTGCTGGGGAGCTGGGGAATGCTGGGTTTGAGGCCTTGCCCGAGGCCACCTTCTCACCTGTCATCTCTTCTGTCTGGACCCAGTGCTCCCCGTGCCCCTAGCAGGAGCCCTAGTGCTACCCCCTGTGAAGAGCCAGGCAGCAGGGCACGCCTGGCTCTCCCTGGATACCCACTGTCACCTGCACTATGAAGTGCTGCTGGCTGGACTTGGTGGCTCAGAACAAGGCACTGTCACTGCCCACCTCCTTGGGCCTCCTGGAACACCAGGGCCCCGGCGGCTGCTGAAGGGATTCTATGGCCCAGAGGTAAGGATGTGATGGTAGGCAGCAGCTTGGAACATTTCTGCATTTGAGTTTGAAGGGCTCTGTGGGCCTGTGATGGGGGGAAGCACAGAGCAGGCAGCCTGATATAGAAGAGCTGGCATGGGCCGGGCATGGTGGTTCACGGCTGTAATCCCAGCGCTTTGGGAGGCCAAGGCGGGTGGATCACCTGAGGTCGGGAGTTCGAGACCAGCCTGACCAACATGGAGAAACCCCATCTCTACTAAAAATACAAAATGAGCTGGGTGAGGGACATGCGCCTATAATCCCAGCTACTTGGGAGGCTAAGGCAGGGGAATCACTTGAACCTGGGAGGCGGAGGTTGCAGTTAGCTGAGATTGCACCATTGCACTCCAGCCTGGGTGACAAGAGCAAAACTCCATCAAAAAAAAGAGCTGGCATGGGCCTAGGAGTCACATAGACCTGGGCATGACCCTGATTCGGCTTTTCATTATTCATTTTCATTTCTATGTCTCTCTTTGGTGGGATGTCTTGGATAATATGTAATATCCTTGACCTCAGAGGGGCAGGTGGGTTGGACTAAGCCCCTTCAAGTGGGTGAGTTCTCATGGACTTGGAGTCAGAGAGACCTGGCTTCTGACTCCACTCTATTGCCAATGCGCTTTGCTACCCTGCAGACTTTATTTACCCTCCCTGGATCTCAGTTTCTTCATTTGTGAATTGGGGACAGCTCAGCCCTAAAGCGCCCTGTTCCCATCCATTATCCTGTCTGTGTGCAGGCCCAGGGTGTGGTGAAGGACCTGGAGCCGGAGCTGCTGAGGCACCTGGCACAAGGCACAGCCTCCCTGCTGATCACCACCAAAGGCAGCCCCAGAGGGGAGCTCCAAGGGCAGGTAGGTGGGCAGCGGGGGCAGCGGGGAGGGTGCAGAGCTGGGGGGCACTGTGTGCCCTTGCACTAGTCACTTGCTGTCTCTGAGTCCTGGGGGTGGCCGTATCACACCCGCCGGCTGGTGGGGAAGATGAAGACAGACAAGCGACTTGAGGAGGCTGGCAGTCCAGCACCCTATCCCTGGCAGCTGAGATGGCTGTGGAGCCAAGGGCATCCTCCTGGGCCACCGCAGTACTCAGGGGTCAAAGGCGTCTCCTGCTGGCTGGCCGCTGCCGGCACCGGTGAAGACGTGAGGGGGAGCCCCGGCGCTGCCTCAGTTGGCCCCTCCTCCCAGGTGCACATCACCAACCGATGTGAGGTGGGCGGCCTGCGCTTGGAGGCGGCTGTGGAGGCGACCGGGGCCGAGGGGGTGCGGGCACCGGGGGCTCCAGATGCAGCCGCTGCTGCACTGCCCGCAGTGCCTGGCCCCCCAGCCCTAGCGCCTGCCAAACCTGGTGGTCCTGGGCGTCCCCGGGACCCCAACACATGCTTCTTCGAGGGTCAGCAGCGCCCCCACGGGGCTCGCTGGGCACCCAACTATGACCCGCTCTGCTCACTCTGCACCTGCCAGGTAGGAGGTCCCGGAAGGGCACACTGGGTCCTGGGATCTGGGGCAAGGGGCCTGGGCACCCCCATCAATGCCTCTGCTCCTCTCTCCAGAGACGAACGGTGATCTGTGACCCGGTGGTGTGCCCACCGCCCAGCTGCCCGCACCCCGTGCAGGCTCCCGACCGCTGCTGCCCTGTGTGCCCTGGTGAGTTTCCTGCAGGGGAGTGGAGGAAGTAGTCTGCCCAGCGCAGACCAGTCCTCTGGCAGGGAAGGAGGGTGGTCACCACTGCTTTCACCATTTCTTTGGCTCCACAGAGAAACAAGATGTTGGAGACCTGCCAGGGTTGTCGAGGAGCCGGGACCCGGGAGAGGGTGAGCTGGAAGGGTGCGTGCAGGGGTGGGGGCCTCAGAGGAACCATTAGGTTGAACCAGGAGGGGGACAAGAAGGGGAGAGTATGTAGGGGGTGGCCTGAGGGGCACAGGCTCCAAGCGACGCCCAACAGGACTCATTACTGTGACTGGCCCCCAAGTGGGCCCATGGCTTCGGCTCATGTTGGGGTGGCCTGAGGCCCAAGCCTTGGTTGTGGGCCCAGCTGATGAGCTCATACTAACGGCTGCTGGGCCCTGTTCCCCACCAGGCTGCTATTTTGATGGTGACCGGAGCTGGAGGGCAGCGGGTACGCGGTGGCACCCCGTTGTGCCCCCCTTTGGCTTAATTAAGTGTGCTGTCTGCACCTGCAAGGTATGGCCACCCAATCTTCTCTGGTGCCATAACCCAGCGGGGTCTGCAGAGACGGGGAGGGGCTGCCAGGTGAGGAAGGCCCATCCTTGGTGAGGAGGGTTCAAGGATCACAACAGGATGAGAAAAGGCCCTGGCGCTTCGAGAGTTGGCTTCTCGTGGGAAAAGGGATGGGGCTGGCCTAGGTGTGGATTCTGGCTCTGCCAGCTAATTAGCTCCAGTGACCCTAGGCACCCTCTGTCCCTGAGCCTCACTTTCCTCTCCTGTAAGCAGATACGATGGCAGCTACCTTGCAGGGTTCCGATGAGGAGCAGAGTTTAGGCCTATAAAGCAAGCCTGGGCCTCTGAGTAAAAGGCCACAGAAAGACTACATTGAGGTGTGGAACAGGAGAGGGAGCAGGCAGGAGGCTTATGTGCCCCTCTTCCTGACACTCCTTGCTCAATGGATCCCTACAGGGGGGCACTGGAGAGGTGCACTGTGAGAAGGTGCAGTGTCCCCGGCTGGCCTGTGCCCAGCCTGTCCGTGTCAACCCCACCGACTGCTGCAAACAGTGTCCAGGTGAGAGAGGTGACTGGGCACTGAGCCTTACCTTTGGGTTGAGGCAGGCCTTGTTCTGGGTGAGGGGAGGGTGCTCACTAATTGAGCATTTACTAAGCATTGCTCTGTGCCTAGCCTGAAGCCAGCACTCTGAATGCAGTGGAAAGAATGTCATATACTAGTGGGAATGATGGGTTCTGGTTCCTGCTCCATCCATCCATCCATCCATCCATCCATCCATCCATCCACCCACCCACCCATTCACCCAACCACCCACACATTGATGCATCCATCTATCCATTCATTCATCTAGCCATCCACCCATCCATCTATCCACTCATCAGTGCATCCATCCATCCACCCATTGATGCATCCATCCATCCATCCATTGACCCATTGATGCATCCATCCATCCATTCATTCATCTATCCATCTACCCATCAATGCATCCATCCATCCATCCATCCATCTATCCATCTATTCATCTATCTATCCATCCACCCATTGATGCATCTATCCATCCATCCACCCACCCACCCACGGATGCATCCATCTATCCATCACCCATCCATCCATCCTTCCATTCATCCATCCATCCATTGATGCATCCATATATCCATCCATCCATCCAACCATCCATCTATCCACTCATGGATCCATCCATCCATCCATCCATCCATCCATGCTTCCACTCATCCATCCATCCATTGATGCATCCATCTATTCTCCCATCCACCCCTCCATCCATCCACCCATCAATGCACCCACCCATCAATGCATCCATCCATCTGTCCACCCACCCATCCAAATTTATCACCTACTAAGTGCCAGAAACTCCTAGGTGCTGGGGATTCTAAGAGAATACTCATAAAACCTGGTTGGCCTGCCTGGGCTGACCCTTTCTCTTTTCCTCTCAACAGTGGGGTCAGGGGCCCACCTTCAGCTGGGGGACCCCATGCAGGCTGATGGGCCCCGGGGCTGCCGTTTTGCTGGACAGTGGTTCCCAGAGAGCCAGAGCTGGCACCCATCAGTGCCCCCTTTTGGAGAGATGAGCTGTATCACCTGCAGATGTGGGGTAAGTGGGGAGCAGAGGCTTGTGTGAGGTGGGTACTGGAGGCCTAGTCTGGAGTAGGGAGACCTTCCCAGGGAGGTCCCTGAAGAGACTGAAGGCCACTGTGTCCCAGTGCCTCTGGGGGACCCTCAGTGTCTGCTCTGTCCTGTACCAGGCAGGGGTGCCTCACTGTGAGCGGGATGACTGTTCACTGCCAGTGTCCTGCGGCTCGGGGAAGGAGAGTCAATGCTGTTCCCGCTGCATGGCCCTCCGGCGGCGTAAGTGAGGGAGTCCAGGGTCAGCAGCTATGAGCCGAGGGCTGACTGCCCATGGGACTCCTGGTCAGGGAAGGGAGCACTCCCTGTGTGCAGGAACAGTGCAGCCTGCCTCACAAGTGCCATTCCAATCCACCCTCACAGCTACCTGGTGGAATTGTTATTTCTTACCTTTTCTTTACAAATGAGATTTCTGAAGCTCAGAGGAATTAAGCAATGAGATGAAGGTACCCCAGCTGTGTGCACTGCCT
This sequence comes from Sapajus apella, assembly GCF_009761245.1. Classification (NCBI taxonomy): domain Eukaryota; kingdom Metazoa; phylum Chordata; class Mammalia; order Primates; family Cebidae; genus Sapajus; species Sapajus apella. The sequence continues at coordinate 17,056,644 of NW_022436978.1, read as the reverse complement.
TTCTGGGACCAGGACAGGGAGGCTTTGCCCTGCCCTCCATGCCTCTCTGTGCCTTTCTACTCCCTCTCCCCTCCTCCAACGTTCCCTCCCTTCTGTCTCCAGCAGCCCCAGAGACCAGGACTGTTCCAGAGCTGGAGAAAGAAGCTGAAGGCTCTTAGGGAGCAGCTGGAAGGCCACATGACCAAGAGGACGGGGCCTGAGCTGGGGAAGGGGTGGCGTCGAGGACCTTCTTGCATTCTCCCGTGGGAAGCCCAGTGCCTTTGCCTCTCTGTCCTGCCTCTTCTCCTAACCCCACTACCTCTGGGAACCACAGCTCCACAAGCGGGAGAGGCAGCTGGGCCAGATGGAGGCCGCGGCCACTCCAGCTCCTGCCCTGCCTCTGTCCTGGAAGCCCCACCCCTTTCCTTCTGTACATAATGTCACTGGCTTGTTGGGATTTTTAATTTATCCTCACTCAGCACCAAGGGCCCCTGACACTCCACTCCTGCTGCCCCTGAGCTGAGCAGAGTCATTATTGGAGAGTTTTGTATTTATTAAAATGTTTCTTTTTTCAGTCTTTGAGCATGAGGTTGGCTCTTTGAGTCCAGGAACCTGAGTGGGGCCCAGTGGAGAAGGGGCAGAGAGTAGGAGCTGAGAGAGAGGAACCCTGAGCCTTGGCAAGCTGAAAGAGACCTGGAGAGGTGGATGATAGCGCTGCAGTTGGCTGGCATGCCTGGGTTCCCTAGCGGGCTGGGGATGGTCCTGGAGATGGTCTAGAGCCTCAAGAATTTGGGGAAGTAGAAGCGGGATTTTGACTCAAGCTTAGTTTCCCACATGGCTGGCATGTTTGCAGACTTCATGTTTGAAGTTGCTTCAAAGACAGAAGCAAAAGCGTCACCAGCCCCTCCCTCCCTCCCTCCCTCCCTTCCTCCCCTCCCTCATGACCAAGAGGATGGGGCCTGAGCTGGGGAAGGGGTGGCACGGGGGCCTTCTTGCACTCTCCCATGGGAAGCCTAGTGCCTTTGCTCCTCTGTCCTCCCTCCCTCCCTCTCTCCTTCCCTCTTTCCCTCCTTCCCTCCTTCCTTCCTTCCTTCCTTTTCAGCAATGAGCTTTCACTATGTTGCGCAGGCTGGTCTTGAACTCCTGGCCTCAAGTGATCCTCCTGTCTTGACCTCCCAAAATGTTGCGATTATAGGCATAAGCCACTATGCCTAGCCCAGCCTCTATCTTCTTTGTCTAAAATGAGGTAAACACTTTCCTGGAAACACATGTTCTGGACCAGTTCTGGGGCAAACTTGGGTCAGGATAGATCGGCATCAGCTCTGGTCCAGCTGGCTGGGCTTACCTTGAGACCAAATTATGTAGAGAATAAGACAACACCCTCCTGCCCTGTTACCCTCTTCTCTCTCCTCTCCCTCATTCCTACCATCAAGACCCAGGCATTTTAACAAGCTCTAGGAAATGAGGTATCAGAACAGAAATCTAACGAACATATGTAGCTGCAGATCCGTCTTTCATATAAACGATGTGGGGTAAAATGAATCTGGGATGTTATGATCTGGTGGGGCGGGGAAGGGAAATCATAGCTTCCTTACAGAGTGTTAGGCATGCTGTGTGTGGTTACAAAGTTACTGTCTTAGACCACTGAAGCACTGAGTTCCAGTTCTGCTGTTAACTAGCTGGGTTATTTAACTTCCACGAACAGAACACATAATATCCCCCTCACAGGATTCAATCAGAACACGTGCAATGCACGGCTCGTTGCCTGGCACATATTCACGGCAAAAGGCAGTGGGATTTGTGGGGCAGGTTTGGAATGAAGGCAGGAGAACCGCAGGGAGGAGCGTGGCCACGGGCTGCAGTTCTGTTTGGCAATTGATATCCTGCTGAATGCTTAGGGGAGAGGAGGGGCTGGCCTGAGGATGCAGGGATGATAAAGATGGGGATAAAGACTTGGGCCAGAGCCCTGGCTGTTAACAGGAGGATCATGAGGGCCACATAGGGATGACAAAGCGGCAGTATTCAGCATGGGATGAAGTGACGCACGGGGGGCGGGGTGATGGAGGTTTGGCCCAGAAACGTGCGCTGACAGCGTTGTCCTCCTCGGTGAGGGTTTGGTGGGAAGAAGGGTTGGAAAGAGAAATTGTGGTCCTTGGATTTAACCTGAGTTTGTCACTGATGCTCATGAGACCAGGGAAGGATAAAGGCAGGTGAGTCGCTTTAGGATGGCTTGCTGGGCTCCACAGAGGCAGAGCCACAGGCACCAGGAGGGGTTGAGAGCAGGCCTCAGTGCACGTCAGCTGAGTGAGCCAATGTGAAGATGATGGGTCTAGCCAGAGCCCCGTCCTCTTTACACAAAAACCCGTGAAACACCTTTCCCATCCTAGCCTGCGTTCCAACCGAAGCTGGCCAGTCTCCAGGCCCTGCCCGAGCCCCAGGGAAGGGGTACAGTGATCCAGAAGGACAGCGCTGAGCCTTGTGTAAGGGACTGTATTTCAGACTTCTTGGAAGCCTGATGTTCAGAGACCTCAAGGACATCATCATTGTTTCCAGCCATTCAATGCCCCATTCACTGCTCCCATCCATTCAATGGCCCCATTTATTCCCCTTCAGGCAACCGCACAACTGTCAGAGAGCCCTTTCCCTTTCCAAAAAAACCAAACCAAACGCAAACCCCTAAACGACAGCAGCAGAATCCAAGCAGAGGCCCATTTTCCTGTGTGGATTATTTCAGTGTGTCAAAACAATTACCCGTAGTATTCAAAATTTGATCTCTCACCCAGGAGTCAGTCAGGCCTTCTACATTGCAGAGGGTTTGACTCAACCTCCGAGCTTCTCCAGACAGAAGGGAATATGTACCTGCTTGGCTGGATAAATGGGGTCGTCCTGATACACGATTTTTGGAGAAAAACTCCTTCATGTGCAGTGATCCACTTTGCCAAGTTCTCCTTGTGCGACCACCTCTTAGGCAATCCCTAGTGACATTCTTTGCCCACTTGTAGTATACCAAACCCAGATTGTGCTAAGGTAGGCAATAAACGGCGCCCAGTGGGAGCTATGGCATGGTGGTGCTGCCTACAGCCATCAGCTCACGTTGTCCATGTCACCAGAGCAGAGTCTATGCAATGACTTAAGAAGGATAGTTTTTGGGTCGGGTGCTGTGGCTCACACCTATAATCCCAGCACTTTCGAAGACCGAGGTGGGCAGATCACGAGGTCAGGAGTTCGAGACCATCCTGGCCAACATGCTGAAACCCCGTCTCTACTAAAACACAAAAAATTATCCAGGCGTGGTGGTGTGTGCCTGTAGTCCCAGCTACTTGGGAGGCTGCGGCAGTAGAATCGCTTGAGCCCGGGAAGCGGAGGTTGCAGTGAGCTGAGATCGCTCTGCTGTACTCCAGCCTGGTGACAGAGCAAGACTCAAAAACAAAAAAATGCAAAAACAAAAACAAAAACAAAAAAACAAAGAAACCCCAAAACCATAGTTTTCAAATCTCAGCCACGGATGTGTGACGTTGCCACAGGGCAGAGGGACAGATGGGGTTCCAGGGACCTCATGGGAGTGGGGAGAGCTGAGATGGGTGGATCACCTGAGGGCAGGAGTTGAGACCAGCCTGGCCAACATGATGAAATCTCATCTCTACTAAAGATAGAAAAACTTAGCTGAGTGTGGTGGTGTGTGCCTGTAGTCCCAGCTACTCGGGAGGCTGAGGCAGGAGAATCTCTAGAACCTGGGAGGTAGAGGTTGCGGTGAGCCGAGATTGCGCCACTGCACTCCAGCCTGGGCAACAGGAGCAAAACTCCATCTCAGAAAAGAAAAAATACAGAAATCAAAATAAAAAATAAAGTCAACTTCATCTTAAAACTAGCAGGTACATTCCTTGCCAGCCATGACCCATGGTCATAAGATGTTTACAGCTGAGGAAACAGCTTCACAATGTCTGCAAAGAGAAACTCATATAGCAGCAGAATGTCCAGATGTCCCCGTATCACATAACAATATATGTTTTTATGATGTTATAGTCAGGCTTTGATGTACTTATGCACTAAAATGCCAGAGGTAGTTTTCTTTAAATCAGCAACATAATAAATGGCATGCGGTCAGCCCCCCACATGTAGACATAGCTTAGCTTTTACATAGATAAGACCCCTATATAAGAAAACCTTAGGCTGGGCGTGACGGGTCACACCTGGGAGGCCAAGGCAGGTGGATCACTTGAGGTCAGGAGTTTGAGACCAGCCTGGCAAACATGGTGAAACCCCATCTTTACTAAATATACAAAAATTAGCTGGCATGGAAGCACATGCCTGTGATTCCAGCTACTCGGGAAGCTGAGGCAGGAGAATTGCTTGAACCTGGGAAGTTTCAGTGAGCTGAGACCATACCATTGTACTCTAGCCTGGGCAACAAGAGGGAAACTCTGTCTCAAAAAAAAAAAAAAGAAAAAAAACTTTAGAAGAGGCGTTCCTTCTCTTGCTTTCTGAAGATGCTCTGCGCTGAAACTGAGTAGCTTTCAATAAACATCTCTTCTCACTGCACTCTGCGACTTGCCTTGAATTCCTTTGTGTGCAAGATGCAAGAGCTCTCTCTTGTGGTCCGGACGGGGACCCCTTTTTCTGGCAACACTTCTGACACAACAAAAGTGGCAGAAAGGAGAGGTCTCCTCATGTGATAAAAGTGAGGCAAAGAAGAATTTCACTGGGCATGCTGAAAGAGACAGTTTCACTTGTTGAATATCAGGTAGTCAGAGATGACGTGTGAAGGGAGAAGCCCGTGTGTACGGAATGCCTACACAGAGGGTATTATGGAATGCTGGCAAGACGCTGTTAGAATGACGAAAGGGGAGGACTTACTAGAGATCCTGGAACGCTGGTGCTGCTCTTGAGAATGGAGCTTACAACATTGTTTGGCTTTGATGCGTTTTCATGTGCAAAGAGAGCTGCCGGAATTATTTTTGCTCATCATAAAAGTAAATCATTGCTAACAATTGTGGTAATATACAAATGTGTGAGAAGGAAAGAAAAATCCACCTGTTATTCCAACTGCTGGATAGCCAATCACTCTTAATCACTGATGGTCAGGTGTGGTGGCTTACGCCTGTAATCCTTGTACTTTGGGGGCTGAGGCGGGTGGGTCACCTGAGGTCAGGAGTTTGACACCAGCCTGGCCAACATAGTGAAACCCCATCTCTCCTAAAAATACAAAAATTCCCCGGGCTTGGTGGCATGCTCCTGTAATCCCAGCTACTCAGGAGGCTGAGCCAGGAGAATCGTTTGAACCCGGGAGGCAGAGGGTTGCTGTGAGCTGAGATTGTACCATTGTACTCCAGCCTTGGGGACAGAGCAAGACTCCTCAAAAAAAAAAAAAAAAATCACTGAGTATTATTCTAAGTGTTAGTGAAAACTTCATTGCCCCACTTTGGCCCCACTCTACTCCCACACCAGGTTCTGCCCCTACAGTGCCTTCTGCAGCCCCTGCCTCGATCCTCAGCTGCGAGGCGAGGCGGCTGTGGCGTCCCAGCATGGGGTATTTGTACGATAGGTCAGGAGCGGGAGCGCACTTCTTTCTTCACAAACAGGGAAAGCGATGGACTACATTTAAGGGAAATCTGACCTTTTGCACTGAAAATGGACAGGGAGGCACAAAAGTAGAAAGTTTGAAAAAAAATATTTCCTAAGCTTAGAAAATCTGGCAAATTTTCTGGAAATTGGCTGGAGCCCCCAGGGGAGTCCATGCCTCTCAGCTGACGGGTGTTGAGCAGCCCTGGAGGTTGTCCTCGCCTCATTTGAGCAGCAGAGATTGGCCAGGGCCCCAGCCATTCCTCGGGAGGAGTCATTCACAGTTTTTTCTCATCTACCTGCTTTGGCTGGGCTGGCTTATTAGCTGAGCCCCAGCCTCCCTGTGGCTCTTCCTTCCTCTCACAGGGAGGCTGGGGCTCAGCCTCTTTTGGAGTTCGCCAAGCTCCACTGAGGTGCCAGGCCTACTGGACAGAGACTCCTCAACCTCTCCTTTGTGCAATAGGACAAGCAGGGGCACAGATAGAGGCAGCCAATGCCAGTGGAAGGGAGCTGCCTGACAAGCATCGCACTGGGTACTTCTCTATGCGGGGGCAGAAAGGCTGTTGTTGAGGTCCTGGGGAGAAGACAGCTCCGTCTAGAACATGTGCTTCCAGCCCAGCAGCTGGCGGGCCTCATGAGCCTGACTGGCAAAGATGCCCGTGAGACTGGAGCAGGTGGCCATGGCTGTGACCTTCCACACTCCTGGCAAGAACACCTTGGTGATCGCATGCAAGGCTGGCTGATGCTACCTGTCTTCCTGGTGGCCTGGCAGCTTTTAACATGGTGGCCTGGGTCCCTGGCCAGCCCCAACTCTGAGGGAAGGCAGGGAAGAGGGAGGGAAGCCAGGGCCATTCTCCCCAACACTAATATAGAAAAAGGAAATAACTTGTCTTTTAAGAAGAAAACAAAGAAAGGAAAAAAAAAACAACACAAGAATTTGTTCTTTAAAACCCAAACCTTCTGTGGTCTTTTCTGCCTTCTATGCAGGGAGCGATAGAGACGTATTCTTTTTGCTGGTCTGGAGGGGAATTGGGTGGGAGGTAGGAAGCAGCAAGATGAGAGGCTCCCAGAAAAGAGGCCGGGAAGAACTGTCCAGCTGAAAAGTAGTCAGAAGCTTTTTACTATGTATTATTTATCTTATAAGCAGTCAATGTAAACTTCGCTTTTCTTTTTGAGACAAAGTCTCCCTCTGTCGCCCAGGCTGGAGTGCAGCGGTGCAATCTCCACTTACTGCAACCTTTGCCTCCCAGATTCAAGCGATTCTCCTGCCTCACCCTCTTGAGAAGCTTGGATTACAGGCATGCATCACCACGCCCAGCTAATTTTTGTATTTTTAGTAGAAACGAGTTTCCACCTGTCTCGGCCTCCCAAAGTGCTGAGATTACAGGTGTGAGCCAACGCACCAGCCTACAATGTAATCACATTTAAATAGCTAATAATTGCCTGCAAAAGGTACAAAGTGATATCTAGGAAACAGTTTTTTCCTCCCATTGCCATCCCCCAGGCATCCAAATCCACTCCCTGGAGATACTCATTGTTACCAATTTCTTCCACATAAGAAAAAAACCTTTTAAGAACAGGAATGTCTGGCCAGGCGCGGTGGCTCACGCCTGTAATGCCAGCACTTTGGGAAGCTGAGGCAGGCAGATCATCTGAGGTTGGGAGTTAGAGATCAGCCTAACCAACATGGAGAAAACCCGTCTCTACTAAAAATACAAGATTAGCTGGGCGAGGTGGTGCATTCCTGTAATCCCAGCTGCTTGGGAGGTTGAGGCAGGAGAATTGCTTGAACCTGGGAGGCAGAGGTTGTGGTGAGCCGAGATTGCACCATTGCACTCTACCCTGGGCAACAAGAGCGAAACTCCGTCTCAAAAAACTCAAAAAAAACAGGAATATCTAAGATCCAAGTTTAAGTTGTTTGCATTGTTGTCATATAGACCAATGTTCTTCTTTATTTTTTTCTTTGTATTATTTTTATTTTTGAAATAGAGACGGGGAGGTCTCACTGTGTTGCCCAAGCTGGTCTTGAATTCCTCAAGCGATCCTCCCACTTCAGCCTCCCAAAATGCTAAGATTTCAGGTGTGAGCCACTGTGTGCATGGCCTAGACTGGTGCTTTTTATTTTATTTTTATTTATTTATTTTTGAGACGAAGCCTCACACTGTTGCCAGGCTAGAGTGCAGTGGCGCAATCTCAGCTCACTGCAACCTCTGCCTCCCGAGTTCAAGCAATTCTCCTGTTTCAGCTTCCCCAGTAGCTGGGACTATAGATGCATGCGACCATGCCTGGGTAATTTTTGTATTTTCAGTAGTGACAGGGTTTTACCATGTTGGCCAGAATGGTCTTGATCTTTTGACCTCGTGATCTGCCCGCCTCAGCCTCCCAAAGTTCTGGGATTTCAGGTGTGAGCCACTGCACCCAGCTGACCAGTGCTTCTTAAACATGAATGTGCATGTGAATCTCTGTGAGTCTTGTTGAAACGCAGATGCTGATTGGAAGGTCTGGGGCGAGGCCTGGGACCCTGCCTTGCTGACAAGCTGCCAGGTGATGCTGCCAGGTGTTCTGCTGGTGCAGGACATACAAGAGTAAAAAGGATGTGGACGGCCCATCACTGACATGTCTAGCAAAATGTGCCATGCTATAAAGCTCTCTGAAAGTAAGTATATTCACTCAACTCATATTTATTGAGCATCTGCTTCTGTCAGGCACTGTCTTAAGTGCTGGGGATTTGGCAGTGAATTAAGCCAAAAAAAGGCCTGCCCATGTGGAGTTTATAGTCTAGTGGGGGAAGATAGTCAACAAACATAATAAATAAGTTATACATAGTGTGCCGGAAGAAGACAGTGATATGGAAAAAACAGAGTAGGAGGAGAACTGGGAATTCCAGAGGAAGAGGAGCTGGTTGCAATTTTATTTTATTTGTTTTATTTTTTGCTTTATTTTTAAATCTCTTTTCAGCCGGGCGTGGTAGCTTACGCCTGTGATCCCAGCCCTTTGGGAGGCCAAGGTGGGTGGATCACTTGAGGTCAGGAGTTTGAGACCAGCCTGGCCAACATGGTGAAACCCCATCTCTACAAAAACTACAAAAATTAGCCGAGCGTGGTCACACATGCCTGTGATCCCAGCTACTCGGTAGGCTGAGGCAGGAGAATCGCTTAAACCTGGGAGGCAGAGGTTGCAGTGAGCAGAGATCATGCCCCTTTTAAAAGGCATGGTCAGAGAATGCCCCAGTGAGGTGATGTGGGAATAAAGCCATGGGGATATAGAATACTTTTTAAAAATTCATGAACGTGACTAAGTTCCTTGTCAGGAGAAATGAAGGAAAGAGATCTGGCATAATGGTGAGATTCACGTGAAATCAATAGGTCTATAGATATCACAGTAGCAGAGGACTCTGAGAAAATGAGTCCCTGGGGATATTGGGTGAGAACTAGAGCACTGCAAAAATGGAGGACAAGGTCTTGATTCAATTCTATTTAAATCTCAACGGACATGGCGTTTCATCTAATGTTTAAATGATATACTGTGTAAAGATGAAACATGACCAGAGTGAGCGTTAAAGCAATAGCTACTACCTGGTACAATGAGGTCACATCCATTCATGCGTCAGTTAAGCTTCCATGAGTTTGCTTAAGATACAACCCACCCAGGGATTTGCCAGTCTGAAAAGGGGGAAGAAGCGAGGGGGGTCCACTTAGGGCTAGGAAGGGACCCTAGCCTAAAATCTCCATTCAAGAAGAGGTGCAATTTAAGCACGGATTTTGTGATCGGAAATGCGAGGCCAACATGCCACATGAAGCATAAATTGGTTTCCAGGTTGGTAGACAAGGGAGGCTGCAGTGTGAAACTCTCACCGGATGCCAGCTAAAGAAGCACGGGGCCAGAAAACACAGAGAAGCTCCTGGAAGCTCTGAGGCACGGTGCGAGTGTGAAAGAAGGGGAACAAAGGAGAGGTGGTGAGGGGAGATACCCAGTGGACCGCCTCGGAAGGGGGGGCTCTAGATACTGGAGGACAAAAGATGCTTCTTTCTCCCTGAGTAGCTGCAGCTGCTGGAACCAGCCCAGCCCGTTTTCCCTCCCAGAGGAATAGGGGCTCACCTGGGGAGAAGCCCAGCAGCCTTCCTTCTGACACCCCCACCCAGGTCCGAGTATGTCTACACCAGATTTACAATTCTTTCAGGACCCCACCACCCCTCCCTTTGGCAGAAACATTGCCACACCTGCTGGCTGATGCCTGAAATTCCTTCAGCAGAAGTTTCTTTTTTCTGCAACTGGAAGATGAGAGTTTTTAAACGCTAATAACTGGTTAAGATCATCTGTTAAAGTACGGTCTATCAGTCAACAAATGTGAATGATTATTGTCAGAGCCCATTTTTTTTTTTTTTTTTTCTTTTTTATGAGACAAAGACTGGCTCTGTCACCTAGGCTGGAGTGCAGTGGCACAATCTTGGCTCATTGCGAACCCCACCTCCTGGGTTCAAGCAATTTTCCTGCCTCTGCCTCCCGAGTAAGGTGGGATTACAGATATGTGCCACCATCCTGGTTAATTTTTCTATTTTTCAGTAGGGACGGGGTTTCGCCATGTTGGCCAGGCTGGTCTCGATCTCTTGACCTCAAGTTATCTGCCTGTGTTGGACTCCCAAAGTGCTGGGATTACAAGTATAAGCCACCGCGCCTGGCCCCCATTGCCTTTTTTTTTTTGGAGACGAAGTCTCGCTCTGTCACCCAGGCTGGAGTGCAGTGGCGTGATCTTGGTTCACTGCAACCTCTGCCTCTGAGATTCAAGCAATTCTGCCTCAGCCTCCCAAGTAGCTGGAACCACAGATGCCCGCCCCATGCCCGGCTAATTTTTTGTATTTTAGTAGAGACGGAGTTCCACCGTCTTGCCCAGGCTGGTCTCACACTCCTTAGCTTAGGCAATCTGCCCACCTTGGCCTCCCAAAGTGCTAGGATTACAGGCGTGAGCCACTGCACTGCGCCAGGGACCCCCATTGCTTTTTGATCAGACAGAGAGTTAGAAAAAGGACTGGATCGCTGAAGGGTAAGGAGGTGGGGGCATGGGGACCTCACAGCCAGCAGGAACATTGATGGGGCTGGCTGTTTACCTTCAACAGCTCCACAGAGGAATAGTCGCTGTGCGGGGAGGAATTTCTGTCCTGCACATCTGTGTGTTCACACAGCTTAGTGGGAACTCCGCCACTCAGACATATGATTCACATCAACTGTGTTTTTCATGAGTTTTAGAGACTTTTTTTTTTTTTTTTAAAGCAAAGCTGACATCATTATGAAGGAACTTTTTTTTCTCATAGGTTCCAGTCGAGGTACCACTGGAAATGGCATGAGGGAAGACCTTCAAAAGTATGTATTTTTTTGTTTTATTTTGCTTTTTGAGACAGAGCCTCACTTTGTCACTCAGGCTGGAGTGCAGTGGTGTGATCTTGGCTCACTGCAACCTCCGCCTCCCGTGTTCAAGCGATTCTCCTGCCTCAGCCTCCTAAGTAGCTGGGACTACAGGTGCATACCACCATGCCTGGCTACTTTTTGTATTCTTTTAGTAGAGATGGGGTTTCACCATCTTGGCCAGGCTGATCTTGAACTTTGGACCTTGTGATCCAACTGCCTGCGCCTCCCAAAGCACTGTGATTACAGGAGTGAGCCACTAACCCGCCCAAAAGTAGTTGTTTTTTTTCCCTCCCCTCCTCCAAAAACAGGTGAGTGAGGAGATGCCCTGTCAGGACTAAAAGCAAATAATCACACGTAATTTTTGTCTGATTATAGATATAACGATTCTTCACCAGAAAAGTTTCAGAAAATAGAAAAGTATAAACTGAAGAAAATGTAATTACTTAATAAAATTAAAACAGCAATTCAGAATGAGCCTCATTGACCTCTGATTTTTTTTACCCTAGTCTTTTTATTGTGGACATTATTATGCCATGATTTACTTAAAAATTTCAGATGGTATTTTTAGTGAATCATGCTTTTTAATTATAAAAATGTTTCCTTGAAGCAAAAAAATGTGGTTAAAAAAATCAAACAACCAAACAAACTAGGACAGATTCCTTGTGGAGAAGGCAGAGTTTTTTGGAGGTTTTCTTCTTTCTGTGTGTTCTGTTGAGTTTGCCTTGTGTTTGCAGTTTTTTATCTCCTTTCCCTGCCTGGCTCTATTACCGCCCGTGTGAGTTTTGCCATAGATCGTTGGAGTTTTAAGAGAAATGGTGCCAGGCTGGGCGTGGTGGCTGATGCCTGTAATTCCCCACTTTCGGAGGTGGAGGCAGGCAGATCACTTGCGGTCAGGAGTTTGAGACCAGCCTGGCCAACATGGCGAGACCCTGTCTCTACTAAAAATACAAAAATTAACAGGGTGTGATGGCGGGTGCCTGTAATCCCAGCTACTTGGGAGGTTGAGGCAGGAGAATTGATGGAAACCGGGAGGTGGAGGTTGCAGTGAGCTGAGATGGCACCACTGCACTTTGGGTGACAGGACGAGACTCCGTCTCAAAAAAAGAAAAGAAAAGAAAAAAGAGAAACGATGCCAGGTGGCTGCTGTCTTTGCACATCTGGATGAAGACACTGAAACCCCCACAGCCTGAGCCCCATCCAGCTGAGGGCAAAGCAGATACTTCGAGACTGTGCCTTGGTGAAGAAGTGGGTCGGACACCCCAAATGAACCGCAGCAGGGAGCAGCTCCCAGCTTCAGCTCCCTGTTTATTTTCCAAGAGGTGGCAACAGACAGAAGGAGTCTGAGATGCGACTCCCAGGGAGGAGGGGTTGCCCCTGAGATCAGTCCAAAGCTGCTACAAGGCCGGATGCCCTCTCTCCACATAGCTGTGGTTACTTTAATAGTTTGCCATGTGTGTATTCATTTTGGTTGCCAAGAAGGCTCAGCTGAGTAGATGTGGGCTCTGTAGGCTGATGTTCTGCTAGGAGAAGGGAGGCAGGGAAGTGCGCTTTGCTAGTGACTTGGTTACTTGACCACAATCACCTGTTTATTGACTTGTGAAAACTTCCTGGGAACATGACCAGTCTGGAGCTGGCAGCAGTTCAGGAGGGTGGTATGAACTGAGAATGAGACTTGTTAGCTGTGTGACTTTGGCAGATCATTTGCCATACCTGAGCCTCAGGTTCCTGCAACATGGTCTTAATAACGGCTACCTGCATGATTGCCATAAGGACAATAGAAAATGTATGTGCCTGCCTGGCGTGTGGTTGGCACTGAATGCTGTCACTGTAATTGAATCTGACAATGAGTGAGAGAATACTGGGGAGGTGGGAGGTGCTCCCCATGCCTGTGACAGGGTGAGGCCATTCTTGGGTGGAGGGGACTCCGTGCTCCGGCTTCTGTTACATGATGGGCCAAAAATTATTACTGTGGGCATGACCACAACCTTTCTACCTTTCAAAGGGAATCTTCTGGAGTCAGCCTCTTGCCCACCCTTCTTTCCCACCCGAGAGAGGAAACATTCTTGCTAGGAGTGAGGCTGTCTATGTACCTGATCAAGAGTGAGAGAAGAGAGGCGGGGTGCAGGGGTGAGGGCTGGAGGGCTGGAGGGGGTGGGCAGGTGCGGAGGAGAAGCCTGCAGAGGCACGTGTGACTGAGAGGGGAACGGAATGGGAGCAAAGAGATCCTGACACGCTGGGCTGTGTTTATAGGCCTCCCTTAATAGTTTTCTTTTTCTCTCTCTCTCTTTTGAGACAGAGTTTTGCTCTTGTTGCCCAGGCTGGAGAGCAGTGGTGTGATCTCAGCTCACCTCAACCTCCGCCACCTGGGTTCAAAAGGTTCTCCTGCCTCAGCCTCCCGAGTAGTTGAGACTACAGGCATGTGCCACCACACCTGGCTAATTTTGTATTTTTAGTAGAGACGGGGTTTCTCCATGTTGGTCAGGCTGGTCTGGAACTCCTAACCTCAGGTGATCCGCCCACCTCGGCCTCCCAAAGTGCTGGGATTCCAGGCGTGAGCCACCATGTTGGGCCTCCTTTAATATTTCTCAAGAGATGGATTAAGTGAAGTTTCTCTTTTGTGATAAAATATATATAACAGGACATTTACCTTTTAAACCACATTTAGGTAGGTGTATAATTCAGTGGCATTAAGTGCCTTAACAATGCTGTGCGGCCATCACAACTATCCATTTCTAGAATTTTCATCATCCCAAACAGAAAGTCTGTATTCGTTAAACAATGACTTCCCACCCCACGCCCTCCAGCCCCTGGTAACCTGTATAATCTTGATTCTACTTTCTGTCTTTACACATTCGCTTACTCTCTATCCTAGACACCTTATATAAGTAGGATCATACAATATTTGTCATTTGTGTTGAGTTTACTCACGTAGCATAATGTTTTCAAGGTTCATTCACGTAGTAGTAAGCATCGATCTCATTCCTTTGTAAAGCTAAACTATATTCCATTTTCTGTACAATCATTCCTTAGTACCCATGAGGGACTGGTCCCACGATCCCCGTAGATGTCAAAATCCAAGGATGTTCAAGTCTCTGATATAAAATGGCACAATATTTGCATATAACATACACATAATCCTCTATATAACTTTAATTCCTCTATAGATTACTTATAATACCTGATACGCTATAAAACTACGTAAAAAATTATGTTGTATCATTATTTACTGTTATATTGTTACTGTTTAATTTTAGTCTGTAAATATATATTTATATCTATAAATATATTTATATATATATTTTTTTTTTGGAGTCTCACTCTGTTACCCAGGCTGGAGTGCAGTGGTGTAATCTCGGCTCGCTGCCTCCCATGTTCAAATGATTCTCCTGTCTCAGCCTCCTGAGTAGCTAGTACCTGGGATTACAGGCATGTGCCACCATGCCCGGCTAATTTTTGTATTTTTAGTAGAGACGGGATTTCACTATGTTGGCCAGGCTGGTCTTGTACTCCTGACCTCAACTGATCTGCCCGCCTTGGCCTCCCAAAGTGCTGGGATTACGGGCCTGAGCCACCGCACTCAGCTGTCTTCAAATATTTTTGATCTGTGGTTGCTTGAATCCCCGGGTGGGAAATCCGTGGAGACAGAGAGGGCTGACTGTAGCGTGCACATTTTGTTTCTCCATTCACCTGCCGATGAACATTTGGGTTGTTTCTGCCTTTTGGCTCTTGTGTATAAGGCTGCTATGAACATTCGTGTACAAGTATCTATCTGAGTCCCTGCTTTCAATTCTTTGGATAGATGTCAGAAGCGGAATTGCTGGATCATACGGCAATTCTGTGTTTAATTTTAGAATTTTTTTAAGTGCCTTTGGCTGTCAAACTGCATCTTTTGTTCTCATTATCGTTCTCAAATCCTTTCATTCTGATAAGAGTTTCTCCCCCTCTTTGTTTCACACCAGTGATTTGTTGGAGAAGCTGGCTGATTTGTCTCTAGAGAATGATCCATTGCTTAGATATATTTGTTGCCTACTCGCAGTGTCGTTTAATTTGTTCCTTTGTCCCCCACGTTCCCTGTAAACTGAAAGTTAAATGCAGCCTTGATTGGATCCTGGTTCACGTGTGACAGGAACAGTGTACCGAGGTGCTCTGTGTTTTTCTCTGGATCCTATCAGGAGCTACCAAAATGTGCTGCTGCTTTTTCTGGAGACAGGGTCTCACCCTGTCTCCCGTGCTGGACTGCAGAGGCACGACCACAGCTCATTGCAGCCTCGGCCTACTGGGCTCAAGTGCTCCTTCCACCTCAGTCACCCAGGCAGCTCAGTCTACAGGCACATGCCACCAGGCTTGGCTAATTTTTAATTTTTTTGTAAAGATGGGTCTCATTAGGTTGCCCACTCAAGCGATCCTCCTGCCTTGGCCTTCCAAAGTGTTGAGATTACAGGTGTGAGATACTATGACTTACAAAATGTACTTCTTTTTTTTTCATAGAGATGGAGTTTCACCATATTGGCCAGGCTGGTCTTGAACTCCTGACTTCATGATCCACCTGCTTCAGCCTCCCAAAGTGCTGGGATTACAGGTACGAGCCACTGTGCCCAGCCGACAAAATGTACTTTTAACATAAATGTAAATTTACTCTGAGAATGACCCACCTGGGCATGTGGGGTAAAGCCTCTTTATTCTGTGACATGAATTCTTAATTTCTTTATTTTTATATTTGCTTATTTATTTATTTTTAGAGACAGGGTCATGCTTTGTCACCTAGGCTGGAGTGCAGTGGTGTGATCATGACTCACTGCAGGCTTGACCTACTGGGTTCAAGTGATCCTCCTGCCTCAGCCTCCCAAAGTGCTGAGATTACAGGCATGAGCCTGGGCTCTGCCGTGACATGATCTCCGCTCATCACAACCTCTGCCTCCTGGGTTCAAGCGATTCTCCTGCCCCACTTTGCATTCTTAATTTAATTCATAATGCTCTGGGGTAGGTGCTATCACTCCCACTTTATAAAGAGGACGCGGAGGCTTAGAGAGATTAGGTAAGGTATGCAGAGACACACTGTTAGTAAGTGGCTGAGCCGGGATTCAAAGGCAGGAACTTGTGGGACATGGATTTGAGGGGTCATTTCAGCTTTAAGGGAGGGGTCAGCTGTCCCAGGGACCACAGACTCAGTGCCCAGGATCCAGGTCCCTTTGAGGAAGGATTCGTGGGGCCTCGTCTAGTCCACAGTGCTCTCTAGTAAGTTGTAGCTGCTTCGCTGTAGAGTTTTGTGAGCTCTGCAAGGTACAGATGATGTAGAGGAGTGGTTCTGGCCTGGGAGCTTTTACAAGGTCCTGATGCTCTCTTTCTAAACCAGAATCTCTGGGGATGGGGTCCAGGCAGCGACCCGTTTCAAAGGCTCCCCAAAGACTGTGACGCAGGTGAAGGATAGGATCCAGGCAGGGTTAGAGGCTGGGGCAGGGCTGTGACGGGCCCCTCCTCGGTGCAGACCTCTCCCTCAGAGCAACCAGCCAGGGAGGGGGCAGTGACTTTGCTATACCCTGCCTAAAAGCCACGGTCGCTTGTAATCCCAGCGCTTTGGGAGGCCGAGGCGCGTGGATCTCTTGAGGTCAGGAGAGTGGAAATAGTGATGGGGGATTCATTTAAACTAGAACAGGGCCCTGACTAATGGAGGTCCTTCTTCTCAGTTACTGCTTTCACCATCCCTTGCTCCATCGGCCGCTGTCCCCCAACCCCTGCTTGGGCCTCAGTCCCTGCTGTTTGCTGGTGACCTCTGACCACCAGTCTCTGGCCATGTCCTGCACCTCTGACAAGCATTTGTCACCCTGGCCCTCAGTTCCTGCTGCTCATGTGGAGATGACGGCCCGCCCTCATCTCGGTCCTTGGGTTGTGGGGCAGTGCTCACTCTGTCACCACTACCTTGAGATCTTTGTCAACTATCCCCAGACTCCTGGGACCCACAGTCCTCCTGGTTCGGTTCAGCATTTTTTTTGTTTTGTTTTGTTTTTTGAGACAGAATTTCGCTCTTGCTGCCCAGGCTGGAGAGCAATGGTGCAATCTCGTCTCACTGCAACCTCCACCGCCTGAATCCAGGTGATTCTCCTGCCTCAGCCTCCTGAGTAGCTGGGATTACAAGCATGCGCCACCACCCTCGGCTAATTTTTTTTTTTTTTTTAATTTTAGTAGAGATGGGGTTTTGTCATGTCGGTCAGGCTGGTTTTGAACTCTGGACCTCAGGTGATCCATCCGCCTTGGCCTCCCAAAGTGCTAGGATTACAGGTATGAGCCACCATGCCTGGCCCGTTCAGCTTTTTAAAGGGGGAAGTGGATGCATGTGTTTCATAGCAGAATTGCTTGAGCTCCTAATGGTGGTCCTCCCTGCCCCCCCCACCCCGACCCCACAAACCACTGGGTTTTACTCTGTGGCCTTCTGCAGGGAGGCACGCCTCCTTCTCCTCCATCATGAGCATCATGACCATGTACCGAGTCTCCTGAACTGAGAGCACCGTGATGAGAGCGTAACATACATGCGGTCCCCTGTAGGACCAGAGGAGGATTGATGGTAGGAGGTTGTTAGCATTGCCGTCCCATCCCTATTTTGCAGATGAGGAAAACAAGGTACATAGAAGTAAAGTAGTATTCCAAGGGAATGCGGCTGAGTGGATTCCTCATGAGATCATTGCTCCCCCCACCTCATGCCCCATTAACCTCAGATCTTTGCCTTCCAGTGGGGAGGTGAGTTTGTAGCATTCAGGAGCAGCCTCCCAGGGCACCTTGATTTTTCTGCTTTCTCTGTCACTCTGAGGTGTTGAGTCTGGACACTTCCTCATGAGTGGTGATTTCTTTCTTGGGAGGCCGAGGCAGGCAGATCACAAGGTCAGGAGATCTAGACCATCCTGGCCAACATGGTGAAACCCCATCTCTACTAAAATACAAAAAATTAGCCAGGGGTGGTGGCGGGCACTTGTAGTACCAGCTACTTGGGAGGCTGAGGCAGGAGAATCGCTTGAACCTCCTACCATCAATCCTCCTCCAGTCCTGCAGGGGGCCGCATGTATGTTACGCTCTCTTCACAGAGAGACTCATCACACAGAGTTGCAGTGAGCTGAGATCGCATCACTGCACTCCAGCCTGGTGACAGAGTGAGGCTTCATCTCAAAACAAAAACAAAAACAAAAAACAAACAAACAAAAAAAAACAGGTGCAGTGGCTCATGCCTGTAATCCCAACGCTTTGGGAGGCTGAGGCGGGCGGATCGCCTGAGTTTGGGAGTTTGAGGCCAGCCTGACCAATATGGAGAAACCCCGTCTCTATTAAAAATACAAAATTAGCCAGGCGTGGTGGTGCATGCCTGTAATCCCAGCTACTCGGGAGGCTGAGGCAGGAGAATCGCTTGAACCTGGGAAGTTGATGTTGTGGTGAGCCGAGATTGTGCCTCTACACTACAGCCTGGGCAACAAGAGTGAGTGTCCTTCTTAAAAAAAAAAAAAAAAAAAAAAAAAAAATTAGCTGGGTGTGGTGGTGCACGTCTAGAATCCCAGCTGCTTGGGAGGCTGAGGCATGAGCATGGCTTGAACCTGGGAGGCAGAGGCTGCAGGGAGCCAAGATCGCGGCATTGCACTCCAGCCTGGGAAACAGAGCAAGATTCTGTCTCAAAAATACATAAATAAATAAAATAACGAATGTGAAGAGATGGTTCCTGGACCCAACAGGAAAAGAAGAATCTTCATGTTCATTGACTGGGCAATAAACAAACAGAAAAGGACCTCTTTAATCAATCCGTACTGCTCATGTGGACTCATGACTTTGACTTTTTGTAATGTGTTATAAAATGAAATTCTTTACAGGAGTCCACAAAATGTATCTGCCCAGGGCCTGCAAATCCTATGAGTGCTTTTGCCCTGGGAAGTACTTGAGAGAACGTAGACCCCCTACCTGTCACCCCTGTGGGCAGTTCCATCCATCCTGGCCTTGAGGGAATGGTCACTGCCTGCCCTTGGGAATCAAGACTCCACATCCCGTGCCTGCACGCCAGCCTGGCCCCATGCACTAGCAGACATGGGGGACAAGAGGTATGCAGGGCATAAGAGACCTGGCGCTGGGGAGGAAAAGTCCCAAGTCAGGAGGAAGAGACTGCTGGGAAAAGGCACATGGGTCAGGCTCTTAAGACCAGGTGAACAGCCCCAGTTAGGTGTCAGGCTGTAAGCCAGGGTCTTGTCCTTGGCTCCCCCCGTTCCTTATGCCCCAAAGTCATTTAGTCACCATGTTCAGCCAGTTCTGCCTCATCTGGAGCTTGCATTTGCCAGTGTTCTCTGGAGAAATAGGACAAATAGGAGGTACATATGTACATGCTATTAGTATTACTATTATTTTTTGAGAAGGAGTCTCGCTCTGTCACCCAGGCTGGAGTGCAGTGGCGCAATCTCGGTTCCCTGGAACCTCGGCCTCCCAGGTTCAAGTGATTCTCCTGCCTTAGCCTCCCGAGTAGCTGGGACTACAGGCGAACGCCACCATGCCCAGCTAATTTTTGTATTTTTAGTAGAAACAGGGTTTCACCATGTTGGTCAGGCTGGTCTTGAACTCCCGACCTTGCATTGGTAATCATTATCAAGGAATCACCATCACCACCTTTGAGAGAGTCATGGAAGCCAGTCCTCAGGAGCTACACTGCAGGTGATGCAGTGTGGAATCCTGATAGAACCAGCCTTAAATACTTGGTGTCAGGGAATTGCAGAAGCAAAAAGGCCTATATTGTTTCAATATAAACAGGTTTTGCCTCAGCCTCAGCCTCCCAAAGTGCTGGGATTACAGGTGTGAGCCACTGCACCCGGCTGTTTTGTTTTTTGAGACAGGATCTCACTCTGTTGCCCAGACTGGAGTGCAATGATGTCTCAACTCACTGTAACCTCCGTCTCCCGGGTTCAAGTAATTCTCCTGCCTCAGCCTCCCTAGTAGCTGGGACTATAGGCGTCCATCACCGTGCCTGGCTAATTTTTGTATTTTCAGTAGAGATGAACCAGGCTGGTCTCAAACTTCTGACCTCAGGTGACCCCCCACTTTGGTCTCTCAAAGTGCTAGAATTACAGGCATGAGCCACCAAATCTGGCCGCATCTAGTTTAAACAGTCAAGTAACTCAAAATGACATTTTACCAAAAACAGTAGCCTCTTCCCATCCTTCTTCTCCAGCTCCCCCCACTCACTCCAGTTTACTGCCTCCTAGAGGCAACCACTTTCCGGGCACAGAGCTGACTGCTTTCCTGCTTACGTGAGTGTGCATGTGGGGTGAAGGGAGGATGCTTCGTGTCAAGCTTTGCTGCAGGGTGGTCTGGGCCGGGCTGGGCTGGGCTGCTTAATGGGGAGTGTGGATATCAGATTCTTGAGGGCTTTTGTCATGGACTAGTTGGGTTCCTGCAGATGGCTCTTCCGGTTGTGGCAGGGGTTAGGAACCTGGCTGGTGGTATTGGGGAGAAGACACGGAAGAGGCTGGGGATGGGGATAGTCCGGTCTTCCACCTGCAGCTCCTGTTTGATCCCATTTTGGTGTGGTGGCCCTGCCCTCACCCTGCTTGATGTGCTAGTTCAGAGATCCTCGATTTTACATTTTTAGAAGAGAAACACCCAAGCCTGTAGAAGGCGTGGGAGAAGGTGAGGTGCGGGGAGGGGCCAATCCCCAGTCCTCCTGTGGCTGGCTCCATCTTTACCGGCCTCCCCTTCCCAGCTTTTAGAGGACCTGGTGCCACTAACCCCTGAACTATTTGTGGTCCTGGGGTGTAAACAGAATTGGCTCTTTGCTGCCTCCATGGTTCAGGATTGAGTTTTTTTTGCTTCTGCTGTTTTGGTTGTCATTTGTCTAGCTGCTTTCCAGTTTCAAAATGTTGCTATTGGTGCCTCTTCTTTTCTCCTTTTCCTTATGAATTTTCTAATTTTTTTTTTTTCTGAGATGGAGTCTTGCTCTGTTACCCAGGCTGGAGTGCAGTGACGTGATCTTGGCTCACTCCAACCTCTGCCTCCCAGCTTCAAGCAATTCTGTGCCTCAGCCTCCCGAGTAGCTGGGATTAAAGTCACCTGCCACCATGCCCGGCTAATTTTTTTTTTTTTTTGTATTTTTAATAGAGACATGGGGTTTCACCATGCTGGCCAGGCTGGTCTTGAACTCCTGACCTCATGATCCACCTGCCTCAGCTTCCCAAAGTGCTGGGATTACAGGTGTGAGCCACTGTGTCTGGCCATGGATTTTTTTTATCTTAAAAAAAAAAAAAAAAAAAAAAAGAATTCCAGAAAGGAGTACAGGTAAATGTGTGTGCTCAGTTTACCACTGTTAAGCTAAGGGAGAGGTCCTTCTATCCTTCCACCGTTGGAATCTGATGATGTCCTCTTCTTGCTCAAAATACTTCCACGGTGCCCCATTGGCAGTAGGGTAAAATACGGAAACCTTGTGAATGGTGTTTTGAGCTATGGTCCAAATCAGGGCTTACTGCCCTCATGGACTAGACTGTACTTGATTCTATTAGTTTTAACTAAACAGAAATTTCAGGACACCTAGCAACAGACAGATTCAAAAGCTTACTTTGTTTCTCTATTAAGTGGCAATGCTTAAACTATGCTTAGCTATCACCTTGCATGACCTTTAGTTCTTTCTCGCTGGGAAACTATAATTGCTGAGCAGTTAGGAACGCCGAGATGACTGGGTTTGGTTTGGGATTAAAGCTCAACACCAGCCAGGCGCAGTGGCTCACACCTGTAATCACAGCATTTTGGGAGGCTGAGGTGGGTTGATCACAAGGTCAAGATTTCAAGACCAGCCTGACCAACATGGTGAAACCCCCGTCTCTACTAAGAATACAAAAATTAGCTGAGCATGGTGACACACGCCTGTAATCCCGGCCACTTAGGAGGCTGAGGCAGGAGAATCACTTGAAACTGGGAGGCGGGGGTTGTGGCGAGCCAAGATGGAGCCACTGTCCTCCAGCCTGGGCGACAGAGCAAGACTGTCTCAAAAAAAAAAAAAAA
>NW_022436978.1:17000320-17034596 GCF_009761245.1 Sapajus apella | reverse complement strand
GTGTGTGTGTGTGTGTGTGTGTGTGCGTGCGTGCGTGTGTGTGTGTGTCTTCACACCTGCAGCCTGCAGCCTTGAGCCTCTTCAGGGAATTTCCAGTTTATGTTGCCAGTAACTAGAAGGCAGACTCTTTTTTTGTATCCTTTCTGGGGCATAAATTGCAGCTGGTGTTGAAATGTATTCGATCTCTCTCACTACTAAATCTCAGTGGACCACACAAATGCTTGGCCTAGGTAATCCTATTAGACCTAAACCAAAGGGGCAGGCTTTCCCTAGGTAGATCAGGAAGCCGTACAACCACGGGGTGTGCTGGCAGGGTCGCCCCAAAGCCAGGGGCATCGGCATCTTTTCGCTCCCCTCTTAGTGCTCTCGGGAAGGGACTGTCCCCAGCAAGCACAGTTCCTGTGCAGTTCCCTTTGTTAGGCCTTGCTCAAAACGAAGACGTGTTGATCAGCTTACTTTCTTGCCATATCCAAGGAAAATGCCATCATGGGTGGCTCCGGAGAGCATTTGGTCCATGGTGATTTTGCTAAGAATCTCTGATGAAACGACTTCATTGCCTATTTCCTGTGTATTCATCCCTCTTCTCCAAGACAAATGACATTCACTTTCTATTTCAATGGCCCGGAGCTGCCCATAGCGTCAGCAGGGACCTGCTTTTCTTAGCATTAGGGTCTCACAGCCTGTTCCCTCTGCCTGGAATACCTGCTCTGCCTTTCCTACTCCAGCTGGGTTGGCATATTTGCAGGTTTCAAATCTGCCTGTCATAGTCCGTCCTCAGACCCTTTACACTTGCTGCTCCCTCTGCCTGGAATGTTCTGTCTGACACTCGGTGTGGCGTGCTCTTCATTTCATTTGGTCTCCACTCAAATCCTACCTCTTGGCCATCACCGTCAATTGCCCTCCACCCAAAGACCACCAGGAACCCACCTGTAGTGGAGCACTGCAGGTTTATTGCTGGTTGCAGTGAAGGGGAACGCACGCCATGGGGCACTGTGGGTGTATCAGTCGGGGGTGGGGTCGGAAAGGACTTGCAGGGTTTGGGCTTGTTTCTGTCTGGTTCCATCACAGCCACAGAGTGGCCTTGTCTGAGGTTGATGTTCTGTGAAACTGTTTATGTTCAGCAGGAGAGCACCATAGCCCTGCGGTGAGTGCCAGGCCAAGGCCGGGAAGCAAGGACTGCTTTACTCTTCTCCGCCACGGAGTCCGCGGTGCATAGGACAGCTGCTGCAGGGAGGCGACAGGTGTCCAGTGAAGGTGTATTGAAAGAATCGATAAGGTCTGTCCTCCTGGCAAGCTCTTACCCCATGTTCAAGTGCCCAGCCAGAAGCCCCCCTTCTGGGCGCCATCCCTGACTCTCCTGGGCGGACCCTGATCTGAGCTCGGGCTGCGCCTGCGGAATCTCACTAGAGCGCTTCCTGGTTCCCGTGAGTCATGTCAGGGGGGTCTGCAGCCTCCACTGTGCTGCGAATGCTTTGAAGGCAGACACATCCCTTCCCTTAGAATCCCCAGTGCCAAATACAGAGCAGGTGCCCATAACTTCAGTGTGACTGACAGACCAGCTGCAGGCTCAGCTCTGCCGTGTTTGAACGGTGCCTCTGGCAGGGGCTCTAGAATTCTGAGTGTGTTCCCTGTAAGCATGGGACCTGCAGGCCACTGGGTGGGCCCCAGCAGCCACAGGGTATGTTTGTGTGTTTGTGATTCTCAGGGACACCTTCAGGGCCTGAGGACTTTGGCCCCCACGTGGGGCCTCTGCAGTGTGACTCCATCTGGGCCTGGCTCCTCCTCAAAAAATGCCCCTGCCAGGCACGGTGGCTCACACCTGTAATCCCAGCACGTTGGGAGGCCGAGGCGGGTGGATCACGAGGTCAGGAGATGGAGACCAGCTTGGCCAACATGGTGAAACCCTGTATCTACTAAAAATATAAAAATTAGCCTGGTGTGGTGATACATGCCTGTAGTCCCAGCTACTTAGGAGGCTGAGGCAGGAGAATCACTTGAACCCAGGAGGCAGAGGTTGTAGTGAGCCGAGATTGCACCACTGCACTCCAGCCTGGGTGACACAGCAAGACTCTGTCTCAAAATAAAAAACCATCCCTGTTGCCCAAGGCCTAGAGGAGGCTGATGGAAGCCCGCAGTTTCCAGGAAGGGCACAGGAAGAGGCAGCAGGAGCCCAAGCATCCCCAAAACACGACCCATGAGGAGGGAAGAGGGAGGAGTGACCTTGCTATCCAGCTCTGTTCTCACAGCAATCCCTTAAGGTATATCCAATGCTTATCCTTATTTTACAGATGAAGAAACAGAGGGACAAAGAGGGTGAGTAACTTGCCTAAAGACACACAGCTAATGATCGACAGGTGGGATTCAGACTCAGGTCTCCCTAATCCTCAAATCTGGGCTCTGGACCCCTCCACAGACTGCCCCCTCAGTCCTCTGCGGCCTCAAGAAGGGTCTGGCCATTCAAATTTAAAAATCCATCAAAGAGCTCTGCAGACCCAGTGGTCCCTGGACCCAATGGTGGCAGTCTCGCTCTGTCGCCAGACTGGAGTGCAGTGGCGTGATCTCAGCTCACTGCAACCTCCGCCTCCTGGGTTCAAACGATTCTTCTGCCTCAGTCTCCCAGGTAGATGGGACTATAGGCGCGTGTCATTCAATGGTCTCTGGAGTCTCAGAAGGGCAGGTAAGGAAGGAGCTGCCTTTACACAGACCTGAGCAGAGTGAGCTCTGTCCCGGCACAGCAGGGGGACAGTAGAGAGAATTCCACCCTGGGCCCCATTTAAGTGGGACCTTTAGGCTGCCGGTGCCATGCCCGCAGGTCCTGATCTGCAGGATTGACTGTGTGTGGAAAATCTTCACTCCTGTGGCCTAGTCCTTGGCAGAGAGCACCGCCGCTTCCTCTGACGGCCACCAGGGGGAGGCGCTCCCCTGGGAATGGTCTGCAGCGCCGCCGCACCCCACACGCGCCTTCCATGGTACCCAGCACCTGCTGCTGCCCGCCGTCACCCTCGAGCCCCCCTCTGCTCTGAGGAGGGAGGAGTGGTTGCTGGTCAGGTCTTGTCTGTATCCTGTGGCTGCCCCTTTATTTTCTTTTCTTTTTTTTTTTTTTTTTGAGATGGTCTCACTGTTGCCCAGGCTGGAGTGCAGTGGTGCAATCTCATCTTGCTGCAACCTCTGCCTCCCAGGTTCAAGTGACTCTCCTGCCTCAGCCTCCCAAGTAGCTGGGATTACAGGTGCTCGCCACCACACCCGGCTAATTTTTGTATTTTCAGTTGAGTCGGGATTTCACCGTGTTGGCCAGGCAGGTCTTGAACTCCTGACCTCAGGTGATCCACCAGACTGGTCCTTGAACTCTCCTGACCTCAGGTGATCAGACTCCCAAAGTGCTGGGATTACAGGGGTGAGCCGCTGCGCCCAGCTGTGGCCTGCCCTTTTAAAGAATAACTCTTAAGGTGTGTGTGTGTGACTGGGGGCCACAGGGATTCAGTCTGTTATCCTGAGAGGAAATTCATAGTGAAGCATAAAGGTCTCCTGGGTGGGCCAGCTGCAGTGGCTCACGCCTGTAATCCCAGCACTTTGGGAGGCCAAGGTGGGCGAATCATTTGAGGTCAGGAGTTTGAGACCAGCCTGGCCAACATGGTGAGACTCTCTCTCTACTGAAAATACAAAAATTAGCTGGGCATGGTGGTGCGTGCCTGGAATCCCAGCTACTCGGGAGGCTGAGGCAGGAGAATCGCTTGAACCCAGGAGGTGGAGGCTGCAGTGAGCCGAGATCCTGCCACTGCACTCCAGCCTGGGCAACAGAGTGAGACTCTGTCTCAAAAGATAAATAAATAAATATAAAGCCTACTAGGTTTTTATGAAACCACTTCTCTTTTACATGAGTGAAAGGAGTTGTGGGACGTCCTAAGGTTCGGTACTGAACTTCCAGCCAAGACGACACAGTGAGCTCGCGCCATGGCCGCTTCTCTCTGCTCCACACACACAGCAGTCAGGAATCAAATAGAAACAGTGATAAACAAAAGGACATAGTTGGACCTCAACTAAAATGGGTGTCTTTGTGTACCAGAAGCAGACCAGAAATGCAAATTGGTGAGTGGGGCCAGGGGCCTGCTGGCCTTGGGTCTGGAAACAGCAGTGGCTGCCAGACGCAGAGCTCCTGGGAAGGGAGCTAAAGTGCTCCGTGCCACACCGGGGCCAACTGCCAGGCATGTGGAAGTCAGGGCTGGGGGGACGTTCCCTCTGCTTGTGAAAAGAATCACAGGGAAAAAAAGCCAGCTGTCCACAAATAGCTTGGGGCTTGAGCGGTGGGAAGATGAGGACAGATTCTTGACTAGGTGCTGAGCCAAGCCACCCTCTGGCTGCATGCTTGTAGCTGTGATGTCCTCATACCACAACAGAGTGGAGCCCTGCAATGCTGTTGTAAGATCTGATTCTCAACGGGGCCTGGGGTCCTAGCTCAGGATAGTTAGAGACAGAGTGAAAAAAAAAAAAAAAAAACAGATGTAAAAACAAAGCAGAAAACCCTCCAGCTCACTGTAAAGTTGCAAGCCAAAATAGAGGAGACACAATGGAAGACAGTCAACAAGGCTGGGTGTGCGGCTCATGCCTGTAATCCCAAAACTTTGGGAGGCTAAGACAAGAGAGGCAGAAGTTCAAGACCAACCTGGCTAATATGATGAAACCCCATCTTTAGAAAAAAAAAAAAGAAAGAAAAACAGCCAACAAAATCACCATGTGGAATATGAATTCACTCCCGATTAAATTAATTTTGTGAAAGTCTTCCGAAGAATTAACAATGTTCAGGATGCCAAAAATGGCAAAATTTAGGATGCCAAAAATGGCTTAGTATCCATTGGAAATGAACAAGACATGAATGAAGGCAGATCGGAATGAAACAAGAACAGGTAGATGTGAAAAGAATCAATTTGAGATCTTAGAAATAAAAAGTTTGTTCATTTTAAAAAAAGCGGCTGAATGTGGTGGCTCACACCTGTAATCCCAGGACTTTGGGAGGCCAAGGCAGGTGGATCACAAGGTCAGGAGATCGAGACCATCCTGGCCAACATTGTGAAACCCTGTCTCTACTAAAAATATAAAAATTAGCTGGGTGTGGTGGCACGTGCCTATAGTCCCAGCTACTCAGGAGGCTGAGGCAGGAGAATCACTTGAATTCCAGAGGCGGTGGTTGCAGTGAGCCGAGATCACACCACTGAACTACAGCCTGGTGACAGAGTAAGACTCCATCTCAAAAAAAAAAAAAAAAAAAAAAAAAAAACCAAATCTCAGTAGACAGAATAAACTAGACTAGACACAAAAAGAGATTAAGTAAGTTAGAAGATATTAGGAATTAACACGAATGTAATACACAGAGACAAAGATGAAAAAATATAAAAGCAGCTATGAGACATGAGGGACAGCCTGTATGAAGGACTATGTGTGTCTAACAGGAATTTCAGAGGAAGAAAATAAAGGGAATGGTTGTGACACTATATATGAGGAAATAGTAGCCGGGAAATTTCTTTGGGGAAATTGCAGAACATCAAGGGCAAAGAGAGTAAAGCCTGACAATAGACATGAGAAAAAGACAGATTACTTAAAAAGTAGCTTCTGGGCCTCAGCAAAGACTGAGGCCAGAGATGATGAGGGAGTAGTATCTTCAAAATGCCAACTGGATTTTTATACCCAGCTAACTTAGAGTTGAAATTTGAGACAAAAGTGGTCATTTCCATACATATAAAGTGCAGCCCCTCATGGAAAGAATTATTATAGGATATGTACTTCAGGAAGAAAATTGGACCAGAAAAAAAAGGAAGAGCATGTGAAACAATGTTAAGCACAGAAATAGATAAAACATGTTGATAAATCTAAATGAGTATTGGCCATAACAAAAACGTTTTTATTTTTATTCTTTTGAGACTGAATCTCACTCTGTCACCCAGACTGGAGTGCAGTGGCATGATCTTGGCTCCCTGCAACCACCGCCTCCCAAGTTGAAGCTATTCTCATGTCTTGACCTGAGACTATAGGCACCTGCCACCATGCCCGGCTAATTATGCATTTTTAGTAGAGACAGGGTTTCACCACGTTGGTTAGGCTGGTCTCGAACTCCTGACGTCAGGTGATCCACCCGCTTCGGGCTCCCAAAGTGCTGGGATTTATAGGTGTGAGCCACTGTGCTTGGCCAAAAACTTTTAAACTTTTCATTTTTATTAAAGATATACATATATATGTTTTTAAAACTCAAATAACTCTTCAGAGTGTATGTGGGAGCCAGCTTTTGGTCTGGCCCCAGTGATCCTCACTTCCTGGTGCCATACCTTCCTTGTGTCATACCTTCCCACAATGAATAGAGCTTATCTGTGTAACCAGTAGGGTGGCGCAGAAGATGATGGTGTGTGGCATCTAAGGTTAAGTAATGACAGACGTTGCAGCTATCGTCTGTTAATTATTATTATTATTTTTGAGACAGAGTCTTGCTCTGTAGCCCAGGCCGGAGTGCAGTGGTACGATCTTGGCTCACTGCAACCTCCGCCTCCCAGGTCCTGCTTCAAGCAATTCTCCTAGCTCGGCCTCCTGAGTAGCTGGGATTACAGTCATGAGCCACCATGTCCAGCTAATTTTTGTATTTTTAGTAGAGGTGGGGTTTTACCATGTTGGCCAGGCTGGTCTTGAACTCCTGACCTTGTGATCCACTCGCCTCAGCCTCCCAAAGTGCTGGGATTTCAGGCGTGAGCCACTGCGCTCAGCCTATTATTATTATTTTTGAGACAGGGTCTCACTCTGTCACCCAGGCTGGAGTGCAGTGGTATGATCATGACTTACTGCAGCCTTGACCTCCTGGGTTCACGTGATCTTCCTGCCTCACCACCTGAGTAGCTGGCACTGGAGGCATGCGTCACCACCCAGCTAATTTTATTGTTGTTTCAATCAATTATTGTTATTTCAATAGTAATAGAGAATGAACACATTCACTTATGAATGCAGATACAAAAGCCATAAACAAAATACAAGCAAAATGAATTAATTAGCCCAAACTAGTATTTGGAATACTAAGAATAAACATTCTTACATTCTAGTATTAAACTCTAATAATCTCAAAGTGCTGGGATTATTAGAGTTTAATACTAGAATGTAAGAATGTTTAATTTATTAATATGACTCGTCATATTAAAAAATTAAAGGAGAAATCTATGATAATAGATGCAGAAAAAGCCGTTTGATAAAAAATTATATGCATTCATGGTAAAACCTAACCGAATTTGGAATAGAAGAAAGCTTTTTGAACGTGATAAAGGTTACCTACTAAAAATCACCAGCAAACAAACTCACATGGCACAATTCTTTTTTTGTTTTTGTTTTTTTTTGAGATGGAGTCTTGCTTTGTCGCCCAGACTGGAGTGCAATGATGCGATCTCTTCTCACTGCAACTTTTGCCTCCTGGATTCAAGCGATTCTACTGCCTCAACTTCCTGAGTAGCTGGGATTACCAACCACAACACCCAGCTAATTTTTGTATTTTTAGTAGAGATGAGGTTTCACTGTGTTGGCTGGGCTGGTCTTGAACTCCTGACCTCAGGTGATCCACCCACCTTGGGCTCCCAAAGTGCTGGGATTACAGGTGTGAGCCACTGTGCCCAGTCCAGGAGCATTCTCTTAAACGCGGGAGTGAAGGATGGCTACTCTCACAATGTTTTTTCCGCATTGGAGAACCTAGCCTATGCAATAGTGTTAAGAAAGAATGGTACAAGAATTGGCAAGGAAG
Organism: Sapajus apella; assembly: GCF_009761245.1. Lineage (NCBI taxonomy): Eukaryota > Metazoa > Chordata > Mammalia > Primates > Cebidae > Sapajus > Sapajus apella. The sequence continues at coordinate 17,026,837 of NW_022436978.1, read as the reverse complement.
AAATCCAAACACGACTAACCTCAAAAACACAACGTTGAACAAAAATCACTTTGTAAAATGACATAGAGAATGTAATGCATTTTATATAAAGTTTGAAAATGTCATGGATATGTAGTTACATAGATATAGTTTAAACATATAGGAGAAAGATAAGTGTCAGAATTCCATAGAGCTGGGTGTTGGGTGCTTGGATGTCAGATATGTTAATGTCTTTACTTTTTTGTCTGAAATTTTATAGTAAGAGGAATAACAATCCAGATTTATGTAACTTAGTTAAGAAAGAATGGCTTCTGAACGCCTCGTGTGTGCAAATTTTATGATTCTAGGTTCTTGGCATCCCCATCCCGCTATATTGTGAACTCCCTGAACTTATGGGCATTGGCTTTTTTTGCTCTTTATATTTCTAGGGCTTAGCATGTATAGATATTCAACCTGTGTTTGCTGATGACCGACTGACTCAATGAGTGAGTGAATGGAGAAAGAGGAAAATGCAAAAGAAGAAAGGAGAGGAGAAGGGTGGATGTAGTGAACTGTGAAACTGCTCTGACTGCATCTGACATGGACCTGTATGGAGAGAAGCCGATGGATTTGAGCAAAGGTAGGGAAATTCGCTCAGCTGGACTTCAGGCACGGTTAGCAGGAGAAGTCCAGGATGTTCTGTGAGCCTCCCAGTAGAAGGCCGGCGTTGGTGGCATCACCACCTAGGTCGGGAACCCAGAAGGATACGCAGGTTTAGGAAAATAAGTCCAGTTTAATTTTAGACAGGGCTGTGAGACCTCCAGCTGTAAACGTCCAGCTTGTACTGGGCTATGTGAGTCTAAAGCTTGGGAGAGAGGCTGGGGCTAGAAACGGAGACTCTGTTGTCATGGGAGAAAGGTGGTAAGTAGCGTGGTAATCCATAAGCTTCTTCGGGGAGAGGGGGAGGATGAGGACAGGAGGGGGCTGCAGACAGAGTCTTTGGGAGCATCAACATGTAAGGGCTGCGGGGAGGGAAGTACCTCAGGCAAGGAGGCTGAGATGAGAGTCCAAAGATGTCGGAGAAGAACAGGGGAGGCAAGGAATAAAGCTTCAGGACAGAATGAGTTCTGTGGGGTCAGATGAAGAAAAAAAGGTAAGAAATATAAAAACCGAAAACTGTCCTTTGAATTTGGCAAAAGGCAGTCACCTGCGGTCTTTCTGGAAGAGTGTCATAGAGAAGGGGGAGGAGAAACGGATTGTGCTGTGTCCTCAGTGGTGGTGAGCTAAATGTGAGCAAATGCACAAGACTCAATCTCGAAACCCCCTTTTCTCAGATGCCTGAACTTGAGGGATGGAGAGAGGTTGGCCAATGAGATCGTGGGATGGATTTGGGGGATGGGAGACAGTTGACTCAGTAAACTAAGAGAAGGAATCTGAAGAGAGATTTAATTGTGGAAGAGGCCAGGTATGGTGGCTCACAGCACTTTGGGAGGCCAAGTGAGGAGAATCGCATGAGGCCAGAAGTTTGGGACCAACCTGGGCATCACAGTGACACCCCTATCTCTAAAAAAAAATTGTGGGAGAAAGGGGAGATGATGGATGAATAAGGGTTTTGGAGGAAATGGACGAATGTACAAATACTAGCAATACTGATTAGTTCTGTGAATACTGGCACTAGCAAACATTTACAGAGCCCCTACTATGTCCTGAGAGCTTTTCTAAGTACTTAACATACATTTGGAGATTTTAATCATTTTTAAAATTTTTTTATTTTTTTGAGAGTCTTGCTCTGTTGCCCAGGCTGGAGTGCAGTGGTTCAATCTCTGCTCACTGCAACCTCTACCTCCCAGGTTCAAGGGATTCTCATGCCTCAGCCTTCTGAGTAGCTGGGATTACAGGCGCCTGCTGCCAGCCCTGGCTAATTTTTGTATTTTTAGTAGAGACAGGGTTTCACCATGATGGCCAGGCTGGTCTCAAACTCCGACCTTAAGCGATCCACCTGCCTCAGGCTCCCAAAGTGTTGGGATTACAGGCGTGAGCCACCGAGCCCAGCCTCATTTAATCTTTCTAACAATTCTATGAGGTAGGTGCTGTAATCACCTCATTTTACAGATGAGGAAACCGAGGCACTGAGTGGTGAAGTAATTATCATCATCACCAGGTATTGAGCTCTTTTTTTTTTTTTTAGACAAAGTCTGACCCTGCAATGGTGCGATCTCGGCTCACTGCAGCTTCAGCCTCCCAGGTTCAAGCAATTCTCCTGCCTCAGCCTCCCAAGTAACTGGGACTACAGGTGCACACCACCATGCCTGGCTAATTTTTGTATTTTTTTATTTAGTAAAGATGGGGTTTCACTGTGTTGACCAGCCTGGTCTTGAACTCCTGACCTCAGGTGATCCACCTGCCTTGGCCTCCCAAGGTGTTAGGATTACAGGCGAGAGCTACCACACCTGGCCGAGCTCTACTGATCAGGTATTACGTGAATAATTCACAAGTCTTACTCCTGACAACTCCGTGAGGTATTTGGAGATGAATTTTACATAGCGGGTAGAGCAAGAACATGGCAAGAGGCAGTGAGAACACAGATAGAGTTTGCCTCAGTCTCTGATTCTGGAGGGAGGGATGGATGTGGGTTCAGAGATGGTTGTGGACTTCAGGGAGGGAGCGGGAGAAGGCAGTAGGAATTTGAAGCAGTTCAGGGCAATGGGTTTGATGTCTTTGGTGACATAGAGAAGGAACACATTTATTGTAAAAAAAAAAAAAAACCACAGAAATTAAGAGTATTTTAATATCAAGCCCTTGTCACAAACATTCTTAACATTTTGCCATGTTTCTTTACAGAACTTTTTTACCCCAAGATGGAATCTTGCTCTGTCTTGCCCAGGCTGGAGTGCAGTGGCACGATCTTGGCTCACTAAGGCCTCCACCTCCTGGGTTCAAACGATTCTCCTGTCTCAGCCTCCTGAGTAGCTGCGATTGCAGGTGCACACCACCACACTGGCTAATTTTGTCTTTTTAGTAGAGATGGGGGTTTCATCATGTTGGCCAGACTGGTCTCGAACTCCTGACCTCAGGTGATCCACCCGCCTCGGCCTCCCAGAGTTCTGGGATTACAGGTGTGAGCCACTGTGCTAGGTCTCTTTCTAGAGCTTTCTCTAGGAATACATATGCAAGTGTATATGCATAACAGAGAGAGTCCAGTCCCTCCTTCTGATGGAGAGGCTAAGGGTCAAAATAAACAAACGCAGAAGCTGGGGGTGGGGTGGGAGTGGGGCCTTCTGGCATCACTGGGGGGAGCCTTTAGCAGATCGCGGCCCAGTGAGAGGCCCGGCTGTCTGGGGGAAATGGTGTGGGGTATGAAGGCTCCCTTTGTGTTTAGAGCGTGTAGAAGAACTGCCCGCAGTTCCCTGAGAGAGGATATAGGAGAGATGGAGGTGAGTGCTGTGGCTCCAACAAGGGGGAGGGGCTGGACTTTGTCCTGACCCCACACCTGTGGGTCAGCCTTGGGACCCTCTTGGACCCTTCGAAGAACCCTCAGGAATCAATGAAAGCCCGTGCCTTTCCCTCTCAGGCCTGTTCTCCAGAAGCAAGATCGCTGCTTTGACGAAGATGGGCTCCTGGTGGCAGGCGCTTCACTTAACAGTGCATTGCATATTGTAAATATTTTTCTATTTCATTGTTTGTTCTACATCAGGATGTTTGGTGGGCATTCCGCTGTGGATGGACCCTGGCTTCTTGCCCAATCCCTTATGTTGGAAATGCCCACCAGACTGGACCTCCCTGGAGACCAAACCCAGCCCATCTTGGGAGCTGGCCAGTGCCACAGCCTCCCCCTCTTGTGGGGACCAGCTGAGTCAGTTGCTCCATCTCACGCCTCTCAGCACCTTCCTGTGTGGCGCCGGGCCACCTGCGGAAGCCCCGGTGTGCCTTGCTACCGTAGCTCGCAGAAGTGATGGAGAAAAGAAGGCCCACACAGACTGAGAAGACACCAAGGCAAGGGCATGGCTGGGATCGCCGTTCTTCTGCAGCCGGAGTCTTGGCTGAACGGAGCGCTTTCCTCCCAGTGTTTGGCTTGGACGCTACACCAGGTGAGTCAGCCGTCCTGGCGCACTCTTTGGAGCTGAAAGTCACATCCAGATGGGGCTGTTGCCAGAAGCGTAGAATTATCCATCTCGTCTTCCCAGCCCCCTCTCCGAAACTAGGTCCTGGAATGTGTGCTGTGGGGAGGTGGGCAATGACAAGCCGTGGGCGCTGATATAGATCAGCTCTAAGCAGCACGGAGCCTCTCACGGTCACCCAGGGCCTGGGGCCCCAGATGAGAGACGCACTTCTCTATATGTTCTCAGATCCTTGGGCTTGAGCAGGCATCTCCAGAGGATGCCAGATAGACCTGGTTGGAATCCCAGCTTCATCACTGGCCGGTTGGGTGACCTTGGCCTTACCTCTCTGGGTCCTCAGAGATGGATTTTTCTCATCTTAAAAATGGAAAATGTTGTCTGAGCTTATGAAGGCAGGAAAGGTCAATGCACATAAATGGAGTGGGGCCTTAAAACTAAGATTTCCATCAGACAGCAATACGCACCATAGGGGTGAAGACCTGAAGAGAGAGCTCCAGTCACCTTACGGAAGATTTCCTATGGGAGTGCCAAAAAATCGAATCCGAGACTTTAAAACCCCTTGTCCACTTTGAGACTCTAAGAATGTAGACAGAGAGGTGATGGGGGGTGTTGTATGCAGGATATCCCTGAAGAAGGCTGTGCTGCAGGTCCCACCTTGGGGACAGGTGAGCTCCTGCTCCCTTACTTCACCCTCGGTAATGATGAGTGTCTGTGGGCAGCTTCTCTAAGACTCTAACATGAGACCCTACAAGGGGGCTGGGTGGCCTGGGGTCTAGTTTCACCTGGGAAATCTGGAGGATGACAGGAGGGCTCCCCAGCTGCTCTGCTGGGGCTGCTGCCACCTCACTGGAACCAGCCTGAACCCCCAGAGTTTTTTTCTGGGTTAGGGAGGCAGGAGCGCTTCTTCTGAACAGAATTAGGACCCATGGCAGACAGAGCCTACAAGGACTCCATGTCTTGAGTCCATGCAGAGGGATTCTAATGGGAGGCAGCTGGGGCTGAACACCCAGGGGCTGAGGATGGGGTCTCAGGTGACCAGCTGAAGTGAGGTTGAATTTGGGACACACCCACAGATTTCAGAGGACTTTGGGAGAAAGAGGCTGAGCCAGCACTCAGCCGGCAACTTGAGCGGAGGGGGTGTAAAAGCACTCCATGAGAAGGAGGCAGAACTGAACACCTGCCTGCCAAGACAGTCTGAAGCCAACTCTATGGAACTGGCTCGCGGAGGCCAAGTAGAAAGAGAAAGAAGACTAAGCCCTCTCCACCGTCTCCAGCTGGCCAGGCCCAAGCTGGGGAAGCGTGAAGGATTTAAGGGAAAAATAAGCTCAGAGTTGGCTGGGCATGGTGGCTCATGCCTGTAATCCCAGCACTTTGGGAGGATAAGGCAGGTGGATCATGAGGTCAGGAGTCCAAGACCAGCCTGGCCAAGATGGGGAAACCCCGTCCCTACTAAAAGTATAAAAAATTAGCCAGGCGTGGTGGCAGGTACCTGTAATTCCAGCTACTCGGGAGGCAGAAGAATCACTTGAACCTGGAAGGTGGAGGTCGCAGTGAGCTGAAATCATGCCACTGCACTCCAGCCCGGGTGACAGTGCAAGACTCCATCTCAAAAAAACAAAACACACAACAACAGCAACAACAAATCAGCTCAGGGTTTTGATGAATACCTCACATAACATTCCAGTTTCTGACTTGAGACTGTGTTTGCAGCTAAGAGCAACCACAGACTATTCTAAGCATGAGCAGAAAAATCTCAGGCCTGCTGAAATTGGCATCCAGGCTGGGGAAGGTGTCCTATTCTGAATAATTATGATGGAAGGAAATAGCACGCTAGTTACTTAAGGCTCAGCAGCTTGGCCGCTGGGACACGCACAACAGTGGGTCTCTGTCTCACTGCCCCACTCACCTGCTGGGCTTGGTGCACAGCCTACTCTTTCTCTAGCTCGTAGATAATTCCTTGAAGGATGTTTGTCTGAATATCAAGGTCAAGTTGTCTTAGCAAACGCCACTTCTTACCACTGATTACCTTGAACCTAATTTACCTAGAAGTCAGACAGGCCAGGCGTGGTGGCTCACGCCTGTAATCCCAGCATTTGGGAGGCTGAGGTGGGTGGATCACCAGAGGTCAGGAGCTTGAGACCATCCTGGCCAACATGGTGAAACCGTCTTCACTAAAAATACAAAAATTAGCCGTGGTGCCGGATACCTGTAATCCCAGCTACTTGGGAGGCTGAGGCAGGAGTATCGCTTGAACCCGGGAGGCAGAGGTTGCATGTGCCAAGATTGTGTTATTGTACTCTGGCCTGGGCAACAATAGCGAAGCTCTGTCTCAAAAACACAGAAACAAAAACAAAAGCAAAGAAGTCAGATAACCTCCCTGACGGATACTATCCTGACACAAAAGCATGACATTTGTTTTTGTGTGTGTTCCAGACTGGAGCAGTGCTACCCAAAGAATTAGGCCAAGAGATGGAACCAGGCGGGCTCGCTTCTGCCTCTTAGCCGTCATGCGGCCCCCATGGACAGACTTAAACTCTCTGCCCCACTGGCTGGTCATCTGCAAAACAGTTGATCGTAATAACATGTGTCTCACAGGGTTAAGACTATGTAATGAAATTATCTATTAGGTTGAACCCCAGGAAATCGCTAACATTCACTCATTTTTCACTCTACAGAAATAGTGTCTAATGATTCATCCAGATACGTCGACGATGCTTTGCAAACTCTGCACTGCTGGTTACTGTGTTGAACAGAACAAAACAACAGTAACAACAAAGGTTTTCCATCCACCCTCCCGCAATGAGTCTCCAGAATTCTGTTTCCAGGAATGTCTCAAGGAGCCTGGTGAGCTGTAAAGTAGCCACGACTGACCGACAGCCCAAGACCCAAGAATGTGCAAGACCTTTCTCATTCCTTGATAGATTTTCCCAGTATCCAGAGAGCTCTCTGCTGCTCTTCTGGGTCTCTCTGCAAAAAGCAAGCACAAACAAGTCCTCCCTGACCTGTGCCCCAAACACAAAAAATTCTCAATCATATTCTGAAATTTCACTACACCGTGTCTCGGTAGATATTTACTGTATTCATTCCACATGACACTAGGTGCACCCTCTCAATTCAAGGACTCCCATTTTTCTTGGGGTTTGAGAAATATTCATCTATTCTTCTTTTTTTTTGATACTGGGTCTTGCTCTGTCACCCAGGCTGGAGTGCAGTGGTGCCATCATGGCTTACTGCAGCCTCAACCTCCCAGGCTCAAGCAATCCTCCCACCTCAGCCTCCCAAGTAGCTGGGACTATAGGCACATGCCACCACATCCAGTTTTTTTTTTTTTTTTTAGAGATTGGGTCTTGCTGTGTTGCCCAGGCTGGTCTGGAACTTCTGGCCACAAGGGAGTCTTTCTCCTTGGCCTCCCAAAGTGTTGGGATTATAGCCTTGAGTCACCATGTCTGGCCTATTCATCTAATTCTTTAAAAAATATATCACTTGTCAGGCTTATAAATTTGACTATATAAACGTTAAAAAGCTTTGTATGAGAAAAGACTCTATAAATGCAATAGAAAAAAAGATTTAAAGAGGAAATTCACAGAAAAAGTAGCCCAAATGACGGATAGACTATGAAAGATAATCAGCCTTAGCAGAAATCAGGGTCATACAAATTAAAATTATAGTGGCGTATAATTTCTCATCTATCAGACTGGAAAAGCTAAAAATTCTGAAAATAATAAGTATTGGTGAAGATAAGGGAAAATAGGAAGAGCTATATGCTGCTCATTGGACTGTAGATAGAAGAGTAATTTGGCAGAATCTAGTAAATAGGAAATGTGCATATCCTATCATTTTGTAATTCTTCTAGATATACACTTGGAGAAACCTTCACCCATGTGCAGAGGCGATATGTGCTATGATTGTTACATTGTTTCATTGTTTCATGATGGTAAAAATTTGGAACTACTGCTTAAGTCTGTCTATAAATAAAACACTATATAAAAATGTGGTATAGTTAGTCATACAGTGAAATGTTCCACAGCAGTGTGCAGAAATTAACTGGCTCTTTCTCTGTAAATGTGGAGAAAGCCAAAACTTACAGTGCTGAGTGAAAATAGCTAGTTGCAGAACCCTACATATGGTGTGTTATTACTTAAAGCCCATACAAAGGCATTCGTATATTACATTATACACATTCTTATATTGTGTATTGCATTGGAAAAGTATATACAAATTTATGTTGGTGGTTGCTGCCCTAAGGGAAAGGGAGCAGATTGTGGTCAGTAAGACCATTAGCCTTGTCTGTAATGTTTTATTTCTTTTAAAAAGTGAATTGAGCCAGGCATGGTGGCTCATGCCTGTAGTCCCAGCACTTTGGGAGGCCGAGGTGGGCGGCTCACCTGAGGTCTGGAGTTTGAGACCAGCCTGGCCAACATGGTAAAACCCCATGTCTACTAAAAACACAAAAATTAGCCAGGTGTGGTGGCACGCACCTGTAATCCCAGCTACTCAGGAGGCTGAGGCAGGAGAATTGCTTGAATCCGAGAGGTGGAGGTTGCAGAGAGCCAAGATCACGCCACTGCACTCCAGCCTGGGTGACAGAGCGAGACCCTGTCTCAAAAAAAAAAAAAAAAAAAAAAAATAAAGTGGTAAATGAAATATATATATGTATATACATATATATACACATACATATACATATACATATATATAGTTATATGCTTATTATAGTGTCCAAGATAATTTAAAAAATAAACAATACGAAGATATTGTAACAGGACTGTCATATACTGTTCAAGGGTATGCAAAATGGTATGGTCATTTTAAAAAAAATTTTACCTTAAGTTCTGGGATACATGTACAGACTGTGCAGGTTTGTTACATAGGTATACTTGTGCCATGGTGGTCTGCTGCACCTATCAACCCATCATCTAGGTTTTAAGCCCCACATGCTTTAGGTATTTCTCCTAATGCTCTACCTCCCCTTGCCCCCATCCCCCAACAGGCCCTGGTGTGTGATATTCCCCTCCCTGTGTCCATGTGTTCTCATTGTTCAACTCCCACTTATGAGTGAGAACATGCGGTGTTTGGTTTTCTGTTCCTGTGTTAGTTTGCTGAAGATGATGGTTTCCAGTGTCATCCATGTCCCTGCAAAGAACATGAGCTCATTCTTTTTATTATGGCTACATAATACATGGTGTATATATACACCACATATTCTTTATCCAGTCTGTCATCATGGGCATTTGAGTTGGTTCCAAGTCTTTGCTATTGTAAATAGTGCTGCAATAAACATGTGTGTGCATGTGTCTTTATAGTAGAATGATTTATGATCCTTTGGGTATATACCCAGTAATGGGATTGCTGGGTCAAATGGTATTTCTGGTCCTAGATCCTTGAGGAATCACCACACTGTCTTCTACAATGGTTGCACTAATTTACACTCCCACCAACAGTGTAAAAGTGTTCCTATTTCTTCACATCCTCTACAGCATCTGTTGTTTCCAGACTTTTAAATGATTGTCATTCTAACTGGCGTGAGATGGTATCTCATTGTGGTTTTGATTTGCATTTTTCTAATGACCGGTGATGACGAACTTCTTTTCATGTTTGTTGGCCGAACAAATGCCTTCTTTTGAGAAGTGTCTGTTCATATCCTTCACCCACTTTTTTTTTTTTTTTTTTTTTTGCGATGGAGTTTTTGCTCTTGTCATCCAGGCTGGAGTGCGATGGCGTGATCTCAGCTCACTGCAACCTCTGTCTCCCTAGTTCAAGCAATTCTCCTGCCTCAGCCTCCCGAGTAGCTGGGACTACATGCTCGTGATCACCTCTGGTGATCTCCCACCTTGGCTTCCTAAAGTTCTGGGATTACAGGTGTGAGCCACCGTGGCCGGCCTAGGAAGGGGCCCTTTTATCAGGTTACACAGGTTATCGTTATGGTCACAGAGGGGGATCCGGGGAGAACAAACAACCTTCCTCAGTCTCCGCAGGCTAAGCACAGACTCACCCTTTTTCAGCTAGAGGAGCGAGACTCACTTCCAATGACCTGCATCCTACCTGCCCATTGATTTTGTGTGTGTGTGGAGTGGGGGGGGTCTCACTATGTTGCCCAGGCTAGTCTTGAACCCCTGGCATCAACGCCTCCCACCTCAGCCTCTCAAAGAATCGGAATTACAGCAGGAGCTACCGTGCCCAGTAATTTTTCTCTCTTATTCTATTAGGGGAAATCATGTGAAACCGCTATTTTTACAGGTTGAAAAACAGTGAAATACTGCCAATTTTATATGTACTTAATATATAGAGTTGAATTTAAGTTAGGAATTCCCAGTTTAGGGTATCTATTTATGAACCTTTCCCACAGCTGCCATTCCTGGAGCGCCTCCTACAGGCCAGCCACCAAACAGAGCACTTGCCGTGTGTGTCTGATTCTATTCTCACAGCAACCCGGAGTATGCACAATTATGACCCTAATTTTACAGGTGAAGAAAGACAGGCATAGAGAGACCAGGAACACACAGCTGGTGAGTGATGGGGTGGGACGTAGACCTCCATCTGTCTGAACCGTGAACCCAGGTCTCTGACCCTGGTGTGCGCTGCTTTCCCAGGGTCCTCTGTGCAGCCTCCTGAGGATGGAGGTGAGAGTGGGCACTGGAATTTGAGTTAAAGAAATTTAACTGTTCAGGGCCGGGCATGTGGCTCATGCCTGTAATCCCAGCACTTTGGGAGGCCGAGGAGGGTGGATCATCTGAGGTCAGGGGTTCAAGACTGGCCTGGCCAACATGGTGAAACCCTGTCTCTACTAAAAATACAAAACTTAGCTGGGCATGTTGGCGGGCACTTGTAATCCCAGCTACTTGGGTGGCTGAGACAGGAGAATCACTTGAACCCAGGAGGTGGAGGTTGCAGTGAGCCGAGATTGCACCACTGCACTCCATCCTGGAAGACAGAGTGAGACTGTCTAAAAAATTTTTTTTAAAAAAGCCCCTACCTACTTTCAGTCTTTCTTTTTTTTTTTGAAATGGAGTTTTACTCTCATCAAAACAAGCAAACAAACAAACAACCTATTCAGAGAGCTCTGGACCAAGTGGCCCGTATGTGACCATCAGGGTCGGATATAGACTTTTTGGCATGTAAGGCGGATATAATTTGTGGGACTCTCTTTAGGAAAGATAATATGAAAAATCTTAGTTTTGCAAATTTTGCACAAAACATGTTTATAATAAACATTTTGCTAAGACTGCCCCCGGCTTTAGAAAGGACTTGTGCCAGGGAGGGGTCCTGATGCTTAAGCTTCATTATCCAGGTTCTGACACCCAGAGGGTCCAGGGTCCGCTGGTGTGTGTGTGTGTGTGTGTGTGTGTGTGTGTGTGTGTGTGTGTGTGTAAACCTTAACTCCTTGTTGGCCATGTCCTTGGCAGAGGGCACCGCTGCTTCCTCTCTCGGCCACCAGGGGGAGGCGCTCCCTTGGGAACTGTTTGCAAGGAGCCTCACCCTCCTCCCAGTTCCCTTCCTTGGCATTCTCTGCACCAGCTCAGTGCCCCGCTGTTACCCTCAGGCCCACCTCTGATCTGAGGAAGGAGTGGTCGATGATGAGGCCTTATCTGCATGCTGCGGCCTCCCCTTGCAAAGAATAACTCTCAGGGAAAAGAGGGTACCGCAGCTGGAGGGAGCATATGAATTCTACCTGCGTTGTACCAAGGAGGAAACTTTTGCTTCCCGAGGCACCTCTGACCTTATAGAAAACTCCACAAGTTAAAAGCAGGTAGGCCGGGTGTGGTGGCTCACGCCTGCAATCCTAGCACTTTGGGAGGTTGCAGTGAGCAGATTGCCTGAGCCCAGGAGTTTGAGACCAGCCTGGGTAACACGGCAAAACCCCCTCTCTATGAAAAATACAAAACAAAAAATATGGCTAGGTGCAGTGGCTCATGCCTGTAATCCCAGCACTTTGGGAGGCTGAGTCGGGCAGATCACTTGAGGTCGGGAGTTTGGGACTAGCCCGACCAACATGGAGAAACCCTGTCTCTACTAAAATACAAAATTATCTAGGCATGGTGATGCCTGCCTGTGATCCCAGCTACTCTGGAGGCTGAGGCAGGATAATCGCTTGAACCCAGGAGGCGGAGTTTGTGGTGAGCCGAGATCTAAACTCTTGCGGGCCTACAGGTGCACACCACCACACCCTGCTAATTTTTTCTTTGAGACGGAGTTTAGCTGTTGTTGCAGCTAAACTCCGTCTCAAAAAAAAAAAAAAAATTAGCAGGGTGTGGTGGCGTGCACCTGTAGTCCCAGCTACTAGGGAGGCTGAGGAGGGAGAATCACCTGAGCCTGGGGAGGTTGAGGCTGCAGCAAGCCATGATTGTTCCACTGCATTCCAGCCTGGACAGAGTGAGACCCTGTCTCAATAGCCACCACCACCACCACCACAGCAAGTAGCTAACTGTTTGAACTAGAAACACATAAAATTTAATTTATTGTTATTCAGATTTAAGAATAGAGGGCATCAAACTCTCATGTTGGTGCATCTGGGTTCTGTGCTGTAGGTTTGGAGAGGAAGCTCCTGGGAGGGTCATGTTGCTGTACGTGGTCTCGCTCTTCACAGCTGTGAGCTCCTGGAACCCAGAACTGGGCTTTGTCTATTTGATACTCCTTTATCTAGCATACTGAGGTTCTCTGTGTTTCCAGGATGCATAAGAGAACAGAGGAAGAGGGGGACAGAAAATGAGAGGGAAGGAAGTGGTGAGATACAGAAGGAGAGACTGACACTGATACACTATTCAAAGGAATTCTGGGCTGCGCGTGGTGGCTCATGCCTGTAATCTCAGCACTTTCGGAGGCCAAGGTGGGCAGATCACAAGATCAGGAGATCGAGACCATCCTGGCCAACATGGTAAAACCCTATCTCTACTAAATTGAAAAAAAAAAAAAAAAAGCAGTTAGCGGGGCGTGGTGGTGGGTGCCTGTAATCCCAGATACTCAGGAGGCTGAGGCAGGAGAATTGCGTGAATTCGGGAGGTAGAGGTTGCAGTGAACTGAGATCTCGCCACTGTACTTCAACCTTGATGACAGAGGGAGATTCCATCTCAAAAAAATACAAACAGGAGAGAGATCCAAGATGGCTGATCACTAGCAGCTCGGGATTGCAGCTCCCACTGAAAGCGAGAACGAGAGGACGCCACACTTTCAGATCAATTTTTCTTGCTTACGCACCAGGAGATTCCCAGCGGAGGAGCCCCACGGGTCGCCAGCACGACTCTTGTGGCCGGCGAGGCAGTTTTGCCACTGCCTTGATGTGGCGGTTCTTGGTGCAGAGTCAGAAAAGCACCATCAATCATAACACTGCTGTTTTGGCCAACGCAGTGGGTTGCTCAGATTTTAGCGTCGGGAATCAACAAGTTGGACGTCCATTCAGAAACCCAACTATAAAGACAGTAATTATAAGGACCACAGATGGATAAATCTATAACGAAGGGAAGAAACCAGCCTAAAAAGGCTGAGAATACCCAAAATCAGAATGCCTCTCCCTCTGCAGGGGATCACAGTTCCTCATCAGCAACGGAACAAGGCCTGATGGAGAAAGACTGTGTTCCATTAACAGAAGCAGGCTTTAAAAAGTGGATGATAAGAAACTTCTGGGAATTAAAAGAACCTGTTCTAACCCAATGCAAAGAAACTAAGAACTTTGAAAAAAGGTTTGACAAAATGTTAACAATAATACACAATTTAGAGAGGAATATAAGTGAATTAATGGAGCTGAAAAACACAACACGAGAACTTCACGAAGTATGCACAAGTTTTAACAGCCGAATTGATCAAGCAGAAGAAAAGATATCAGAGGTTGAAGACCAACTTAATGAAATAACACAAGAAGACAAAATTAGAGAAAAAAGTATAAAAAGGAACGAGCAAAGTCTCCAAGAAATATGGGACTATGTGAAAAGACCTAATCTACGTTTAATAGGTGTACCTGAATGTGACGAAGAGAATCAATCCAAGCTGGAAAATATGCTTCAGGATATTATTCAGGAAAACTTTCCCAACCTAGCAAGGCAGGACAATATTCAACTCCACGTAATACAGAGAACACCACAAAGATATTCCTCAAGAAGACCAACCTCAGGCATATAATCGCCAGATTCACCAGGGTTGAAATGAAAGAGAAAATACTGAGGGCAGCCAGAAAGAAAGGTCAGGTTACTCATAAAGGGAAGCCCATCAGACTCACAGCAGATCTCTCAGCAGAAACCCTACAAGCCAGAAGAGAGTGGGGGCCAATATTCAACATCCTTAAAGAAAAGAACTTTCAACCCAGAATTTTACATCCAGCCAAACTAAGCTTCATAAGCGAAGGAAAAATAAAATCTTTTGTGAACAAGGAAGTACTCAGAGATTTCATCACCACCAGGCCTGCTTTACAAGAGCTTCTGAAAGAACCACTACAAATAGAAAGGAACAGCCAGTATCAGCCTTTCTAAAAAATAACAAAAAATAGAGAACATCAACATAATTAAGAACTTGCATCAACCAATGGGCAAAACAGCCAGCTAACATTAAATGACAGTATCAAACACACATATATTGTTATTAATTCTAAATTTAAACCGACTAAATCCCCCAACCCAAAGACACAGACAGGCAAAAAAAGCCAAGACCCATTGGTATGCTACATCCAGACCCATCTCACATGCAAGGATACACAAAGACTCAAAGGGATGGAGAAAAATTTACCAACCAAATGGAGAGCAAAAATAAATAAATAAATAAATAAATAGAAAGCAGGAGTTGCGATTTTTGCCGATAGAATAGACTTTAAAGCAACAATGATCAAAAGAAGCAAAGAAGGATATTACATAATGATAAAAGGATCAATGCAACAAGAAGAGCTAAAGATCCTAAATATATACGCACCCAATCCAGGAATACCCTGATATATAAGACTTATAAAGAGACTTAGACTCCCACACAATAATAATGGGAGACTTCAACATCAATATCAGACAGATCAATGAGACAGAAAGTTAACATCGATATCCAGGACTTGAACTCAGACCCGGAGCAAGTAAACTTAATTAATATTTATAGAACTCTCCACTTTAAACACACAAAATATACACTCTTATCAGTACCACATCACACCTATTTACAGGGTTAAATGAAATATTTGTTGGCTGCTTGTTAGTTATTCTGTTCCCTCATTTTTTTTTCATGTCTCTATTATTAAACACAATTATAGGCATACCCATTTTTAGACTGCATTCTAGCCCAGGCAATAAAGCAACACCCCTGTTCTCTCTCCCTCTTCCTCTTTCTTCCTCTCCTTCATTCTTTTTTTTTCTTTTTTTTTATTCTTTTTCTTTCTCTCTTTCAAAAAAAAATACAAACAAAAAAATTCTGAGTGTCTATTCTTTGTAGAACTTTAGAAATAAAAAGAAGGGGATATAAAGATAAAAAAGTGGACGTTCCTACTTTCAGTTAATTCACTCTTTTGTGAAAAAGAAAGATATACAAGTCACTGCGGTATTGGCTTAAAAACTAAGAAAACAGAAAACATGAAAGAAAATATAAGATCTATAGAGGATCATCAATCCTAGGACTCCAACGCCTAATAGTAATCCCAGAAACCAGGAACAGGAACATACAGGGGAGGGGCAGGAATTCCCAAACTATAAAACAAGAAAACTTCCTAGTGCTAAAGAACATTTGACTTCCATCAAAGAATAAGGAATGACAAGTAACTCTGCCAAGCCACGCCGACATCGTCTGTCTTACTCTCCTTTAACCTAGAACAGCCCCCTCCCCCTGGCTCTTACCAATGTTTTGGTGTTTTTTAAATGACATTGCTTTTCTGAAGAGCTCAGGCTGGCTGTCTTTGGAAATTTCTACACTCTGGATTTATCTAATTGTGTTAAGCAGGTTCGGCATTTTTCTAAAGAACACTCGCTAATTTTAAGATAGCATGACATCAGGAAGCAGAGCTTCCTCGTGATTAGATTCCGCCTGTGCACTGTCAGCAGAAACATAACCTGCATAATGCCATCTTTTTCAGAGCAGCACACTCAGAGACTCACGTGTCCACCCACTCTTCATGGGTGATACTGATCTTGATTACCCAGTCAAGGTGCAGTCTGCTTTATCCACTTATTTTCCCCTTGCAACTAATAAGCCATCTGGGGTGAGAAAAATTGGACTATGTAAGTATTCTACTCTTCATCAAACTTTATCCCGTTGATTTATCACCCATTTTCCTGACCTAGGCCTTATCCTGATGGTTGTGAAATGGTGATTTTCAAATCTTAACCACTCCCGCTACATTTATCAGCACTTTCTGGCTGTACAAGATGTTCTAGGCTTATCTAGTACTTTCCATATTTGAGTCCTAGAATCAGCCACTGCTCCAAGAATCCCTGGTTCTTTGAAGTAGTTGCCTTTATTATTGGAGGATACTCTCACTGGATATTAAATTAGATACAGGTTGGCAGTCCCCATTCAGCCTTTGGTACTTTGAAGATGTTGTTCCATTGTTTCCTGGTTGGCATTATTTATGATGAGGTCAGTGTGCTGTCATGGTTTTATTAAACTTTTTTTTTTTTTTTTTAGGCAGAGACTCACTCCAGCCCAGACTAGAGTACAGTGGCATGGTTTTGGCTGACTGAAACCTCTACCTCCAGGGTTCAAGGAATCCTCCCATTCTAATTAGCCTTCTGAGTAGCTGGGACTACAGGCATGTGCCACCACACCCAGCTAATTTTTGTATATTTTGTAGAGACAGGGTTTCGCCATGTTGCCTGGGCTGGTCTCAAGCTCCTGGACTCAAGTGATCCACCTGCCTCGGCCTCCCAAAATGCTGGGATTATAGGCATGAGCCACAGCACCCAGTCCTAAACATTTGTTTTCATTCAATGTTTCATTTTTTCTCTGATCGCTTTTACAATTGTTTTATTTATCTTTGGTTTTTAGCATTTGAGTTTCTTGGATCTGTGAGGTGATATTTTTTTGTTATATTTCTTCAAATAGACTTTTTTTCTGCCACAGTGTCTCATCTCTTCTACTGGGACTTCAGTTATACACATGTTAGACTGCCTAATGTTGTCCCACAGGTCACTAAGGCCCTGTTCATTTTTTTGCAGTCTTTTTGTTTCTTCTTATTTTGGATAGTTCTGTTGCTTTCCTTTCAAATTCACGGACTTTTTTTCTGTATTGTCTGATCTGCCCTTAAACTCATTCAGTAAATTTTTCATTTCTGATACTGTATTTTCCAATTCTAGAATATCCATTTTGTCTTTTTCCATAGTTTCCACTAATCCAATCAGTTTCCTCATTTGTTTACTTTATTCAGCTTTTCCCTTTAAGTCCTTAAACATATTTAAACATATTTATAATGGATGTTTTAAGATCTGTGTCTGTTAATTCCAACATCTCTATCATTTCTTGGTTTGTTTTCCTCAACTCTTTTTTCTTTTTTTCTGATTATGGGCTACATTTTACTGGTACTTCACCTCTTCAGTGACTTTTTTAAAAAATTTATGTGTTACATTGTAGATGCTATGTTACTGGGATTATGTGGTTTTCCTTTAAAAGGTGTTGGGGTTTGTTTTAGCAAGTAATCAACTTACTGGTAGATTAGCTTGTTGGTTTTTTATTTTTTAAGGCTTGTTTTAGGCTATGTTAGGGATGATTTAGATTATTCTTTCTTTTGCTAGGAATAATCCTAGGAGAGAATAGCTCTGTTCCTAAGATGTGGCCTTTCTGGAGGTTTGACCGAATTCTGTACTGCTCAGCTATGCTGGCTAGTTGGACCTTCTGTGTCTCCCAGTACTGTGGGACCTCTGTGCAACTCCTGGCTCCCCAATATCTGTTCTCTACCATGCCTTGCACACAAATGCAGAGATAAGTCTCTGTGTTCTCAGTTGAATATTTAGCTCAAGACTTAAGGGGACTCCTATGTCGATTTCTGGAGCTCCTTCTCTGTGCAACTCTCTCTTTTTGAGTATCCTGCCCCACAAATTTCAACTGCTTTAGAAGGCTTAAAATCAAATATCTGTCTTCTCAGCTCAGTGAGCCCACCGTGCTCTACTTGGGCTCTGCCTTTCTGTACTGTGGTCTAGTACCCGGATCCCACATGGATTCTTTTCTCACAGGGATCACGGCCCTGTACTACCTGTTGCCAATAGAGGTAAAAAAAAAACATTTATTTATATAAGTCATCTAGTTTTTATTGTTTTTAATGACAAGAAGTCTAGTCAAGTACTAGTCTATCATGTCTAGAGCTGTTAAGAAGTTTTAAATGCCAACTACTGTACAACTTTTGAAAAAGCACACTTTTTGAATTTCTTATTTCTTCTGTTAGCTTTGGTAAATTTTGTCAAAAAGTTGCCTAATTTATTCAAAGTGCAAACTATATTGGTGTAAAGTTGTTTATAATATCCTCTTATTAGCTCTTAATGTTTGTAGGATCTGTAGTTATTTCCCCCTTTTTATTCCCGACATTGCTCTTATGTGTATATATATGTTTTCTCCTTTACTTGATTAGTGTTACCAAGAGTTTACTAGTCTTTTCATTGAACACTTGGCTTTGTTGCTTTTCGTTTCTTCTTTCTCCTCCTCCTCTTCCTCCTCCTCCTCCTTCTTCCTCCTCCTCTTATGCTTGTTCTTCCTCCTCCTCCTCCTCTTATGCTTGTTCTTCCTCCTCCTCCTCCTCCTTCTTCCTCCTCCTCCTCTTCTTATGCTTGTTCTTCCTCCATTGATTTCTGCTCTTGTGTGTATTTTCTATCTTCTCTCGTGTACAGCTATTCTGTCACTAGTTTTTGAGTTGGAAACTTAGATGACTGGTTTTTGGCCTTTCTTCTTTCCTAATATACGCATTCCAGGCTCTACATTCCCCTCGAAATGCTGCTTTAACTGAATTATGTAAGTTTTGCTATGTTACATCTCCATTATCATTCAGTTTGAAATATTTTACAATTTTTGATGTATTTCTTCTTTGACCCACAGATTTTTTTTTTTTTTTTAAGAGACAGGGTCTCGATATGTTCCCAGGCTGGAGTGCAGTGGCTATTCACAGGTGCAATCCCACTACTGATCAGCACGGGAGTTTTGACCTGCTCTGCTTTGGACCTGGGCCGGTTCACCCAGGTCCAAATTTTGGTGTTCTTTTATATCTTTAAAAATCTGTTTAATATTTAATTCATATTAGATACTGTGTCATAATTTTCCTGTCTCTTAGTTGTTTTGGAGGGTCGGAAATTCATTAGCTGAAGACACTAGCCTCTGGCTTCTGTTTTCTTCTGATAGTGGCTTTGCGTAAATGCTACCTGTCATTTTTGTTTACTTAAAAGTATATTGAATTTTTCTGGCCTGTCAATAACAGTGTTTCTCCGTGAGAGGGAGGTGAAGGACTTGAGTGGCTTACTAAGATTCTTCGTTCAAGAATGCCCTCTTCTGTTGGTACCGTGGAATTTGATTTTCTTTTTATTTGGAGATGAAATTTCGCTCTTGTTGCCCAAGCTGGAGTGCAATGGCGTGATCTCAGCTCACGGCAACCTCCGCCTCCTGGATTTAAGTGATTCTCCTGCCTCAGCCTCCTGAGTAGCTGGGATTACAGATATGCCCCAACACGCCCAGTTAATTTTTTAAATTTTTAGTCAAAACGGGATTTCACCGTGTTAGCCGGGCTAACATGGATTACAGTTTTAAATATTAGTTTTGTCCCATCATTTCGGCTCTACTGACCTCAGGTGATCAACCTACCTCGGCCTCCCAAAGTGCTGAGATTATAGGCATGAGCCACCGCGCCCAGCTGTGGAGTTCCATTTTCATGACTAGTGCATTTGTGTGGTATGTCTTTTGCTTCTGATTCTCTTTGTTTTTGTTTGACTCCGGCTTTCCATCGGTTTATTCCTTTCCTTTCTTTACCTCCCAGTTTCTTTACCTTCTAAGTTGCTTTCCTCTCCCCGGAAATGGTGACTTGCCAAGATGGTTACTTCCAGTCCTGCGCACTTCCAAAGCCTCTCCCTCTGGAATCCTCAGCAGCTAGTGCTGAGTCACCAGCTCTCTTCTCAGCACTTCTCCACTCAAGACGAGTGGATCACAGTCCCACCAGGTCCCTTCACTCACGGTAGCACCCTAGTCTAAGTATTCGACCACTCGCTGTAGCATCTGACACCGAGGGCTTTGAGGAACTGCCAGAAGATTTCAAGCAGAGAGAAGTGATTTGATTTGACTTGTGTTTTGAAGGGATCACTCTGGCTGATGAGTAAAGAACAGATTGGGGAGGGACAAGGATGGAAGAAGAAGGTGTAGTGAGGGTGGCTATTACAATGATCTAAATAAGAAATAATAGTGGCTTTGATTGGGATAGCACTAGTAGAGGTAATGAGATTTTGAATTTTTTTTTTTTTTTTTTGAGACAGGGTCTCCCTCTGTCTCCCAGGCTAGAGTGCAGTGGCGCGATCTCAGCTCACTGCAACCTCTGCCTCCCGGGTTCAAATGATTATCCTGCCTCAGCCTCCTGAGTAGCTGGAATTACAGGCATGTGCCACCATGCCCAGCTAATTTTTGTACTTTTTTTAGTAGAGACAAAGTTTCACCATGGTGGCCAAGCTGGTCTTGAACTCCTGACCTCAAGTGATCCACCTGCCTCGGTTTATTCTTTAATTGTAGGAGTGTGTGACTTCACCCTTGCTGGGCATTGCCTTAGGTCCTGTTTATAATGTGGTATGTTATCGCCACACAGAACCTGTTCTGTCAATCTTATGGTCTCTATTTTAATATTAATGCCGGCCTGTTGTGTCTAAACTGCAAAACGGAGGGGGTATAATGAGGCGTGTCCAACTTCCCATTCCATCATGGCTGGGAACCTGGTCTTAAGGTTTTTCTGGAGTCCCCTTGGCCAAGAGGGTGTCTGTTCAGTCAGTGGTGGGAGGGAGGAGGGGGCCTAGAATTTTCCTTTTAGTCTGCAATAGAGGAGCCTCTGAACTATCCACAGGTGAGGCAGGCCTTGAGCCATCTGTTTTGCTGCTGAGTCAGGAATTGGCAGAGGGTGCGTGGAAAGGAGGGCCTCAGCGAGCAGATCCAGCCACTAGGGGACGTAGTTTAGCTTGAGCAAAGCGGGCTGCGGTCCACATGGGGCTAGTCTGTAAAGACACTAGGCAGAGTCTCGGGGCCAACTGCAGGGGCCTTGAAGCAGAGCCCACACCCAGGTAAGGGCCTGGGGGCAGGTGTTTGTGACTCGTGGGTGACCAGATGACAGGCCCTGGGGCAGCTTCCTTTAGAGCCGAGACCCACCAGGTTGGGAGACGGGGGGCTGTCACTGATGGGCTGGTCCTTTTGGGACCTAGAGCTGCAGTGGGCTCAGCAGGGAATGCAGGCAGCTTTGGCCGCAGGAAATGAATTATTGTATAAGGATACTGGCAGACTCCATGGAACCTAAGGATAGGAAAAAAGGGGGCCTTGGGAGGATTAGGGACCTGGCAGGGCACGCAGCAAGTTCCTTTCTCTCATTGGCCCCCATGCATACTTGTCTCTCTGGCTCTGCCAGGTCTCTCCAGAATTCCCTCTGCCTGGGTCTCTTTTCTGTCCTTTCTCTATTTTGCCTCAGGCCCAATAACATCTAGCTGCTTCGGCCTCACTCTCTGAGATCTATAGGTGAAGGGCCCATGAAGTTTATCTCAGTCTCATGAGAGGGAACCAGTTGGTAAAATCCACAACTCATGCCTTTTGCATCCTCATACTGGGGACCGGTATGAGGGGTGACCTTGTCCAGCCATGG
Organism: Sapajus apella; assembly: GCF_009761245.1. Taxonomy (NCBI): domain Eukaryota; kingdom Metazoa; phylum Chordata; class Mammalia; order Primates; family Cebidae; genus Sapajus; species Sapajus apella. Next base: position 17,005,012 of record NW_022436978.1, on the reverse strand, counting down.
CCCCCAGGGTTGTGGGAGAAGGAATCTCTAAGAAGAGGGCACGGCCAGGAGAAACAATGAGTGGTTTTAGTTTCTGATCCACCTTAGGCAGTTTGCAGAGTGAGAATCTCTGCCAAGGCCCCGCTGGGTTCACCAGCTTAGAATTCATTTTATTGTCTTGTTAAATTAACTTTTATTTTGTCATAACTTTTTACAGACATATCAATTACATCAATAAGATGCATCTGTTTTAAGTGTGTAATTCAGAAAGGAAGATCACCCAGGAAAGCAGAGCCAGTGTGTTCGTCTGTTTCCTGTTGCTTATAACAAAACACCTGACACAGGTGATTTTTTTTTTTGAGATGGAGTTTCACTCTTGTTGTTCAGGCTGGAGTGCAATGGCGTGATGTGCTAACCTACCCTCTGTTAGCCAGACATACCCCGTCTTAACCTCCACCTCACCCTTCCCTCCATTTCTCCTTTGAGTGCGTACCTGGGCCGTGTTCCTGTGCTGGGTCGTGTTGTACTTAGAGCTACAGAAACATATAACCATTGTAACCATATCCTGCTTGACAAGCCCACTTGCTATTGTGAATACCCCCGTGACTGATTGCATGGAAAGCACCAACTGCTTCCCCTTGGTAACCAGCAATCATGGGAACCACTTGTGTGTACCCTCCTTAGTTAATCAACAGTCATGGGAGCCTCCTGCCTCCTAGTTACCAGCCTCGTCCCCTAACTTGCTTGTTCTGCTTCTGTAAAATTCTGCTTCAGCTAGGCTCCCCCTCCCCTTTCTTAAGCAAGGTATAAAAAAAAAATCAAGCCCCTTCCTGGGGTGGAGAGAATTTTGAGCGTTAGCCGTCTCTCAGTTGCCGGCTCAGAGTGTGGCGCTTTCCTTCTGACTTGCTTGGATACAACAGTCTCAGCTCACTGCCACCTTCACCTCCTGGTTTCAAGCGATTCTCCGGCCTCAGCCTCCCGAATAGCTGGGATGACAGGCGTGTGCCACCGCGACCAGCTATTTTTTCTTTTTAAGTAGAGACGGGTGGGGGGGGGTTCTCCATGTTGGTCAGGCTTGTCTCGAACTCCCAGCCTCAGGTGTTTCTCCCACCTCAGCCTCCCAAAGTACTGGGATTATAGGTGTGAGCCACCACACCTGGTGAAACAGATACTTTATAAAGAAAATAAATTTATTTCTTGCCGTTCTGGAGGCCAAGTTCAAAGCTGAAGGGCCACATCTGGTGAGGGTCTTCTTGCTGGTGGTGACCCTCCATAGAGTCCCAAGGCAGTGCCGGGCATCTCATAGTGAGGGTGCTGAGCATGCCAGCTCAGACCCCACTTCCTCTTCTTACAAAGCCACCAGCCCCCTCCCATGATAACCCATCAAGCCGTGAGTGGATTAATCCGTTCACAAGGCCAGAGTCCCCATGATCGATTCACCTTGTGAGGGCTCCGCCTCTCAATGCTGCCACGCTGGGAATCAAGTTTTCACATGAGTTTTGCAGGGGACGTTACTACCACAGCAGCTGGTAAGACCTGGCACTGAGAAAATCGTCCTGTTTCCTCTGGAGTTCCCATCCAGAGCAACTTCCTGAAGCTGTCTGTGCTATAATGAGAGTCTGAGGGCTTATCTGGCTCTACAGTGGGATAGCAGCAGCTGAAGGGGAAAAGCCAGCACCTGCTGTCTCCTGCTGGATAGGAAGTGGATGGCAGGACAAGTGGAAACGGGCTGAGGTTCCATCACTGGCAAGGGAGTGTTACAGAAGAGACAGGGAAGCCCCAGTGGGCCCAAACTGAGCCACTGATAGCAGGATGGGGCAAGCTCTGGAGCTCTAGAGACGAGGCTTGGATTTTTAACTCCACTGTTTCTTTTTTTTTTTTTTTTTTTTTGAGATGGAGTTTTGCTCTGTCATCCAGGCTGGAGTGCAGTGGTGTGATCTCACTCACTGCAACCTCCACCTTCTGGGTTCAAGTGATTCTCATGCCTCAGCCTCCTGAGTAGCTGGGAATATAGGTGCGTGCCACCACAAAAAGCTAATTTTCTGTATTTTTAGTAGAGATGGGGTTTCACCATGTTAGCCAGGATGGTCTCAATCTCCTGACTTTGTGATCTGCCCGCCTCGGCCTCCAAAAGTGCTGGGATTACAGGCATTAGCCACTGAGCCTGGCCCAACTCCACCGTTTCCTAGGCATGAAACATTGGAAAATTCACTCAGTCATCTGACACTGGTTACCTTATATAAAAATTAAGATAACAACATCTTACAGAGTGGGTGCTAAAATTAGAGGTAATGTTTGCATGAATCATAGTGCTCTAAAAGCTGGTCATTGTCATCATTTTGGTACACACACACACACATTAAAAAAATAGAGAAAGTGAGTGCCTCCGTGGGTGTCCCTGATGCGTGGAGGTGCTGGATTGGATGCGTGTGGAGAGGCTCAGGCAATGCTGTTACAGACAATGGTACTGGGGGCCACGGGCCTTTCAAGGGCCTTAAGATAATGTTTGACACCTAAAATTAGATGATGGACTCAAAATACAAATAAAAATTCTGCAATTGGCCGGGCGCGGTGGCTCAAGCCTGTAATCCCAGCACTTTGGGAGGCAAAGGCGGGTGGATCACGAGGTCAAGAGATCGAGACCATCCTGGTCAACATGGTGAAACCCCGTCTCTACTAAAAATACAAAAAATTAGCTGGGCATGGTGGTGCGTGCCTGTAATCCCAGCTACTCAGGAGGCTGAGGCAGGAGAATTGCCTGAACCCAGGAGGCGGAGGTTGCGGTAAGCCGAGATCGCGCCATTGCACTCCATCCTGGGTAACAAGAGCGAAACTCCGTCTCAAAAAAAAAAAAAATTCTGCAATTAAAATTGACAAAGGCCAAGTCATCTCCAAGGCAATGAACTCCATAAATTATACTTTACCCTTAAGTATAAACTCTACAAGAGTTACATAGGCCATCGTATGTTCGCGTCAGAATATCGAAGCTTTCTATTTTGGCTTCACCACTGTGTGATTCTGGGCAAGTCACTGAACCTTTCTGTGCCTGTTTCTGTATCTGTAAAATGGGAATAATAACAGCGCCTGCTTCAAAGAGTTGTCGTAAAGCACTCAGAATGGTGCCTGGCCCATAACAAGCCTGGTTCTTCTTGTATTTATTGTAGGACGAAGGTGCATTTTCATACGCTTGACATAATTGGGGTAGGGCCTCCAGAAGTAAAAGGGCCTGAGCCTCATCAAAGCCTTAAAACAACTCTGATCACTTTTATGTGACTCTATATTTTTATGTGAATCAGGTATAACTCAGGTTGTAAACTACAGAAGTGTGACTGTGTCTTCATAAAAATTAATGGTTCTCTGCAGGATGATACTGCTCCGGAGGTATTTCGGAGATTTGCATGGCTTTTTCTTTTGTCATAATGAATAGGGGTTCCTGCTGGCATTTAGTGGCTCAGGCTAGAACAACAAAGATTTCTGTGTCCCCCAGGACTTTTATATTTATTTATTTTATTTTTTTGATATGAAGTCTTGCTCTGTTGCACAGGCTGGGGTGCAATGGCGTGATCCCGGCTCACGGCAACCTCTGCCTTCCGGGTGCAAGTGATTCTCTCACCTCAGTCTCCCGAGTAGCTGGGATTACAGGCGGGCACCACTATGCCCGGCTAATTTTCATATCTTTAGCAGAGATGGGGTTTTGTCATGTTGGCCAGGCTGGTCTCGGACTCCTGACCTCAAGAGATCTGCCCGCCTCTGCCTCCCAAAGTGCTGGGATTATAGGCATGAACCATCACCCCTGGCCCCTCAGGACTTTTAAATACAACAAGCCTGGCCAGACGTGGTGGCTCATGCTGTCAATTTCAGCACTTTGGGAGGCCGAGGCAGGCAGATCACTGGAGGTCAGGAGTTTGAGACCAGCCTGGCCAACATGGTGAAACCCTATCTCTACTAAAAATTCCAAAGTTAGCTGGCTGTGGTGGCATGCACCTGTAGTCCTAGCTACTTGGGAAGCTGAGGCAGAAGAATCGCTTGAACCTGGGAGGCGGAGGTTGCAGTGAGCTGAGATTGTGCTACTGCACTCCAGCCTGGGTGACAGAGCGAGATTCCATCTCAAAAAATCATAAATAAATAAATAAATACAAGAAACCTATTTATGACAATCCAATTCTAAAATCTAACTGAACCTAGAATTATATATGTGAAAAACCTGCTTCTAATTATTTGAGCCTAAAACTGATTCCATTTTATAAGTGAATACAAAGTGGGATTTTTTTTTGTCAGGATTTAATAAGTACCAACTTTCCTAGGAGGCATCAGGTGCATAAATCAAGGAAAGATGGCACTGTGCTTTATTCGAAACTTTGTCAAGAGCTCACCATTTTGAAAAGTCACAGATGGCGATTCTGCTCATATTGTTGGAATCATCAGATTTGTCTGCAGTGTAACTGTCCTCTTCATGGTGACTACATCTACATAGGAATATGCTGATTTCGCCTCTATGACAAAATGTCAAATACAGAGGAAAAGGGTGAGCAACATTCAGCTGAATGCTAAAAATTTGGTTTTATATCTTCCCACGTGGAGAGTTGTCAATATGCCTACCCTATACTTCTTTTAAAATAAACAGTGACTGCAAGAAGATAAAAAATAAGGATTGTATAAAGAAATACATGTATGAAGTTGGCAGCATACCATACTTCTGAGATTTAAAGAAGT
>NW_022436978.1:16870913-16999920 GCF_009761245.1 Sapajus apella | reverse complement strand
TGCCTGAACCCAGGAGGCGGAGGTTGCGGTAAGCCGAGATCGCGCCATTGCACTCCATCCTGGGTAACAAGAGCGAAACTCCGTCTCAAAAAAAAAAAAAATTCTGCAATTAAAATTGACAAAGGCCAAGTCATCTCCAAGGCAATGAACTCCATAAATTATACTTTACCCTTAAGTATAAACTCTACAAGAGTTACATAGGCCATCGTATGTTCGCGTCAGAATATCGAAGCTTTCTATTTTGGCTTCACCACTGTGTGATTCTGGGCAAGTCACTGAACCTTTCTGTGCCTGTTTCTGTATCTGTAAAATGGGAATAATAACAGTGCCTGCTTCAAAGAGTTGTCGTAAAGCACTCAGAATGGTGCCTGACCCATAACAAGCCTGGTTCTTCTTGTATTTATTGTAGGACGAAGGTGCATTTTCATACGCTTGACATAATTGGGGTAGGGCCTCCAGAAGTAAAAGGGCCTGAGCCTCATCAAAGCCTTAAAACAACTCTGATCACTTTTATGTGACTCTATATTTTTATGTGAATCAGGTATAACTCAGGTTGTAAACTACAGAAGTGTGACTGTGTCTTCATAAAAATTAATGGTTCTCTGCAGGATGATACTGCTCCGGAGGTATTTCGGAGATTTGCATGGCTTTTTCTTTTGTCATAATGAATAGGGGTTCCTGCTGGCATTTAGTGGCTCAGGCTAGAACAACAAAGATTTCTGTGTCCCCCAGGACTTTTATATTTATTTATTTTATTTTTTTGATATGAAGTCTTGCTCTGTTGCACAGGCTGGGGTGCAATGGCGTGATCCCGGCTCACGGCAACCTCTGCCTTCCAGGTGCAAGTGATTCTCTCACCTCAGTCTCCCGAGTAGCTGGGATTACAGGCGGGCACCACTATGCCCGGCTAATTTTCATATCTTTAGCAGAGATGGGGTTTTGTCATGTTGGCCAGGCTGGTCTCGGACTCCTGACCTCAAGAGATCTGCCCGCCTCTGCCTCCCAAAGTGCTGGGATTATAGGCATGAACCATCACCCCTGGCCCCTCAGGACTTTTAAATACAACAAGCCTGGCCAGACGTGGTGGCTCATGCTGTCAATTTCAGCACTTTGGGAGGCCGAGGCAGGCAGATCACTGGAGGTCAGGAGTTTGAGACCAGCCTGGCCAACATGGTGAAACCCTATCTCTACTAAAAATTCCAAAGTTAGCTGGCTGTGGTGGCATGCACCTGTAGTCCTAGCTACTTGGGAAGCTGAGGCAGAAGAATCGCTTGAACCTGGGAGGCGGAGGTTGCAGTGAGCTGAGATTGTGCTACTGCACTCCAGCCTGGGTGACAGAGCGAGATTCCATCTCAAAAAATCATAAATAAATAAATAAATACAAGAAACCTATTTATGACAATCCAATTCTAAAATCTAACTGAACCTAGAATTATATATGTGAAAAACCTGCTTCTAATTATTTGAGCCTAAAACTGATTCCATTTTATAAGTGAATACAAAGTGGGATTTTTTTTTGTCAGGATTTAATAAGTACCAACTTTCCTAGGAGGCATCAGGTGCATAAATCAAGGAAAGATGGCACTGTGCTTTATTCGAAACTTTGTCAAGAGCTCACCATTTTGAAAAGTCATAGATGGCGATTCTGCTCATATTGTTGGAATCATCAGATTTGTCTGCAGTGTAACTGTCCTCTTCATGGTGACTACATCTACATAGGAATATGCTGATTTCGCCTCTATGACAAAATGTCAAATACAGAGGAAAAGGGTGAGCAACATTCAGCTGAATGCTAAAAATTTGGTTTTATATCTTCCCACGTGGAGAGTTGTCAATATGCCTACCCTATACTTCTTTTAAAATAAACAGTGACTGCAAGAAGATAAAAAATAAGGATTGTATAAAGAAATACATGTATGAAGTTGGCAGCATACCATACTTCTGAGATTTAAAGAAGTCCGAAAACTAGAATAACCACAAAATGTTAAAGCAAATTTTCTGAGTAGAAGGTAAAGTTGTTGTTATTGTTTTTTTTTTTTTTTTTTTTTTTTTTTTTTTTTTTTTTTGAGACGGAGTCTCCCTATGTTGCCAGGCTGGAGTGCAGTGGCATGATCTTAGCTCACTGCAACCTCCGCCTCCTGGGTTCAAGCGATTCCCCTGCCTCAGCCTCCCAAGTAGCTGGGATTATAGGTGCCTGACACCACACCCAGCTAATTTTTTGTATTTTTAGTAGAGACGGGGTTTCACTGAGTTAGCTAGGAGGGTCTCGATCTCCTCACCTTGTGATCTGCCCGCCTCGGCCTCCCAAAGTCCTGGGATTACAGGTGGGAGCCACCTCACCCAGCCAAGTTGTTGCTGTTTCTTTCAGCATAAAATAAATGATTGCAAAATATGGTGAGCAGTATAATGTAGAAAAAACTCAAATTACCAGTGGTTTATAGGTTATTAGAATAATAGGAAAAAATCCAACTGAATTTTTTTTTCATTGAATTATGATGATATTGTTCTAAGAAAAACCAATGTGACTATCAGCTGTGTAATGAGCGCATTTTCTTTTTTTTTTTTTTTTTTTTTGAGACAGAGTTTCGCTCTTGTTACCCAGGCTGGAGTGCAATGGCGCAATCTCGGCTCACAGCAACCTCCGCCTCCTGGGTTCAGGCAATTCTCCTGCCTCAGCCTCCTCAGTAGCTGGGATTACAGGCACGCGCCACCATGCCCAGCTAATTTTTTGTAGTTTTAGTAGAGACGGGGTTTCACCATGTTGACCAGGATGGTCTCGATCTCTTGACCTCGTGATCTACCCGCCTCGGCCTCCCAGTGTGCTGGAATTATAGGCTTGAGCCACCGCGCCCGGCCAATGAGCGCATTTTCATTACCGGTGGATGAGCTCTCCCGGTGGGTTGAGGAAGTGCTCCTGCTCACATGGATAAGGTTAAGAAATGAAGAAAGCCACAATGAAAATGTATTTTCACTATTGCTGACAATGTATACAAAGGCGTTGACAGCATTCAAAACCCTTAGAACATATTTCACAGAAAAAAGTAATTCCCTTTCCCATTGTCATTATATGGTACGTGCCACAGATTGAGCCTCGACTAGAATTTGTTGGCAACATGGGTTTGTAGGCCATTAAGAAAAATTAGCACCAGATGTTTAGCGCACTGGGAAGACAAACATTTTGTGAAAATTGTATGTTATTTTATTTATTTTGAATTCTTCGTTGTTTTTCAAGATTTTCAGTGTTGCCATGATCTGCCTTTGAAAGCCTAACCTCTCTGGGACCTCTTGTAGTCTCTTATTTTAAAGCTGCTTCTTCCAATTTGGCCTTTATTCTCCACCACCTGATGAAACAAAATAACCCTAGGCCACAATGAAATAAACAGGGTCTAAAACATCATCCTGTACAATGTACGGCTGCATTATTTCAACGTTGATTTAGAAAATGTCTTTCAGGAGGTCCGGACTATCAAAGGCACAGAGATAAACATATTGAAGCATATTGTATACAAGCGTCCACATATCCAACTGAGCAAGTCCCAATTTAGTTATTTTATTTCATTTTTATTTATTATTTTTCGACTTTTATTTTCGATTCAGGGGGGGATATGTGCAGGTCTGTTACCAGGGTATGTTGTGTGATGCAGAGGTTTGGGGTAATAATGATCCCATCACCCAGGTACTGAGCCTAGTACACAATAGTTTTTCAACCCTTGCCCCACCCTCTCCCTCCCTGCCCAGTGGTCCCCGGTGTCTATTGCTCCCATCTTTATCTCCATGATTACCCAATGTTTAACTCTGACTTAGAAGTGAGAACAGGTGGTACTTATTTTTCTGTTCCTGCCTTCATTTGCTTAGGATAATGACCTCCAGCTGTATCAATGTTGCTGTAAAAAACATGATTTTGTTCTTTTTTATGGCTGCATAGTATTCCTGTGTGTGTGTGTGTGTATGGTATTTTCCTTTATATTATATATAACATATATAGAATAGAATATATATTATATATTATTAACATTATATATTATATAATTATATAACATAATTTATATTACATGTAATATAATTATAACAAATGTTATATACTATAACATAATTCCTTTATTATATATGCCATATTTTCTTGATCCAGTCCACTATTGCTGGCATCTAGTTTGGTTCCATGGCTTTGCTGTTGTGATGGTGCTGTGATGAACATGTGAACACATGTGTTTTTGGTAGAATCATTTTTCTTTTTGATATATACCCAATAATGAGATTGCTGGGTTAAATGGTAATTCTAAGTTCTCTGAGAGATCTCCACACTGCTTTCCACAGTGACTGGACTAATCTACATTCCCACCAACCATGTATAAGCGTTCCCTGTTCTCTGCAGCTTTGCTGGCATCTGTTGTTTTCTGATTTTTTAATAACAGCCATTTAATAATTGCCATCTGGTGTGAGATGGTATCTCATTGTGGTTTTGATTTGCATTTCTCTGATAATTATGAGGTAGAGCATTCTTTCATATGTCGTTGGCTGCTTGTGTGTATTCTTTTGAGAAGTGTCTGTTCATGTCTTTTGCCCACTTTTTAATGGGGTTATTTGTTTTTTGTTTGTTGAACTGTTTAAGTTCCTTATAGATTCCCTCCCTTCCTCCCCCATCTCTCTTTCTTCCTTCCTTCTTTCTTCTTTCTTTCTCTCTCCCCTCCCTCCCTCCCTTCCTTCATTCCTTCCACTCCTGTGGCCCATATTGGAGTGCAGTGGCACGATCTCAGCTCACTGCAATCTCTGCCTCCTGGGCCCAAGCGATTCTCCTGCCTTAGCCTCCCAAGTAGCTGGGACTACAGGCATGCATCACTGTGCCCAGCTAAGTTTTGTATTTTTTTCTAGGGGTAGGGTTTTACCATGTTGCCCAGGCTGGTCTTGAACTCCTGGCCTCCACTGACCTTCTCATCTCAGCTTCCCAAAGTGTTGGAATTATAGCCATGAGCCACTGTGCCTGCCTCAATTCAGTTACTTCAAAACCTGTCCTCTGTGTCCCCTGCTATCCTCCAGTGATGAGCCTGCACTATTACCTGCAGCAGCTGTGGCTTGGATTCTCCTGCAAACGTGATCACACACATTCAATCCAGTGCCCTCGATGCCATCAGGCAGACTCACGCAGGCACTCACCCTCTCTTTCCATGTGCACACAGACCAAACTGATGACAGTGGCTAGCTTTCAGAGCCCCATAAGCTATGCACATCCCAAACATGATCTCTAATCTTAGCACCCACCCTGTAGGGCAAGTGCTATCATCCCTTTAGTCTGCTTCAGTTTGAGACTCAGGTTTGAGAACTGAGGCATGGCAGGGACCTGGAATGCACCACATCATATTAAAATATTCATTATCTAGCAGGTTACTGAATATGGTCTTCCAGGCCTTTTAAAGTAGCAGAATGAATATCTCGAATGAGTATTGGAACTTCAAAAAGGGAGATATGATTGCTGAGGTATTTCATCGTTACCTGTTCCACATCACACAGAGGACGGTTTTCAACATCACTCTTATAAATGAGGCCAACGCTATTCTGAAAATATTATTCTTTCTTACTTTTCCTCTTTGATGGACTGTAATTTGCTTGGCATGTTATTCCTGTTTCCGTTAAGGTCATTCCTTCTTTGGTTTATAGGCTAATGAGCCTGGTATGAGTTTATGTATCCAAACACTAATTTTAATTGATGTTAACTGGAATCTCTTGTCTTTCATTCTTCTGTATTTTTGTAAGGAAATGCTTCCAATATTCTTACTTCTAAATCCAAATGGACTCATGCAACCATATGATCTATTATGTATTCTAGCAAAGTTGTGCTGGATCATTTCCATATGAAAGTACATATTATTTTATTACGATCATTTCATTTCTCCTTTTATGAAAGTTAGGGTGTGAGCAAATGCAATCCCTGACACCTGGGAGCTGGCTTGGCACTCACATGTAGGATTTTTCTGTTGTGTGTAAACAATTCCACAGAACACCAGTATCCGATGAGGCCACCCTGATGGGATAGCTCCAGATAAAAACAAGAACATTCCCTAATCACATCTGAACATAGACAAAACATGAAGGTTCTCCAAACCACAGAGATGACCAAACCTCCCCCTATCCTGGCTAATAGGAGTGACTGCTGCTGTTTCACATTGATAGCTTTAGCCTGGCTCTAGTCTTCCCTCCTTCTAGATGAAGTTAATTAAACTACCCAACCATAGAACTACTCCTACTTCTTGACAGCATCCAATCCAAAGCAAAGCACCACTTTCACGAATCTTTCCAAAAGCTGCCCCCCAAACCCTAATTCCTATAGTAAGTCCTTTCTAATACCCTCTTACAAGACATCTGCATTTCCCGGTGCTGTGCATTCTCCCTCCTTGCAATGTGCCATAAACTGAACCTGTTCAGCTGCAAGTGTGTTCCTGAGGGTCCTTGGCTGTGAGGCGTTGATAGATACAACAGTGTTTTTGCAATTATGTATGTAGATAGATTATATTATCTATGAATTTTATTTCAACATAATAAATGGGCTTTACGAAGCATTTGTTACTAAAAAGTGGGTGTTGAATCTGGTAGGATCATCGATAACAATTTTCTGATCGTGACCCTGCCTAGGGCTAAATCCTAAATCAGGGTAGATTGCTACATTTGCAGAGAAATCCTGGTTGTGAAGGTAGGTTTTGCTTGAGGATGCCACTTAAATGACTGGTTAGTATTAAATACCTTGCCCTTCCCGTACCCAGTTTGTCCTCAAACTAAATACAGAACAGACTATTCTGCTTTGCAGCTTAAGAAAAATGAGTAGGGAGGGACTGCTCTAGGCGGTCTCGTCCCCCGGACTCTGGCTTGGACCCCCTTTGTCTGGGCATTAGGTCTTGTTATGCCCATTTAGGACACTCGTGTATCCCTGTCATTTGTTTTTCAGATGTGTGCTTTTCCTTCTGCCAGCACTTCTGGCATCTCAATCGAGTTGCAGGAACTGTTAAATGAGTGGACGAAAGTGTTATGACCTTGCGGAATGAAACTGACATCCTGTCTTATTTTTCAAAAACTAGCTGCTTTAAAAGGGAGGAATAGGCACTTAGGATGAGAAGCCCCAATGATGAAGATAAATGCTACCTCATAAATGGGAAGAAATTTAGCTACATACGTAAGCATTGTTTCCCGACCGCATACCCTCTCTATCTCGGCATACCATTGCCACTTGCTGTGCCTGGGTGCAGGATGAAGAGCTATTTGTCAAAGAAGTGTTGCTTTTAAGAGTGTGGGAGGAGGGAGTCCAGATTACTTAGGGCTAATCATTAATATATGATTTAATAAGTTCATTGTTTATTTTTTATCAAACCACACCTCCACCCCAGGTCCATGAGAGCAGGGACGTGTGTTTGGTTTGCTGTTGCCTCTCAAGAGCTTAGAAAATGCTAAATAAATATTTATCCCATGCACAAATGACTGAATCAGCCCATCCCTCAGTGATTCATCTGTTTTCCTTCTTCCTTTTCCGATATCTCTGAGCATTAAGTACCCGTCGGCTCTGCCTCCGGCTCTCCCTCTCGCCCACGTGAAGGAAGAAGGCGCAGCGGTGCTGGGGCCTTGCTAGGGCACCCACGCGGAGCGCAGCGCGCAGCCTCCCAAACCCGGTCCCTCCCTAGGCTCTGAGGACAGGAGCAGCCCCAGGACTAGCGGGTGTGCCAAGCCCTGGGGGCCCTCTCCCAAGCCTCAAGGCAGGGTCCAGGGCTGGAACAAAAGATGCGGCGCTGTCCCGGCGGCTGGGTGGCGCGCGCTCCTCCCTAGGGCGCCAGCTCAGGAAATCGCGCGCTCGCACCGTTTCTGTGCTGGCTCCTCCGGGGCTCCGCGTGCGCGCCCCGCAGCCGGCTCCGCTAGATAGAGGTGGGCTCCGCACCCACAACCTCCGACTCAGTACCCTAGGGGAGAGGGACACGGGCAGCTCCCCGGCTACTCTCAGGCCAGAACCTCCTTTTTAACAACAGACGGCTGGCCGTGGAGTGTAGCGGACTCTGCCGGGGACAGACTGGGCTCCTTGCACTCCCCAGTATACTGGCTAATTCCGTGCCCTTGGCAAACTTTATATTTTGATTTCAAATTTAAAAATAATCAATAGGCCAGGCGCGGTGGCTTGCGCCTGTAATTCCAGGACTTTGGGAGGCTGAGGCGGTTGGATCACCTGAGGACAGGAGTTCGAGACCAACCTGACCAACATGGTGAAACCCCGTCTCTACTAAAAATACAAAAATTAGCCGGGCCTGGTGGCTCACACCTGTAGTCCCAGCTACTCGGGAGGCTGAGGTAGGAGAATCGCTTGAACCCGGGAGGCGGAGGTTGCAGTGAGTTGGGATTGCGTCACTGCACTCCGGCTGGCGCAGCAAGGGCGAAACTCTGTCTCAAATGAATACGTAAACAAATAATTAGTAGCATTACTCCTATCCTTTGTTTTGTCCATGCACGGGAAAACGGTCAAAAGCACCAAAAAGAAAAAAAAGTGAAAACGAAGTTTCTCTCGCAGTCTCTGTGCCCCAGGTTCAGTCCGGCGCGCCTGGACAGGGTGGCTTTGGAAAGCGTGAGAGCGCACTGCGGCTGTGCGTCCGAGAGGGGGTCTTCGGATCTGCGACTTCCACCAGGGGCTCGCGAGGGGGAAGTTAGGAACTGGTTTCGTCCGGAGGATGGGGTTGTCGCGCAGTGCGAGGAGAAAGGGCTCCCGGTTGGGTGCGGGCTGCGCTCTGCGTCGTCGGAGAATTGCGAAGCAGAGGAGAAAGCGGCTGATTACCGAGGACACCTTGGGCAGTGAGGAGGGGGGAGGGGGAAGGGGGCAAATATATGTGGGCTCCCAGCGTAGCCAGAGGGCGGCCCTCAGCAGTATCTGAGGAGTGGGAGAGAGGGACAGGGGGTGCGGGGAGACAGAGGAGAGGGGAGAGATGGGGAGAGGGAAACCTGTGGGGATTCAGACCCAGGCCTGGGTGAGGCTTTGAGGGCTGGGGGCTGTGACTTGGCTCGCTGGCCTTCCTGCGGTCCCTTCTGCACTCACAGGCTGGTGGGCAGAGAGGGAATTGGATTTTCGTCTTCCATCTGGTGTACGATAGACCCTCGATAACCAGGGCCGATGAACTAAATCGCTGACTACATCACAAACTCTCATCACAGGAGAAGGATGCTCAGTGTGGTCCGGGATTAACCTCAGTCTCACTTTAAGATATTGGCAAAAAACTTTAGTTGGGTAAGATGCAGGGAAAGTCCTTAAGAAGGTTCATCTCTATTTTTCATTCATTTTTCTCTTCTTCTTTCTTTCAGCCTGGGTGACAGTCTCACTCTGTCACCCAGGCTGGAGCGTAGTGGCGTCCGGTCCAGTGTTCTGAAGACAGTGCTGAGGCCGGCACTTGGTTAATGAAGCTTGGGCAACACCATGGGGCAAAGCCAGACCAGCTTCACGAGCCTTGAGCAAATCTCTGTTCCCTTGGCAGGGTAGGAGAGGAAGGAGGAAGGGGAAATAAGGAAGGAGGCTGAGCTGGCTACTCCCGGTCATGCAACGGGGTCAATCTTTAGTATCTGCGTTAAAACATGTTCCTGGCTTTCCTCTGCACACCTGGCTGCTCTTCCTTGGTCTGCTCCTAAGTGCCTTTCTTTCTTTTCCCAGTTACATGTGGGTACCACCCAGAGTTCTAAGCGCTCCTCCTTGTGCCCTCCCTTGGGAACTCACTCGTCTCCGTGGCTCTAATGCCCATTCATGCGTTCATGACGCCCCGATCTCCCTCTCTACCCATCCCTTTCTCTGGAGCTCTGCTCATACATCTAGCTGCTTCCAGAACACCTCCAACTTCCCCCCATCCAGAATTCATCTCTTGCCCTCTACCTCCCTGTCCTGGGTTTCATGATCTCAGTGACTGTGTCCACTTTCCTTCCAGCTGCCTGGCCTGTGGCTCCTTCCCCCATTCATTCACCCCACCAATCTCAGTCAGGAGCCATTTCAATCAGCTCTCCAGTCCATGCAGTCCCCTCTGTCCCCTTAGCTGGCCACCATGACCTGTCAGCGTCCACACTGGTCCCCTGTTTCCAGGTTTGCTCTGCTCCTGGCCTCATTCCACATGAAGCCATCTTCCAAAATGAGTATTTGACAATTACTTCAGGGTAAGTGCAAAGTTACTTCATGTGACCCGGAAGGACACTGACCCTTGTCTGCTTTTCCATGGCTCACCACTCCCAGCTCAACGCCAAGTCCAATATCTCGCTTTTGTTCACATCCTTGAATGTTCAGGCTCTCTGTGGCCTCGTAACGCCCATGGCCCTTTCCCTGTCCCCCAAATTTTTCTCCACTTCATCTGGCTGTACTCATGCTTCAGATCCCAGTGGAGACATCACTTTCCTCAGACACGTTCCCTGACTTCCAAGTCTGGTTAGCTGACCGTCATCACCCTTTTCAGACTGTGCTGGGCTTACTGTTTATTTGCCTTTCTCCTCCCACTGGACTGTAATCAGCTTAAAGGCAGGGACCCTCGCATCTGGGTCACTTCATTATTCTCAGGGTCACTTCATTGTTCTCAGGGCCTAGCATGGAGTCTGGCATGTAACAGGTGCTTGATAAATATTGAGTACCTACTTAGACGAATAAAGGGAAGAACTGAATTGCTGGAAATAAATGAAGACCAACCAAATGACAACGAGCAAAGGCGACCGATTCAGAGCTTGCTATAGCAAGGGAGGCGGCCACCATCACTTGTGTTTTGATAGAGAATCCAAGGCAGGCAGAGGAGTGGAAAAACTTTATAGTGGGAAAAAGGGAAGGCTTCATGTATGCCCTGATTGAGTCTGTTGGACTCTAAATATTATTTTTTAATCTTTAAAAATAAGTGTCATTTACCTGCATACCCAGCACTCTCTCTCCCTCTAGGGAGAATGTGCAAGGGAGAGGTCCCTAGAGTTATACAGTCAGAACTGCAGCTACAACCTAGAGCGATTAAGTTGGAGGGAGGCACGTCCATCAGGACACGTAGCTGCAGCGCACACTTGCTGGGCACCACCCCATCCGGGTCTTGAGCACGCAGAGCCGGTGCTGATCAGGCACCCACACCTCGATGGTGAGCACCAGGGTGACCAGGAAGGTGGGCACAATGAGGAGCACGTGCACATGGATCTCCAGGGTGCCCTTGTTCTCAATGTGGGCTGCCACTGGTAGTGCCAGCACATAGGAGCCCAGGGCCTCGGCTGCTTGCCCCAGCTTCATACTCCGCTGTGCCTGACGTGACTGGCTTACAATGTCCACCACGCCCCTGAGCATAAAGAACCCATCCCCGGTGATGTGCTGCCGGCCTGTCCTCGAACATGAATGGCCGCCGCGTATCCTCCCAGTCTACCATCATCAGCCGATTTACTCCACGTGGGTAGAATAACTCGGGTAAAATGCCAGCCAGGTGATGACTACCTTCAGCACACCTTCTAGTGGCACCGGCTGCCAACACCTGTGTCCTCACTTCTCCCTGGGGGCAGAGGGAGTGTGAGAAGGCTCTGCTCCCGTGGCAGGGCCGGAGCCAGCACCGAATGGTAGAGTGAGTAAAGGAGGAAGAACGCTGCTGGCAGCAGGTGTCCTCCAGGGTGCCCATGGCTTTAGTGTGTGTGTCGGGGCCAGCAGGGCGAGCGCTGACAGATGAGCGGCAACCTCTCGGGGCTGTCCTCACACGCACACAGCCGGCATCCTCACAGGCAGGAGGGTGCCTCTGAACCACGGGGAGATCCGGCTGTTGAGCCCCACCTCTGCCTCCCACACACAGAAGGGAATATGTCTTGGGGCAGACACCTGAGCCGCCCAGGGTGGGACCGCTTTAAGAGATATGGTGCTTCAGCCACCCTGCTCTGCTCCTCACTTACATCAGCTAGGCCCAGGATTTCAATCTCTGCACTTCACTGCAGACGTCAGTTTCACAGATGCTGGTTCAGCCTTTCTTCCGCCAGCCCCTCTGCCACGGTGCCCTACCCCTGCAGAGCGGAGATGGAGAGAGTGAAGCAGCTCCAGCAAAGAGGAGTGGGGCTGACTCTCTCAGGCTGCCTTTCTCTCGGTGCTTGACACAGTACATGCTTTTCTCTCATTTGAATTCCTCAACAACTCTAGGAGGGAGGTGTTATCAGGTGAAATTTTACAGGTGAAATGAAGGTTCGGAGCGGTGTGGGGACATACACAAAGTGCAGCATCTCCTAGCTGCCACTGCAGAGCCAGGATGTGGACCCGGGTCTGCTCATCCGACAAAGCCTGGACTATGCACAGCGAAACTGCTGACTGTGGGGAATGTACTTCGTCTTCCTGAGTCTCGGCTTCCTGATCTGTAGAATGGGAATAACAATGACGTCATAGGTTTGTTATGAGAATTAAATGGGATAATGTATATAAAGCATACGGGATACATCGTGAATAGTGATGGTGATGATGAATAATTTTCCTATTGTTATTACTATCAGTCCTTGCTAAATTTCCTTTTTTTTTTTTTTTTTTTTTTTTTTTTTTTGGCTTGAGATGGAGTCTCGCTCTTGTTACCCAGGCTGGAGTGCAATGGCGCGATCTCGGCTCACCGCAACCTCCGCGTCCTGGGTTCAGGCAATTCTCCTGCCTCAGCCTCCTGAGTAGCTGGGATTACAGGCACACACCACCATGCCCAGCTAATTTTTTGTATTTTTAGTAGAGACGGGGTTTCACCATGTTGACCAGGATGGTCTCGATCTCTTGACCTCGTGATCCACCCGCCTTGGCCTCCCAAAGTGCTGGGATTACAGGCTTGAGCCACCGCGCCCGGCCTTCCTTGCTAAATTTCTATGACCCTGAAGTTTTAAGTATTTCTTTGAATGTTACCAAGAGTCACAAAGAAAAACAATACCATATTTAATTATATTTAAAAATTTTAAGTTGTTTATGAATAAAAATTAGACATGTATTTATTAAAATTGCAGTTTAAAAATTTCAAAAGAGAAACAAACTAACATTGTGCCCCACGTGTAAGAAAGTGTTAATCTAGTGGCTCACTGCAACCTCCATCTCTCAGGTCTCAGTTCAAGCAATTCTCCTGCCTCAGCCTCCAGAGTAGCTGGGATTACAGGCATGCGCCACCATGCCCAGCTAATTTTTGTATTTTTAGTAGAGACAGGGTTTCACCATGTTGGCCAGGCTGGTCTTGAACTCCTGACCTCAGGTTATGTACCCACCTTGGCCTCCCAAAGTGCTGGGATTACAGGCATGAGCCACTGCGCCTGGACAATACTATACTTTTAATGTGCCTTTTCTATGTTTAGATATGTTTAGATACACAAATACTTACCATCGTGTTATAGTTGCCTACAGTATGCAGTGCAGTAACATGCTATACAGATTTGTAGGCCAGGAGTAATAGGTCATGCCATAGAGTCTAGGTGTGTAGGAGGCTATGCCATCCAGGCTTGTGTAAGTACACTCTGTGATGTTTACACAACAGTGAGATTGTCCAACGATGCGTTTCTCAGAACAGATCCCTGTCAGTAAACAGTGTGTGGCTGCGTAACTATACCTAAAGGTGTGGAAGTGCCTTTGGAACTGGACAGTGGGTAGAGGCTGGAAGAGTTTTTAGGTATATGCTGAAAAAAAAAAAAAAAAGCCAAAATTGTCATGACCTGACTTTCAAAGGCGATTCTGAGGACTCAGAAAGAAGGGGAGGGCTATAGTGAGAGCTTCCGTCTTCCTGGAGAACCCATCAATAATTATGAACTGAATGTTGGTGGAAATACGGAGGGGAAGGGCCATTCTGATGCAGTCTCAGACAGAAGTGAGCAATATGTCACTGCACAGTGGAGGAAAGACAATGTTTATTATAAGCTTATCATGAGCCAGGAACTTGGCTGGATTGTGTCTGTGTTCTAGTGTGTAGTGGAAGGTAGAACTTGCAAGTGATGAAACTGGGTGCTTAGTTGAGACTTCTAAGCGACATGTTGAAGGTGTGGCTTGATCTCTGCTGAATCCTGGCAGTAAAACATGAGGAGAGAGAAATAAATTGAAAAAATTGTTAAGCAAAAAGAAACTAGTACTTCAAGATTTGGAAAATTCTCTGCCTGTTCGTGTTGCCAGATATGAAAATCTGTGTTCTGAAGAGAACAGTAAGGGTGTGGCCAGACGGTCCTTTGAATAAGGAGATTGGCGTGGATATGAACCGCAGACCTAACAGGCCACCCCAATGGAGACACTGCCAGTTTGAACTGAATGGGACAGACATGAGATGAAATGAAGATGAAGGAAGGCTGTTGGACTTCGTAAACCTTTATATTTTAATTTTTATTTTTGAGATGGTGTCTTGTCCTGTCGCCCAGGCTGGAGTGCAATGGCACGATCTTGGCTTACTGCAACCTTTGCCTCCCAGGTTCAAGCAATTCTCCTGCCTCAGCCTCCAAGTAGCTGGGATTACAGGCACCTGCTATCATGTTCAGCTAATGTTTTGTATCTTTAGTAGAGATAGGGTTTTACCATCTTGGCCTGGCTGATCTTGAACTCCTGACCTCGTGATCTGCCTGCCTTGGCCTCCCACAGTGCTGGGATTACAGGCATCAGCCACTGTGCCCAACCCTTAAATCTTATAGGACTAGACCATAGAACTGTTTTGCTGTGATTCTTGAACACAAGAGAAGAATGACCCCCATAGATGATTCAGATATCATCAGAGCTGCCTCCTTGATTTCAAAAGTTGGTACCATAGCCACTTTTTTGGGTTGGGCTTTGGACTTGCTTGGGCCCCATCACCCCTTTCTTCCTTCTGCTTGATCCCTTTTGAAATGGGAATATCTGTCTTACGTATGTCCCACCACCATATATTTGAAGCACAGAACATATCTGGTTTCACAGATTCATAGCTAGAGAGGAATTTTGCCTCAGGGTGAGTTGTACGTGGGTCTCACCCATATGTAGTTTAGACAGTATTTAGATTAGATTTTGTTGTAGTTTATGCCTGTAATCCCGGCACTTTGGGAGGCCAAAGTGGGTACATAACCTGAGGTCAGGAGTTCAAGACCAGCCTGGCCAACATGGTGAAACCCCTGTCTCTATTAAAAATACAAAAATTAGCCATATGTGCTGGTGCACACCTGTAATCCCAGCTACTTGGGAGGCTGAGGCAGGAGAATAGCTTGAACCCAAGAGGTGGAGGTTACAGTGAGCCAAGATTGCACCACTGCACTGCAGCCCGGGGGACAGAGTGAGACTGTCTCAAAAAAACAAAACGAAAAACAAACAAAATAAACCAAACGAACAAATTAGATTAGACTTTGGATTTTAGAAGTGACACTAGAATGAGTTAAGACTTTCCAGGGATGTTGGGATGGAATGAATGTATTTGCCACCTAAGAAGGACATGAATCGTGGAAAGCTAGGGGTTGGAATGTCACAATGTTATGAACCAGATGTTTGTGTCCTCTCCCCCAACCTCCAATTCGTATTAAAACTCTAACCCCCAATGTGATGATATTTGCAGGCAAAGCCTTTGGAAGGTAGTTAGGTTTAGATGACGTCATGAAGGTGTGGTCCCCATCTGGGGATTAGTGTCCTTATAAAATGAGGAAGAGAGACCAGAGCTCTCTCTCTCTCAATCAAGTGAGGATACTGAGAGAAGACAGCCATCGCAAAGCCAGGAATAGAACCCTCACCAGGAACTGAATGTGCCAGCATCTTGATTGGGACTTCCAAGCCTCCAGATCTGCAAGAAATAAATGCTGTTTAAGCCACTCCGTTTATGGCATTTTGTTATGGCAGCCTGAGCTGACTAATACATTGTTTAAGAGTGTATTATTGGTTGTTTAAAAGTGTGTCATTTAATTTCCACAAATTTGTGAATTTCTGGTTTTTTGTTTGTTTTTTTTTTGAGACGGAGTTTCACGCATGTTACCCAGGCTGGAGTGCAATGGCGCGATCTCGGCTCACCGCAAACTCCGCCTCCTGGGTTCAGGCAATTCTCCTGCCTCAGCCTCCTGAGTAGCTGGGATTACAGGCACGCACCACCATGCCCAGCTAATGTTTTGTATTTTTAGTAGAGTCGGGGTTTCACCATGTTGACCAGGATGGTCTCGATCTCTTGACCTTGTGATCCACCCGCCTCGGCCTCCCAAAGTGCTGGGATTACAGGCTTGAGCCACTGCACCCGGCCGTGAATTTCTGTTTTTCTTCTGTTATTGATTTCCAACTTCCTCCCCTTGGGACTGGAGAGGACACTTTCTATGGGACCTATCTTTTTAAGTAGACTGAGACTTGATTTGTGACCTAAGATATGGTTTATTCTGGAGAATACACTTGAGAAGAATGAGTATTCTGTTGTGTGCAGAGTACTCCATGTATGTCTATTAGATCTAGTTGACTTATCGTGCTGTTTAGGTCCTCTGTTTCCTTCCTTACCTTCTGTCTGATTGTTCCATCCATTATTAAGAGAGGGGTACTGAAGTCTGCAGCTGTTATTGTAGAACTCTGTACTTCTCCCTTAAATTCTGTCAATTTTTGCTTCATATATTTTGAGGATCTGTGATGAAGTTTGTCAATGTTTATAATTGTTTTATCTTCCTGCTATATCAAACCTTTTATTAATATATTATGTTCTTCTTTGTCTCTTGTATACTTTTTTTGATTTAAAGTTTATTTTTTCTGATATTAGTGTAAATGCTCCTGCCCAATTTTGATTATAATTTTCATGGAATATCTTTTCTTTTTCAACCTATCTGTATCTGGATCCAACATGAGTCTCTTGCAGACAACATATAGTTGGATGATGTTTTAAAAAAAATCCATTCTGTCAATCTGTGTGTTTGTTTGAGGCAGGGTCTTTCTCTGCTGCCCAGGCTGGAGCGCAGTGGCACAATTGTAGCTCACGCAACTTCAAACTCCTGGGCTCAAGTGATTCTCCCCCTCAGCCTTCCAAGTAGCCAGGACTACAGGCATACATCGTCACACCTGGCTAACTTTTTATTTTGTTTTATTTTTTGTAGAGGTGAGGTCCCGCCAAGTTGCCCAAGTTCACTCTCTGTCTTGATGGAAGAGTTTAATCCATTATCATTTGATGTAATTACTGATAAAATGAGCATTTCTTCTGCCGATTTGCTGTTTGCTATATGTATTGCAGCTTTTTTGTCTCTCATTCTTAGCGTTATCGTTTTCTTTTATGTTCCGTTGACTTTTTGTAGTAAAATGTTTTAATTCTCCTCATATCCTTTTGCATATATTTTTAAGCTATTTTCTTTGTGGTTACCCTGGTGATTACATTTAACATCCTAAAGTTAAAACAATCTAATTAGAATTTATACCATTTTCAATAACATACAAAAACTCTGCTCCTATATAGATCCATTCCCCATGTCCAGTTATTAATGTCATAAAGTCGTGTGTCCAAAAAAATAGAATACTATGCTTTAAAATGCACCAGTCTCTTAAATCTAGTAGAAAACAAAATGTGGAACAAAGGTTATCCTAATACTACCTTTTAGATTAACATTTGTTTTCTAATGTATTAATTTCTTAAATCAGGTAGAACACAAAATGTGGTTACAGACTGATGTTACAGTAACACTAGCTTTTCTAATTGCCATGCATTTACCTTTGCTGAGATCTTTTTTTCTTCATGTGCTTCAGGTCACTTTTTGGTGTCCTTTCATGTCCACAGTCAGGACTCCTTGAGCATTTCTTGCACGGCAGTTCTACTGGTAATGAACTCCCTCAGTTTTTGTTTATCTGTCAGTGTCACAGTTTCTCCTCGCTTTTAAAGGACAGTTTTGTGGGCTGTAGGATTCTTGGTTGGCAGGCTTTTTTCTTTCAGCACTTTGAATATATCAGTCCCGTGCCTTCTGGTCTCCAAAGTTTTGACAAGAAATCTGCTAGTAATCTTACGGAGGATCCCTTGAATATGACAAGTTGCTTCTCTCTTGCTACTTTAAAGAGTCTCTCTTTGTCTTTGGCTTTTGATGATTTGATTATAATATACCTTAAAGTGGATCTCTGAGTTCATCCTGCTTGTTGAACTTCTTGGATATTTATATTCATGTCTTTCATCAGATTTGGGATGTTTTCAGCTATTTCTTTAAATACTCTCTCTGCCCTTCTCTCTCTCTTCTCTACTGGCTATGGCAAGTGGTTTTCATTAACACAGAGACATAGAATTGCTGCTACAGGGGAGGTAGAAAGGAATAGCTCTAGACAAAATTGAGGTGCTCCACCAGGTTATTTTCTTAGGGCTGTGACCAGTGGTAGGTAAAGAAAGACACTTCCATAATCCCAAGTAGGCAGGATCACCAAAGGATATTTATTTATTTATTCATTCAATAATAAAACTTCCCAATTCCAGACATTGTTCTAGGCCCTGAGGATACAATAATGAAAAAGATAGGCAAGAAACAAACAAATACACAATTAGAAAATAAAAAGTGGTTGAGAATGATAAATAATGACAAACTCCCTCCTCCCTGCCAAAAAACTTAAATTAAGGCTACTGAAATAGTAGCTCTTTCAGATTAAACCATCAGAGAAGATGTCTAAGAAAGCAACATTTAATCCAAGATCAAATTGGCATTAGGGGCCAGCCATGCAATATCTGACTGAATGTATGAGTCACTCCATCACATAAAAAAACAAAGGAGGAGCTCAATAAAAGCAAAGACCCTGATAATCCCCCACTGATGGTATATGTGATTTTAAATATTTTCAGTGTTTCGGTCTGTTTTGTGCTGCTGTAACAGAATACCTGAGACTGGGTAATTTATAAAGAATGGAAATTTATTTCTTACAGTTCTTTGGGCTGGAAAGTCCAAGATCAAGGCACTGCCATGTGATGCAGGCAGAAGGTGGAAAGACAAGAGAAGAAACCTCATGTCCCCATGTAATATTGGGGTTCAGGGGTTCAGGGTGCCCTCAACTCCCCTGAGAGGACGTTTCTCCAGGTTCTTGGCCTCCTGCCCTCTCAAGAATGAGAGAGAGGGGACCACAGCACAGTGCGCAGTAAATGCCGGACTCAAAAGTGTTTGTAGAAAGTGATTTATTTAGAGAGAGAGAAACAGCTAACTCTCACACACTGAGTGAGAGAATCCAGAAAGATGGAATCGAGGAGAGGAAAGCAGCTTCCACACTGAGTGGAAGGGAATAGAGAGAGATGGAGTTTAGGAGGGGAAGACAGGCTTCCACGAGAGAGTGTGGAAGGGGACTCCAGAGGGGAGATCCAGGAGAGAGAAAGACGGCTTCCATGAAGGGAGTGTTGTGGAAGGGGATCCAAACATAGAGTCCGAAGGGGTGTGGAAGAAGGGGACCTCTAACCTGGGAGGAACCCCCACCTTCTCTAAGATGCCTGGCCAATGAAAGGAGTTCCTTTAAACTTCTGCTGGAGTGATTGACTTAGTTTCTTCCTGTGCCTGTGAAATTGAAACATAAACCATTAAATCTCTCAGATGGAGATGGATGGAGCGGGGCATGGCACTGGGAGATTCTTGCCCTTAAAACTACGTCCCCTCATGGACCCGGAAAGAGAACACATTCCCTCACCCACATGGTGGAAAAGCAGAAGTGCAAGGGAGAGCCAGGTTCGTCTGCCAAGCACCTTTGTAAGGTCTCTTAGTCTCATTCACAAGGAGTATCACGGCCTCGTCCCCTCTTAAAGGCCCCAGCTCCGAATAGTGTCACATTAGCAACAGCTGAATTTTGGAGGGGACACATTCAAATCATAACATTCAATGATTGTTTTCCTAGCCAGAATCCGATTTTGGTTTTTTGCCACGATGAACCATAGTGGGGCATTCCAGATAATAAGGCAATGGGTAACGTATCTTTCCTTATCCATCTTTTTCTGCATTTTGCAATGGATAAGTATTATTTTTGTAATCAGAGACTATCTGAAAATTTGAAATCAATGACACGATTACTTAATGCATGGAGAAAAGACTAGGATATGAAGACATCAAAATGTGGTGATTTCTGCCTCCACTTTTTTGTATTTTTCAAATGTTCTGAAACTTTATTAATTTTATTTTATGGCAAAATTATTAACACGAAACTCTTTGTAAGTGCTCTTCTCCGTCATCAAAGTGTTTCCCTTTCTTTCTCTCTCTCTTTCTTTTTCTTTTTTCTTTCTTTTTGAGACAGGATCTCACTTTGTCACCCAGGCTGGAGTGCAGTGGCACTGTCATGGCTCACTGCAGCCTCTACCTCCTTGGCCCAAGCAACACTCCCTCCTATTCCAGAGAGTAGCTGGGACCACAGGCATGTGCCACCACACCCTACACATTTTTGTATTTTTTGTAGAGGTGGGACTTCACCATGTTGCTCAGTCCTGTCTCAAACTCCTGGGCTGAAGCAATCTGTCTGCCTCAGCCTTCCAAAGTGCTGAGATTACAGGCATGAGCCACAATGCCTGGCCAAAGTATTTCTTTATACATGTATGTTTATGTGTGTGATTATTTATTTACATATATAGGTAATACTGACAACTTTTATTTTTCTTTTTTAAATTTTTTAAAAAATAAATAAGACATGGTTTCACCATGTTGGCCAGGCTGGTCTTGAACTCCTGACCTCAGGTGATCCTCCCGCCTCGGCCTCCCAAAGTGCTGAGATTATAGACGTGAGCCACCATGCCCGGCCAATACTGACAACTTTTAAAGATACCAAAAAGCACAAAGACAAGTAAAAAGAGTAAATATAACACAACAAATGCCAACCCAGATTGAACAAGTGTCAGCGTTTTGTCCTGCTTGTTTCCAGGGTCTTAAAAAACTATGTAAATAAAACATTCA
This sequence comes from Sapajus apella, assembly GCF_009761245.1. Taxonomy (NCBI): domain Eukaryota; kingdom Metazoa; phylum Chordata; class Mammalia; order Primates; family Cebidae; genus Sapajus; species Sapajus apella. The sequence goes on along the minus strand of NW_022436978.1, from coordinate 16,979,148 downwards.
AATTCTTCTGATCCCATTCCTATGCCACCCTTCCTCCGTTGGGAAAACGAATTCGTGATTTGGTGTGGATCTTGCCCTTTTTGTATACACTTGCCTGTCTGTTTATCTGTCTATCTACCTTCCTATTTATCTACCTATCATCTATCTACCTGATCATTCTCTCTATATTTCTAATTCTGCAGAAACAAGGAACAGAAGGAGCTCCTGCTTCAGTAAGGCACTGGTCATGCCTCAGTTAGAACCCGTGTAAGTGAAGTTCCTTTGTAATGAAGTCAGTGCAGTTAAATGAAAAAAAGTGATGGTGGGGGGGAATTCAAGAATCATGCAAAAATACAGTTGATGGGAACCATATGTTTGAGTGGCCACATTCCAGTGAACAAGGCGAATGCACAGATGTGCTGGTCGTAAATTCCTCCCAACTCTTATTTTGTCCATAAGGTACCTGAAGGCAAACAGGACTAACCTTTATCACCACTCCCAAAAAAGTGGCCATGGGTCCCAGTGTGTCTGTCTCTCCCCACCTCCCAAATCAGCAGTCACTTATCATCTGCTACTCTGAGCAGATGTCTGATAATAATCACTTACCCTTGCTGACTGGTAGATTAATCTTTAGCAGATGAGTTTCAGTCTCTGTGATACCTGTATCAGTCATTTTAAGCCTCTCATCTCCAGCTGAAGAAGGAGAACCCTTAGCTTTACCCACAGCTGAAGGAATTTGGGGAATCAGCCAGCAGGTGCTGAGGTGTGTGTGTCATGGGGGAGGGGCTCTTGAACGCAAACCTGATTTGGATCTTCTGACTCACGGGTGTCATTCGAATCACCAGGAAGCTTTTAAAAATAACACCAGTGATTTGGGCTCCTCCCCTAGAAATTCTATTTTAATTAGCTTGGGGTTGGGCTTGGGGATTCATACTTTTAAAACTTCTCCTGCAGACACTAAAGGACAAATACGGTATGATTCCACTTACATAGGGTACGCAGAATAGTAGAGAGAAAGCAAATAGAATGGTGGTTGCTGGGGGCTGAGTAGAGCGAAATGGATTGTGCTCTAGTGGGTACAGAGTCTCAGTTTGGGAAAATGGAAGAGTTCTGAAGATGGACGGTGGTGGCGATTGCACAGTGTAGTTAATGCCATTGAACTGTTTACCTAAAATCAGTAAAAATGCTAAATTTTATGTCATGTATATTTTACCACATTAAACAAAGCGGAATATTGTAAGATCTGACCGTGCTGTGGACGGAATTGTAACCTCTGTGACATGCACGTACACTTCTGTAGGGCCTTCCTGAATTAGCAAACCTGAAGACCATGAAAAGCAGAAGAACTATAAACCCTGGCAGTGCCTAACTAACTTGAGACATTTGTCTATTGTTTCTTATTCTGGCCCCAACTGAAAAGGCCATTGGACTTTGTGACCGATCTTGGTCAACCTCCTGAGTCCAGAACCTGTGACCCACCACCCCCACGCAGCTTGCAAAAAACCGCCCTAAACTGCAGCTTCTGTAATTTTCCACTGCCTACCCCAAACCTATAAAACCAACTCCCATCCCCCACCCCCCACCGCCCTCTGCTGACTCTCTTTTGGACTCAGCCCGCCCACACCCTGGTGAATAAACAGCCACGTTGCTCACACAAAGCCTGTTTGGGGGATCTCTTCATTCAGAGCACGCGTTTTAACAGATATGAAATTTCCCATGGAGATTGTACTGTGCAATCCCATCCGGAACCGCCCTATACGAGCTTTGGTGACGGTTGAAAGGTTGGGTCCTCTGGATAAGTTGCAACTCTGCTCTCCCGGGAGGCTCAGCTGGGTGCCCTTCTGGTTTCAGCTTTTGCTGCTACTGGGGGACAAAGGAGTTCATATTTCTTTTAAGATTTGGTCTGTCACCTGCCCAGGACTGGTCCTGGGAGCCCTCCTGATGCTCCCTGCAGCACCTCTGCATCTAGTAGCAACTTTTCAGAATAGATTGTAGAATGGCAATTCTACCAGAAGGGGTTTTATTCATTCTCTGGTCTCTTCTGATATCTGTGGCTGCAGCCTCCTCCCCTTCCTCTCTTTCTCCAGATGAATGCATGCTTCATTTGATTCAGCCCTGTAATCTGATTCATGCAGGTATAAATCATGCAGGAATAACCAGCCAGCTAATGTCAAAGAGGGACGACCATATGTCTGTCCATGGGGATGACTAGTCTTTGTATCCTCTCTAGTGAAATGGGCTCATGTAGTTTGTAATTCCGATGTTAGTGAAAGTCACCCTATCTTTTGGAAGTCTATGAAGTTGACTCAGCCCCTGTCCTACATTCTGAGGGGAAGCCCAATGCTCTGCCTACAGTTTCCCCTCCCATCTGGCTTGGAGTGTCTGAATCTGCTCAATTGGTGCCTGGCTTACAAACACATTCTGCAGAAGCCCCCTTTGTCCAGAGGGGAGACTCTAACCCAGAGGGGAGACTTGACTCTTTTCCATGGATTGCCACCTTGAGTGTCTGGAAAATAAAACAAAAAACACATGCAAAAGGGGTTTGTTTGCTCAGCAGACTTTATGTGTGTGAGGATGATGATTGATTATTATACCATTTCAAAGCAAAGTTCTCAATACTGGGTATTCGGTATTTCCGTTCTTACAAGTCCTTCAGTAATATCATATGAAATCTATTCCTGTAAAGTCCTCAAACTGGTGAAACAAACCTAAGGTATTAGAAGTCAGGTGAGTGGCTAGCATGATGGCGGAGTGACTGGGTGGGAGCCTTGGGGGTTTCTGGTGTTCTAGTAAAATTCTATTTCTTGATTAGCTGCTGCTTACACATGTGATTTTGGAAAAGCCACTGAACTGTACACTGGTGATTTGTGCACTTCTCTGTATTTATGTTATGCTTCAATTAAAAGTTTACATTAAAAACGAAAGAAAAAATGGCCGGGCGCGGTGGCTCACGCCTGTAATCCCAGCACTTTGGGAGGCCGAGGTGGGTGGATCACGAGGTCAAGAGATCGAGACCATCCTGGTCAAAATGGTGAAACCCCGTCTCTACTAAAAATACAAAAAATCAGCTGGGCATGGTGGTGCGTGCCTGTAATCCCAGCTACTCAGGAGGCTGGGGCAGGAGAATTGCCTGAACCCGGGAGGCGGAGGTTGCGGTGAGCCGAGATCGCGCCATTGCACTCCAGCCTGGGTAACAAAAGTGAAACTCCGTCTCAAAAAAAACAAAAACAAAAACAAAAAAAAAAACGAAAGAAAAGAAGCCATCAGCCACCTCACATGCAGGCAGGCTACGCAACTCTGCAGAGGGGGCAGAGGGGTCTCCCACCCAGCATCTACGCCCCAGAAGTCAGACATGGCTGTGGTCACTTTTGGGTTTTGACCTGTTAGCAATGTTTTCAAAAAATGACCAAGAGAATGCAGGTGTACAAGCATGGTGTTGATGGGCGGTCCTGTGTAGACGTGGCCGGTCACAAGCCCTGACACATCCTCCTAGTGACCACAGCAGTGAGAACGGGAAGGTTCGTCCAGGCGCCTGCTTACCACTGTCTCGCCCTTACTCCCTCCTCCTCTCCACAGCAGCTCATCCTGTGGACCACCCAAACCTGTCAGAAGAGTGTCTCTGTCTCCATTTTTAACCTTCCAGAGAGGTCTGAAGCCGCCTCCACACAGTGAGGTGACAGACAGGTCCTGAAGCCATACCAGCAGCTGGCCAGCCTGGAAAACAAGAACACGACTGCAGGGATAGAAAGCCATGCTGTCGGTCAAGGGCGCTTCAGTGTCCATCTGGGGGCATGCTCAAAGGTCTGTGATGGGGCCAGAAAAGAAAGGTGCAGCCTAGGGACAGACAGAGGACAGCTCGGCCTGAACAGCCCCACCCTGCAGCCCACCTCAGCCCTGAGCCTCTGGAACTCTCCAGCACTGTGGCCTGGGGCACCTGTCCCTAATCCCCCACCCCAGGAAGAGTGTCTCTGCTGCCAGAGGCTGCAGACGGTGCCAGCAGAAGGTGGTGAGGAAGCTTGGGGCCTTCGGTGAGTGGGGTGCATCATCACACACAGCCGTGGGCACCGATCAACAGCCCAGCCGTGCCTTGAACACCTACATCAACGGCCAAGCCTCGGCTGCCCCGCCCAGCTCCGTGTGCCGTGTGGTACATCACAGCCACTCCACGCCCCACGGGAAGAATCCCACGCCCGGTGGCCGGCTGCCCCAGCACGTGCAGTAAGACCAGTTCCTCAGGGTCCTCCCTGTTTTCCTTGCCATCTGTTTCATCCTTGGAGGATGGGAGAACTTAGCAAGGATGATACGAGGGAGACAACCGCTTTCTCTGGCTCTTCCACAGGTACGTGCTGCTGCTACCTCTGCTCTTGGTAAGACACCATTCCAGCAAGGCAGGACCATTGCCCTGTGGAGAAGAACTCAGGGATTCTTCTATCCTGCCCGGTGCATCTTGGCGGTCCAACGGGGAGGCAGGGGACTCACTGCTCAGGTAAGTGCTTCTGCGGTCAGGAGGAGCACCTCAATAATGGCACTGCTCCTATGCCTTCAGTCACATCCCTCCTCTCTGTGCAGGCATAAAGCTGATACCCGGGAACGGTGTGTGCCATGGCAATTAAGCTCATCATTATGACCACGGTGCCCGCACACCAGGACTCCGAGGCCTGGAATACAGGTCCGGTCTGACTCACAGGAGCGTCCACATTTAACGCCTCTTAGCCCCCACCTGATCACAGAGGCTCCTAGGGTCTGGCCGAGTTTCCCTTCAGCACCTACATCGGGGAAGACTCTGAAACCTGCCCAAGAATCAGTCCTCGTGGCTGCTCTGGCAGTGGTTGCTGGTCAGGTGCAGAGGTACTGCCCGTGCTGATGGCTCGGCGCTGGTCCCATGGCTGCTGCCCTCCGCAACTCCCAGGGAAGCTGCAGCCCGCTGGGTGGAGCCCTCCTGCCCTCAGGTGACCTGGAGCGTTGCCATCGTCATGGGGGCCTCTCCTACTGCTGGCTGGGCTGGGTCTCTGAGCCTGGGTCTCCACCGACCGCGGCCTCCATGGCGGTCCCTGTCTGGTTTCAGATCTCTGCCAGTCTCCACAGGGAATGATGCTTATGCCAAGAGAGAGGGAAGCAGCTCTTTTACCTCTGGAAGGCGGTGGGGGGTACGTAGGAAGGTTCTTTGAGCTCTGCAGGGTTCTGCCTTTCTCCTAATCCTCCACCCCGACAATTCTCTTCTCAAAGCACACTCCTGCCGCTGTGGCAGGCTGGGCCGGGGTCGGGCCGAGGATCAGCCTCCCAGGGTTTCTGAAACCCCAAGGTCACTTGGACCCTAAGAGTGGGAAGATGAATGCGGATTGTAGCAGGGATGCCTTTGTCCGTTAAAGTAAGTGTTCTCTTCGGTGCCATGTTACTGCTTCTTACAATGGCATTTGTCAAGCATGCCCAGGGTATCAGTTATCTCAGAACTGCGACTATCTACAAAGTTCAAGTTCTTGTTTTTCCAAACAGCCCCATGCAGTTCAGTGGGTACAGACATGTATGGGACAGGACGGATGCAGTGGACATAGTTATTCCGTCTGACTGTCCAGCATCCGAGCCTTGTTCTTCTATGTAAGGAATTCCCCATCTCACGAGCAGGTAGGAGGCAGAGCTCAGTTCTGCATAACACCCCATCATGGGCACCCTGCTGCTTTTCACGACTCCATTCTCCCTGCAGTAGGCACTCAGGTGACCTTTAACTCCCTGGCACCATGACAAACATGCAGTGATAAACATCTTTATGTGTGCTCCCTGTGAGTCCACATGAGAGCTTCCCTGGGGCATTATGCAGAGACTAGACGCCTGGAATGAGATGTCACACCGCAACATGGCAGGGTGTTAAAACTATACAAAGGAGGAAACAGAATAAGATCTATCACGTAGTACCTTTCACACACATTTTTAAATGTCTGCACATAAATCAACAGTACACATTTGCAAGAACACATTCAAATAAAGGTGCTCACTGACGTGGTAAAATGGCTTCCTGTGGAGGAAAGGGAATGAGAATAGAGACTAGGGATAAAAGAGAAGTCAGTCAATAAAATAATGAACCGGCTTTGTGCAACCCGAGAATCATTATATGCCGTGGACAGAGAAATTGGAATAATTCAAACCTCTTCCACTCAGGAAAACAAAATGAAACAAACCTCTCAACCCAGGCAAACAAATGAAACAATAACTACCGGCTCAAAAGGAAAGACGTGGTGTGTACACAACATGTCGATTCTATAAGGTGCAGTGTGAGAAACGGCCACGTGAGAAACGGCCACGTGAGACAGGCGGGGAGAGGCCCTGACCACGTTAGAGGGGTCAGAGCGGGATTAACATAGAGGCTTCGTGTTTGATTTAACGTAACGACCTAAGAACAGGCCTTTTCCAGGTGGCTCACATCAGAGGGGTTTACTCTTTTTTGTTTTTTTGAAATGGAGTCTCTCTCTGTCACCCAGGCTGGAGTGCAGTGGTGTGATCTTGGCTCACTGCAACCTCCACCTCCCGGGTTCAAGCAATTCTTCTGCCTCAGCCTCCCGAGTAGCTGGGATTACAGGTACGTACCACCATGCCCGGCTAATTTTTGTTTTTTTAGTAGAGACGGGGTTTCAACATATTAACCAGGCTAGTCTTGAACTCCTGACCTCGCGATTCGCTCACCTCGGCCTCCCGACGTGCTGGGATTACAGGTGTGAACCACCATGTCCAGCCAGGAGAGGTCTACTCAAAAGGGAATTTGTCCACCCACTTATTTGGTCCCAAGAGACCTTGGGACCAAATCCATACTGATTACCACTGGGAAGCCCACCACTCACAGCAGAGATGCCTGCATATGTGGGTGCAAGGTCATGGAGACAGCAAGATGGCCTTGAAGCTGGGCCCAGTGGCGTGGGCTAGCCCGTAGGTAGTGGCCGGTTATAAATTGCTCTCTGTATTGTAATGCATTCTGTAGTCCCCTTATAAAACTCAACTGCGGGTGAATACAAGGGAGGGTCTAAGGTCAGCCAGGAAAGAAGTGGTATCAAAGGGCGTTAGAGATTCCCTGCCAACTGCTTCCAGTAATGGTAGACTAAGGGATAAATCACTATTACTTCTTTTTTTTTTTTTTTTTTTTTTGACAGAGTCTCACTCTGTCACCCAGGCTGGAGTAGAGTGGTACTATCTTGGCTCGCTGCAACCTCCGCGCCCCGCCCTCGGGTTCAAGCGATTCTCATGTCTCAGCCTCCCAAGTAGCTAGGATTACAGGCACCCACCACCATACCCGGCTAATTTTTGTATTTTTAGTAGAGATGGGGTTTCACCATATTGGCCAGGCTAGTCTCAAACTCCTGACCTCGGTGATCCACCCGCCTCGGCCTCCCAAAGTGCTGGAATTGCAGGCATGAGCCACTGCACCTGGCCAAATCATCATTACTTCTAAAGACAGCTACAAAAGTTAGAGGAGACATCAAAACTCTCTTCTTAATAACATTGAAGGCCTCATTAAAAGAGCAGAACAGGGAGGGGTAAAGAGCCTAAACTGGTTACCTGGGATGTGTTCACGCCCCAGGAGAAGGCAGCTGACATGCCAGGCTCGTTGGGTGAATGTGAGGGGTCATGTTTCATTACGTAGTGTCCTGGAGATGTGGGAGTCGCCTGTTGTACCCCACTGATATGTCTACCCTGGGCTGTCTGCCAATCCTCAGAACCATGTGAGGGAACCAGGGTGAGCAGTACTTCTGGGGGACTCCCTAGAGCTGGAGGAACAGCTGGTGTCTACTGTTACCAAAGGGGGAAACTTAGTATAAGCCCACTCTTTGCTCTGAGCAGTAGCCCCAAAGGGCTGCATCTGGAAGTGGGGTTGGACACTGGCCCTGTGAACATACAGAACAGCTTCAAGCCTTGTTCCTGGACTGCTAGTGCCCTCAGGTGTTGGAAAAAGGAAAAAAAAAATCCTCTTTGGAAGAAGATCCTAGGTCTCAAATTAATTCTCAGGAGTCATTTCAAATAAAATATCCAGAAAGCACAGAGGCACATGAGCTGCATGAGACAAAACAACTTGAGTCAGAATCAACAGAACTATGGACCACAGAAACAGATCCACCGGACCGCAGAAATTAGAATTAGCAGAGACAACGTGTAATGAAACCGAGGTTACTATGTTCACGGAGAAGAAAGCTGAATTTAAAATTTTATGTGAGGATATAAAATGTTTGAAATGGAACACTGAAGATTTTTAAAAGCACCAGTTGATATTACAGAACTGAAAAGTATGATAACTCAATTAAGAACTCTATGGAAGAGTTAATAGCAAATAATTGGTGAAAAGGAAGATAAGTCAGAAGAAACTCTCCAGAATGATGACCAGAAGGGCATAAAGATGGAAAACACAGACGAGAAGGTAAATAAAATAGAAGACATGGGGAGAGAATCCAATACATGTTTAATTGGAGTTCCGGAAGAGAGGAGACAGAGAGAATGGTGCAGAGTCAATATTTGAAGAGATAATGGCTGAGAATTTTTCAAAATGGATGAAATAACCCAATCCACTGATTCAAGAAACCAAAGGGGAGATTCCTACAGGAACCAGGCACTGGTTAGAGCATAAATGTCTCCTGCAGATGTTCTCTTTTCATGGCAAGGGAAGAAGGCATTTGAGGGAGTTGGTGGGTTTCTTCGCAGAGAGTTTTTGGTTTTGTTGTCTGCTTGTTTTTGAAGATAGGAGAGATTTGATCTTGTTGAAAAGCTAAGAGAAGAAGCCAATTGAGAGTGAAAGGCTGAAGCCGCGGGGCAGAGGAGGGGTAATGCATGAGGCTTGAAGAAGTTTTTAGAGGGCATGGGGGCCGAAACTAGGAAAATAATAACAGCTATATTTTACTGAGCATTACATGTCGGAGCAGTCTCAGGAAATTGGTCACACATTGATACTAATTCCTATAATCCGTAACAATGAGTGTTTCTATTCAAATATCCTTATGTTAATTGTTGTTCTAGAAAGAGAGAAAACCTTTGTCTTATAGCTAGTAAGTAGTGGCAGTGGGATCAAAACCAGGTCCGACTTACTCCAATGCCTGTGCCCTTTCCCCTCTACCAGCTGCTTCCAGAGCTCCAGCTGGCCTCCATAAGGCCCTTCCTCTTTGTCTGAGATAGGATGAAAGGAAGACAGGATGACTGTGGACGCGGAGATGTTTGGAGATATTTGTAGAATACAAGAAGTCATTGAGGATGGAGGCTTGGTCATCCCAGGAAAATGTAAGGGATTCTCCCTACAGAGTTTGAAGGATGTGGGAATTAAGCAGAGAAGATGCTACCAAGGAAGAGCTGCCCAGGGGGCAGGGATAGGAACGTAGCCAAGATGAGGCAAGCCAAGGGCCCAAACCATCTCCAGCATCATATAGCGGTGCTCCAGAGGCAGAGAGAGGAGACCCAGAAAAGTGGGGGGTGGGGGGGGTTGAGAAGAAACAGAATGTGTCACAGTCTCAAACCATCTCCTCTCAAATATTTATTAATTACAAAGGGAAAACCAGTCATTTTACGGTGGAGAAACCAGCAGACATCACTATAACAAAGTGATCCCAAAATATTGTTTTATTAAAAGAGACAATGAGACGGAGCTCCTGGCATAGCGCCTGGCAAGGAATAAATGAACAAACCGTGGCTGTTCCTGTGGTCTTTGAGGGAGTCACATCCTCAATGACCTGCAGCCAAAAGATCTCCCCTCCTAACCCGGCCTCAGTGCCAGGTTCATCTGTGCTAATATGTCACCGCGTCCTAAAGGATTGGAGTCCTCCTTGGGTAACACGCGGTTAACGCGTGTGCATTTGACAGGGGTCTTCTCTAACGACGGAGTGATTCTCGGGGGTAGGCGGGATTCAGGCATGGCGGCAGCATTGGGAGAAGTGCTTTGGGGCTGGGGTGAGAGGAGTTTGGGGTCTCCAAGGGTACTAGGTGCCCCCGCTGTCCTCCATGGTAGGGCTCTTGCGTGCCGCGGCAGATCCTCTTACTGCGCTTCGGCAGATCCCGAGCGGGGCTTCGGCGGATCCCGGGCGGGGCTTCGGTGGATCCCGGAAGGCGCTTCGGTGGATCCCGGAAGGCGCTTCGGCGGATCCCGGGCGCGGCTTCGGCGGATCCCGGGCGCGGCTTCGGCGGATCCCGGGCGCGGCTTCGGCGGATCCCGGGCGCGGCTTCGGCGGATCCCGGGCGGGGCTTCGGCGGATCCCGGGCGGGGCTTCGGCGGATCCCGGAAGGCGCTTCGGCGGCGCCGGCCTCCCGCAGACCCTCGCATCTCTAGAGGCCGGTGTGAGCGCTGGCGGCGCTTCGTCCTGCATGGAGCGCCCTGAGGCGGGAGGATCAGCGGCCTCCCCCACCCTGGCTGGGTTGTAGGGTCTACGAGCTCCTGGAGGGCAGCGCCCGGCCTCCTTCGCCCGCAGCCGCCGCCCCCCGCGCAGACCCCGTCCCCGCGGACGCCGGAGTCCCCCGGGGCGGGCTGAGAGCCCGGAATCGCCCGGGCCCCGCCTTCTGAGAGACGCGCCAGTGCCCTTCGGTGGGCGGGCGTTGAACCTCCCTGAGCGCGGAAATTAAATCCCGGGAGCCTCACCCGCATCTTGCAGAGAGCGGGGCGCGGTGTAGACCTGAGAGCGGGAGAGTGACGTTGGTGCACACTCGAACCAGCCGGGTCCGGTCAGCCCCCGCCGAGGAGGGCGGCGTGGGCTCCTCCTGCCTCATCGTCCCCCTCCCTGTCCTTCGCCCCCCCGGAATTGGCACCACCCACTCCGCATTCTCCTTGAGCGACAAGAAGGAGACGTGAGCACATCCATGTGCCAGGAAGCCTCACTTGTTCATCTGGAAGCGATTTCTACAACGGATTTGCAGTGATCACAGAGGCTTGCAAGGGAACTAAAGAAAGGGAAGCAAAGACGCACAGGCTAGCACTGAAAATGCCTTCAGATCCTGAACAGTTACTAGACCCTGAGTACAGACAGGACGTTAACCTTCTAAACCCTTAGAGCACTACAAAAGAAGAGACTTGGAAAGCTCCAACAGTTATTCAGGAATCAGGAACAAAAGACCGAGGCAAAGGGAAGCAAAAGAGGAAGGGGGAGGGAAGTCATGGTAAGTAAAAAATAGGAAAAAGGAAGAAAAAGAAAAAAACCCCACGGATCAGAGCATAATTATTGCAGATGGATTAATCTTCCCTATTAAAAAAAAAAAAAAAAAAAAAAAACAGTGAAAGCCTACAACAACCTATTTACCTACTTTCTAAGATACATAGCTGAAACAAAGTGACATTTAAGTTTCAAAATAAAGGGGTCAGTGAGGATACAGCAGGAAAGGGCCAACGTCTGTATATCCCTCCAGCTGCAGGTCTAGCTCCAACACAGCTCATTCCGCCCATGCGTCTTCGCCCCGTCCACTTCCTAAGGCACACTTCGGTGACTTCCCACCTGAACCATAGCTTTAGCTTTCTTTCTTTTTTTTTTTTCAGACGGAGTCTCACTCTGTCACCCAGGCTGGAGTGCAATGGCGCGATCTCGGCTCACTGCAACCTCCGCCTCCCAGGTTCAGGCAATTCTCTTCCCTCAGCCTCCTGAGTAGCTGGGATTACAGGCACGTGCCACCGCGCCCAGCTAATTTTTGTATTTTTAGTAGAGACGGGGTTTCAACATCTTAGCCAGGCTGGTCTTGAACTCCTGACGTCGTGATCCACCCGCCTCGGCCTCCCAAAGTGCTGGGATTACAGGCATGAGCCACCGCGCCCGGCCAGCTTTAGCTTTCTAATTGGCTAAATCGGTAGCGCCCCTTGCCTTCCTCCCTTCAAAACAGACATAATATTCTTTTAAAAACATAAATCTTAAGCTGGGCGAGGTGGCTCACATCTGTAATCCTAGCACTTTGGGAGGCCAAGATGGGTGGATCACCTGAGGTCAGGAGTTCAAGACCAGCCTGGCCAACATGGCGAAACCCCATCTTTACAAAAAAAATAGAAAAATTAGCCAGATGTAGTGGCAGGCACCTGTGCCCAGCTACTCGGGAGGCTGAGGCAGGAGAATTGCTTGAATCTGGGATGCAGAGGTTGCAGTGAGCTGAGATCACGCCACTGCACTCCAGACTCCAGCTCTTGTGACAGAGCAAGACTCCATCTCAAAGGAAAAAAAAAAAAAAAAAAGCGTAAATCTGGCTAAAGTCCTTCAAGGTCTTCTTATGGCATTTAGAGTCAAGTTCAACCCTTTTACTCTGGCCCACAGCCCCCACCCCACCCCACCTTCTCTCACACCACCTGCTTCCCTCCTAACTGCTGTCCCAGTGGCCTTCTTGCTGTTCTTCAAACCCATCCTGCCACACACTGTTTCCTCTGGCTGGAATGCCATTCCTGGAGCTCTTCCTCTCCTTGCCTGGGGTCCTGGCTTCAGGATCTCCCTGCAGAAGACCCTTTACTGGCCAGCCTGTCTGGAGTGAGGCCCTTTGCCTAGCTACTCTTGATCACTGCTCTGTTTTTTTCCTGCAGAGTACTTTTTACAGTCTGTGAATATTTTGTTTATTTATTGCTTATTTTTGTCTTCTCTAGTAGAATTCGTACTAGTCTTTTGGGTTCTCTGTATATAATCATATTATCTGCAGATAAAGATAATTTTTTCTGCTGTTAAAATTCATTCATTTTTTTTTTTTACTTCCTTTTTTGTCAGCTTCAGAATGCACAGAATTCATTCTAATACTTTCTTTTTTCCCCCAATAGTGCAGTTGAGCCTTTAAAACATGCCGAATAATAATGACCATGGCAAGCATCCCTTCTTTGTACTGTACTTTCTTAATTTCATGAAAACAGTTTGAGGGTTTCATGGTTTTAGTAAGAAAGACATTTGCTATTGACTTCCGGTAAATATTTTTTTTATCATATTTAAGAAATGTCTTTCTATTCCTACATAACTTTTACTTTTCCAATTTCTTCTTAACTGACCTATTTAAATTTTCAATCTCTTTTGATATCAGTTTGTGTTTTTCTAGGAATTCAACAATTTTCTCTGGATTTTCAAGTTGGTTGCCATGGGGGTGTATGTAATATTGTCTTATAATTATTATTCTTTCTTTTGTATCCAGCATTATATCACCTTTCTAATTTTTTTTTTTTTTTTTAAGATGGAGTTTCACTCTTGTTGCCCAGGCTGGAGTGCAATGGTGAGATCTCGGCTCACCGCAACCTCCGCCTCCCGGGTTCAAGCGATTCTCCTGCCTCAACCTCCCAAGTAGCTGGGATTACAGGCATGCGCCACCACGCCCAGATAATTTTTTTTGTATTTTTAATAGAGACAGGGTTTCTCCATGCAGGTCAGGCTAGTCTCGAACTCCCGACCTCAGGTGATCTGCCTGCCTTAGCCTACCAAAGTGCTGGGATTACAGGTGTGAGCCACTGCTCCCGGCTCACCCTTCTAATTTCTAATATTGTTTGCATTTGATTTATCTCATTTGTTCCTAATGGTCGGCATGGGATATCCACTTATCTTATAAAAAATTAGATTTGGCATAAAACTACTTTAGGATCCAGAAATTCTGCAAAAGAATTGAAAGCAGGAACTTTAACATATACACTCATGTTTGCAGCAGCATTATTCACAGTAGTCCAAGTTCATCAACAAATGAATAAACAAAATGTGGTGTATATGGAGATAGAACATTATTCAGCCATAAAAAGAAACGAAATTTTGATATATGTTGTAACATGAATATATCTTAAACATTATGCTATGCGCAATTAACCAGACACAGAACAAATACTGTGTCACTGTAGAAAGTAAAATAGAGGTTACTACGAGTGGGTGGAGGGAGGAAGGGTGAATTATTGTTTTAATGCATACAGAGTTTTTATTGGGAATCATAAAAAAGTTTTGGGTATAGATAGTAATGATGGTTATACAACATTGCGAATGTATTTAATGCCACTTAACTGGACACCTATGAATGGTTAAAATGACAAATACTATCTTATGTATATTTTACCACAATAAAAAAATAGATTTGGGACTTTAAAAAAATCCTGTCCTTTTTATTTTTGATGCTTTCACTAATTTTAGCATTTACTAATTACCCATGACTGAATTATTTGTTCCATTTTTAATTTCCTAAAATGAGTTCCGTATTCCTTTCATTCCAGTTTTCTTTAATAATGAAGGCATTTAAGACTGAGATTTTTTCCTTTGAATATTAGTTTCACGTTCCAGAAAATAGGATTGAGGACCTTCGCTGGATAGTTTTCATTCCCATTTTGATGTATGTGTTGATTCAGAGGTTTCTTTTTATTCTAAGCAGTTAATAGTTCAGTGGTCATCTTTTTATTATTATTGTCTTGTATTCTAAAATATTGATCAGAAAATACTCTGCAAAATCTTCACTTTTTTGAATTTTTCAAACTTTGTCTGTGGCCAAGTACATGACATGACTGATGTCTCTCTCTCCTCTCTCTCTCTCATCTATCTAGCTATATCATCTATCAGTGTGTTATTTACATAAGAAAAAGCTTCTTTTATATTTGTAGGTTTCAAAGTTCTATATATATCTATTCAATTGAGCTGGTTGATCATAATACTCAGACCTTCTTTGTCCTGGCTAATTTTTGTCTCCTAGATCTGTCAGATTTTGAAAGATGCAGATAAGAATCCTCCGCCACAGTTTACGTGTGCATGTTTTTAAATCACATTCTCCATATTTCTGATATTTTTTGCCGCATAGATTTGACTCCCATGATGTTTACTGTTTAGAGTTAGGACTAACATCTTCTTCTTAAGTGTGCCTTTTATCATTACATATTATCTCTGTCTCATTTAATACATACTATCTCTGTCTCATTTAATACATACTATCTCTGTCTCATTTAATACTTTTAGCCTTCAATTTCATGTTGTCATTCTAGCTTTTTCTTTGTATGTGCTTGGTATTTCTTTTCTTTCTTTAAAGCAAAAAAAAAAGACATTTGTTTTATTCATTTGCTAAATTCTTATGGTTGGTTTGTCACTCGCAATGCACATAGATCTAGGTATTGTGGACACAAACATATGTAAGAGTCAGCCCTGATTTTACAATATTCTGGAGAAACAAAGAAATCAATAATTACAGTATCCTGAGAAGTGGATGTGACAATTTGGTAAAAATGCTAGACCACATAGAAAGGGCTTTGTAACCAGGCAGAGGAGGCCAAATTTGAGCTGAGACATGATCAATGTGAGAAAGGACTTTCTTCCTAAATGGTTCTGTTTTATGATGGAAAACTTTCTTTAAGAAAATTTATGAAGATTCACAAATGACTGCAGAGCGTTTCCTGATGGAACTTCTAGAGATAATATAGATACGGTAGTGTATAATCTATATTCATCTATATTATCTCTGCTAGTTCCATAGGGAAATACTCTGCGGTTAATTATTAGATATGACAATATACATATGGCTGGTCTTTCTTTAACCATCACTTTGTTTTAGATGTGCTTCCTACAAAAATTACACATTTGAATTTGGTTTTTCAATCCAATCTGAGAGTCTCTATCTTTTATGTGAAAGTTCAGCTCATTCACACTCAGTTCACCAGTTGATATGTTTGATTTTACTCTGTCCATTTGTTTCATTTTTACTATTTATCTTAATTTTTATCTTTTTCTTTTTTTCTAACTTATTCTCATTACTATCCATTTCTTTCTCCCCCGTTGTTAAATTAGAAGCACTCCTGGGCTTTCCTAATCAAAACTATATTTATTTACAGTTGTATCAAAACATGACAACAACCTGCTCTCACACCCCCGGCTGCTCACTGCCTGGGTGCCCTCCTCCCAATGAGATAAAGCCTTTAAAACACGTTCGCTTCCTCACTCTTCCCACATATTCTTAACTCCTTGTTTTTTTTCCTAAGACAGTCCAGTCTTCCTGACTTATAACTAATATTTTTTCCCTTACGATAAAATAGTTCTTACTTAACACTCGTATTACAAATGTTCACACTATTCTCATCCATTCAAATCTAACAATATATAATGTAAACATCACCTCTCAGTAACTATCTCCCTTTCTTTCTCATATTTCCTTGTGTTGCAGTTTCTAGATTTATTTCTTATTTGATTATTATTGGCATCTTTCTTTCACTTGGCAGGTAAGTGCTCTTTTACCTGTATATAAGATTCATAGGTCACTGTCCTTTCTCTTAATATCTGTAGTTATTATTCTGTCATCCCTTAGACCATAGGGCTGTGGGGTAGGGGGAGAACCTCTTAGCAAGCTAGTAATATAAGGAAACTTCCTTAATATAGCAAAAAAATCTTATAGCAAACATCACGATTAATGGTACGATGCTGAAACTTTTCACCTTTAGATCAGGAATGAGGCAAGGATGCTCAATTTCACCATTTCCACTTAACATATTATTGTCTGCCATAGCCACCAAAAGAAGGCAAGACAGACATAAAATATATGAATTAAAAGAAGGTAATAAAACCATCATTAGCCGTAGACAGTGTGACTGTGTATGTAAGCATTCTAGAATAATCTAAAGATACTATGTTTAATAAGTGGATTTAACAAGGATGCTGGATCCAAGGTTGATATACCAAATAGAACTCTGATTTGTACCTCACTGTTACTGCCACATGTAACAACAGGAAATAACCCCACAAGCATAATGCAGAGTGAGAACGGCAAAGAATTCAAACAACTACAGCATCATCTCATTCACTCTCTATATATTTTTAGATGGATCTTGCTCCTGTCGCCCAGGCTGGAGTGCAGTGGTGCGATCTTAGCTCACTGAAGCCTCTGCCTTCTGGGTTCAAGCGATTCTCCTGCCTCAGCCTCCCAAGTAGCTGGGACTACAAGGGCGCACCACCACATCTGGCTAATTTTTGTGTTTTTAGCAGAGACAGGGTTTCACCATGTTGGCCAGGCTAGTCTTGAACTCCTGACCTCAGGTGATCCACCCACTTTGGCCTCCCAAAGTGCTGGGATTACAGGTGTGAGCCACCTTGCCCAGCCTCATTCTATTTGAATAATATTTTTTTAAAAACTAAGCTATATTATTTAGGATATACATACACGGTTTATTACAGAAATCTGGTATTTCACATATTAGAAACCCCTTCCTGGTGGGGAAGGAGAAGATTATGATCTATAAGGGGCCCAAGGGGGCAGGAGGACAATTCTAAGGTGTTGACAATATTTTCTTTCTCTACCTGGACTATAGTTTCACAGGTGTTGACTTTATACTTATCATAAGCCATATATATGTATGTATAAACTCCCAGTTTTCTATATGGAGATATATACCATGTTTATCAATAGGATGACTCAATATCATAAAGTTGTCTACCTCCCCAAATTAGTTTATGAAGTTACTGGGTTTGTTTGTTCGTTTTCGAGCTAGCATCTCACTCTGTCACCCAGACTGGAGTGCAGTGGTGCGATCAAAGCTCACTGCAGCCTGTGAGCCTGAGCGCAAGCCATCCTCCCACCTCAGCCTCCTGAGCAGCTGGGACTACAGGTGAACGCCACCAAGCCAGGCTAAGTTTTTTTAAATTTTTTTGTAGAGATAGGGCCTTGCTATGTTGCATGGACTTGTCTTGAACTCCTGGCCTCAAATCATCCTCCTGCCTCAGCCTCTCAAAGTGCTGGGATTACAGGCATGAGCCACCATGCCTGGCCCTGAAGTTACTGGGTTATTTTTTTTCTTTTTTATATTCTTTTTTACCACTTATCCTCAATTTCTATGAAGTTATTGTTTTAATCAAAATTCCCAACAAAGATTTTTATAGAACTGGTATGCTAACTTTTAAAAAAAGTACATTTCATGATAAAAATGCATGTAAAGTACTATAATAAAAGATGAAACAATTTTAAAAATAGAACTCTTGGAGTAGGGGAAGACTTTCTATGCAAAGGATAAAACTCAGAAGCCAAAAAAGGAAAGAAAAGAACATGTGCAAATATATTAGAACAAAATTCTATACGGAAAAAACAAAAAAAAGTAAAAAATAAAAGTTAGAAAAAATACGACAACTCATGTTATATAGATAGCTAATTTCCTCAACACATAGTGAGCACTTACTGTCAACATAAACAATATAAGAATAAATCCAGCCCCAAAGTAAATCAGCATAGAGCAAGAAAAGATATATAAATGGCTCAAAGATACACAAAAACATTGGTTCTATTTCATCCATAATTAAGAAAATGCATAGTGAAGCAAAAATAAATTTTTCATTTAAAAATTTGATAATATAAAGTGTTGGTGTGAATGAGGGCAATGCAGATAGGCAGTTCTCGTGCATTTGTTGGAATTGTAAATTGTTGACATCTTTTTAGAGAGCAATTTGGCAGTCTATCAAAATTACACATGCATTTATTCTCTGCCCACCATAGGGACGCTACCATTGTTGTGAAGCTGTATGTGTAAGAATGATGATTGCAGTGCTGTTTGTTATTGCAAAAGACTGGATGCAACTTAAGACCCCCCAACTGGGAACTGGAAAATGAATTGTGTAGTTATTTGTTAAATGAGCTAGACTTTATGCACTAATATGAAAGATTACAATGGGAAAAGCGAAGTGCCGAACTGTATGTATTTTATACTTTCATTGCTGTCAAAAAAAATGGATGGGATAGATTTGGAGAGAATATAATCATATGCATAATTATAGGAGACTACAATATTTCTGAAAGGTTACACAAGAACCTGTAAGCAGCGGAAGCCTGCTGATGGGGAAGCTGAGAACCTGAAGTGGGCAGGTGGGCAGCTGAGTTCCATTTATATGCTTTGTACTTTTTTATATTTTTTAAGAGACAGGGTCTTGCTATGTTACCCAAGCTAGAGTGTAGTGGCTATTCACAGGTACCATCATGGTGCACTGCAGCTCAAACTCCTGGGCTTACGTGATCCTCCTGCCTCAGCCTCCCTACTAATGGGACTACAGATATACACCACTGTGCTCGTGTCATTTTCTGTTTTTCATAAATATTGCTCTATATTCTCTCTCTGCCTCTGTTTCCATTTGTCTCTCTGTTACGCATAAACTTTGTAAATTCTTAAGCGCATAAAAATTCTCCTGCCTTCTTCCTTTCTCCAAAGGTTCTAACGTTTTTTGCCAAACCTGGGAAAACTCACTATAGAGGAGGCCATCTTCCCATGACCCTAATCTGCATGTTGACATGAATCCTTAAATGCTTTTAAGGATCAGCATTGGGAAGGTTTACAATTAAAACCATACGTAAAGGTGTGTTTTTTTTCAATTATGAAAGTGAATCCTAGAGACTGCTGAAATTCTATAGAAATAAAGTATCTAGGAATAAATCTGACAAAAGATGTTAGATACATTTGAAAAACAGTATTGAAGGATTTTGAAGAAGATCTAAATAAATGAGATCTATTACATAATTATCAATTGGAAGACTGAATATCATAAAGATGTTGGTTTCCCTAAATTAACCTTTGAAGTCATTGTTTAAATCAAAATCCCAACAAAATTTTTGTAGAACTGACAAGCTAATTCTAAAATGTGTATGAAAATGCAGAGGACACCAAATACTTGAGATAGTCTTGAAAAACATGTAGGAATACATGCTTGTTCAGAAATCAAGACTTAATACCAAGTTAGAGGAAGTGAGGGTGCAGTATTGCTCGACGACAGAAAAATGGAACAAAATAGAGAACCCAGAAATAGACCCCACTTACTGATTGCAGATGACTGGCAGAGGATGGGCTGTCCAATAAGTGTCTTGACAATAATTATCCAATCAGAAAGCTGATCTCTTCATCACACCTTCACAAAGACTCAAACCCAGGTAGAAGTAAGACTAAATATAAAACAACGAAATTAAAAAACTTTAGAAGAAAGTATAGGGAAACTTATGACCTTAGAACAGGAAGAGGTACTTTAACCATGTCAACCAAAGTACAAACTTTAAAGAAAGAAGTAAATTAGAATATGTGAAGATGTAAGTTTTCTATGTCTCAAGAGAAAAAAAGTTATAAGACAAGCCACGGAATGAATGACAATATTTGCAACTCATACATCTGATGAAAGATTAATACACAAAATATATAAAGAATTTCTAAAAACCAACAAGAAAATGACAACCACCAATAGAAAAATAGGAAAATATTAGGATAGAGACTTTACCAGGATCAAACATGCCAATAAACATATGAACAGATGCCTGATTTCTAACCCCATGGTAATGAGAGAAATGCAAATTTAAACCATGAGAAGTAACCCTGCACACCCATTCCAATGGAAAAGAACAGAGCTGATGAGAGCCAGTGCTGAGGGCTGGGGGAATTAAAACAATGACTCATCCGCTGCTGGTAAGATCACCTTGAAGAACAGTCGGGCAGTAATTTGTAGCACCGAAGCTAGGCTTCCCTTGCAAGACCTGTGGCCAATCCTAGGCGCACTTCATAGAAACTCACACGTGTGCAGGAGAAGACACAGACTAGAATGTTCATCGTGGCACTGTTTGTAATAAGAACAAAATGGAAACATTCTACATTTTCACAGCAGGAGAATGGATCAATACATTTAGTATGATATTCACATAACAGTTTACTGCAGTGAAAATGATTTTTTATTTCTTAAAAAACAACAAACATATGTAGTGCCATGTGCCAGGCTCTGCTCTATGTTTCGATAAATATTAAGTCATTGACTGAATGAACCAGAGCCAGATTCGTCCACATGAGTCAGCATGGATAAATCCACAGAGCATCAGGTTGGCTTTAAAAAGCAAGTCAGGCGGGAGCAGTGGCTCACACCTGTAATCCCTGTCCTTTGGGAGGCTGAGGCAGGCGGATCATGAGGTCAGGAGATCAAAACCATCTTGGCTACATGGTGAAACCCTGTCTCTACTAAAAATACAAAAAATTAGCCGAGTGTGGTGGCACACCCCTGTAGTCCCAGCTACTGGGGAGGCTGAGGCAGGAGAATCACTTGAACCCAGGAGGTGGAGGTTGCAGTGAGCCGAGATCAGGCCACTGTACTCCAGCCTAGGCAATGAGAGCAAAACTTTGTGTCCAAAAAAACGCAAGTCAAAGTAGTGTGCATAGTACTTTACCATATATGTCAAGTTTGAGATATTTACGTAATGCTTAGGAATCCACTCATATGTAATAAAGATAGTGAGAAGTCACCTAGAGGGTGAGGAAGGGGTGAGGAGGATCTCTAAGGGGCTTCAGCAGTGAAGGGCTGCTTTTCCCTGCTTATTGATGGGTAAGCTCTTCTCCATACTTTGATATATATTGGAAATAGTTCATAGGCCGGGCATAGTGGCTCACGCCTGTAATCCAAGCACTTTGGAAGCCAAGGCGGGCGGATCACCTGAGGTCGGGAGTTCAAGACCAGCCTGACCAACATGTTGAAACCCCGTCTTAAAAAATAAATAAATAAATAAATAAATAAAAATAATAAAAGAAAAAAAAAGCACCCATGTCTATTTAAGGTGTATTTCTTCCAGTCTTTCCACTATGCTTCTTTTACATGCTTGTGATTATCTTGTGTTTACAAACTCACCTTGTGTCTTGCGTAACAAGAACATTTCCTTATATTATTAAAAGCTTTTCAGAAATGTTATTAATGACAGGATAATATCACAATCGTGGACACACCTTAATATATTTATCCGTGCCCAACTTGTTGATTCCAATTTTATTCCAAATAAATTGTTTCTCATTTTTCAGTGCAGGAAATGTCTGTGTCCAAAAACGCTTTGGGGGACATTTGGGATCATTTCTTTTGATGCATTTCCACTACTAGAATCACAATATCGAACGGTGTGGGCATTCAGACTCTATATTATTACATTTTGCCAAAAGAGCTGGACAGTCCCCCGCGCCCCACGGTGCCCAGTGACTCCATTTCCTCTGCAGCTCTCTCAGGAGGAAACAGGCTCCTTTTAAAAAGCCCTTATTATTTTGATCAGTGACAACGGAAGCTTACTTGTATTTTTTTTTAGAACACTTCCCCGAAATGCACATAAAACCTCTATAGGGGCAGGGCACGGTGGCTCACGCCTGTAATCCCAGCATTTCGGGAGGACAAGGCGGGCGGATCACAAGGTCAAGAGATCGAGACCATCCCGGCCAGCATGGTGAAACCCTGTCTCTACTAAAAATACAAAAATTAGCTGGGCATGGTGGCACATGCCTGTAATCCCAGCTACTCGGGAGGCTGAGGCAGGAGAATTGCTTGAACTCTGGAGGCGGAGGTTGCAGTGACCCTAGATCGCGCCACTGCACTCCAGCCTTGGGGCGAGAATCCGTCTCAAACAAACAAACAAACAAAACGAAACCCTCTGTAAAGGGAGAGCCGCCTTGCTGCTGAGGGCCCGGCGGGACCCGTGGCAGGGCCGGCTGCTACAGCAGGTGCCCCCAGAGGGTCCCACCCGTGATCCTTGGGAACCGAGCGCCCACCGCCCTTCCACGCGCTCAGATCGGCCCAGCCCAGCGCCCACGGGAGCCCAGTAAGTACTCGGGGTCAGAGCGGTCACGTCACCGTCACTCTTTCCTGCCCGAGGAGTCGCTCTGGGCTCTCCCCAGCCCCAGGGCCGAGCGCTGCCCTGCCGCGATTCCCACTTCACCTGACAGCTTCACCTGCCCGCCACGCGTGGCGCCCAGCGCTCCATTCGCGCTCGCCGGTGGCGGGCAGGCGACCACACCCACCACGGGCCACACACAGGCAGGGTGGGACCCCGGCCGCTCTCCCTTTCCCAGGGAGAGGACTGGAATTTGGTGGAGAGGTGGAAATTGAGGACGTTGGGGAGGAGTGGGGAGGTGGGTGAGAAGGGGTGGCGGCTTCTAGCAGGTGCGGGGGAGCGGGGAGGCCGGCAACGGGAGGAGGCGCGGGAGGGCCTCGGGGAGACTCGGGCGAATGGAGGGAGGATGGCGGTGTTCGCAAGGAACTGGGCACGATCATCGGTGGGATGAAAGGTCTGGACCGCGCACTGGAGGGGCCTGGCTCGGACCTTGGCCAGAGGCTCCCAGTGGAGCCAGCCCAGGAGCGCGGGGAGCGCGCAGCCCAGGCTTCGGGCAGGTAGAGCAAGGGGAAAGCGGAATAGACAGCGCTGGAGGGCAGAGGACCGGCAAGGACGCCACCTGCCCAGCTGCTGGAGTCTTTTTTTGTTTGTTTTGTTTTGTGTTTTGAGGCAGAGTCTCGCACTGCCGCCTGGGCTGGAGTGCAAAGGCGCGATCTCGGCTCGCACGGCAACTTCCATCTCCCAGGTTCAAGCGATTTTCCTGCGTTAGCCTCCCGGGTGGGTACGCCCCACCACGCCCGGCTTTTTTTTTTTTTTTAAGTAGAGAAGGGATTTCACTATATTGGCCAGGCTGGTCTTGAACTCCTGACTTAGTGATCCATCCGACTCGGCCTCCCAAAGTGCTGGGATTACAGGCTTGAGCTACCGCGCCCAGCCTGTTGGAGTCCCCTGGGCGCTGACTGAGGAGGCGGGCTGAAGAGCCCAGAGGGAACAGCTTCCTGTTGCAGGGAAAATCTTCACCACCCAGAAAGGCAGTGAGTGACTCTGCGGCCGTTAAAAACGATGCTGTGAGGCGATTTCCCCAAAGTGTGTGGGGCACAGGGATCCTCTAGGGGGCTTACGAAATGCAGATTCTGATTGGGGCCTGAGATTCTGCTCTTCTCAAGCCCGCTGGCGACTGCCATTGATGTGGAGCTATGTTTAGATTATATGGTAAAGGGAA
Organism: Sapajus apella; assembly: GCF_009761245.1. NCBI lineage: Eukaryota > Metazoa > Chordata > Mammalia > Primates > Cebidae > Sapajus > Sapajus apella. The sequence goes on along the minus strand of NW_022436978.1, from coordinate 16,955,465 downwards.
AACAGTAGGTGTGGGATGAGCCCATTTCAGTTCTTTGAAAAATGTTTGTTTTACACGAACATACAAACACATACACATATGCAGAAAATAAAGATGCCAAAAAACAAAGAAAACATCAACTATGTTTTTCCCTAAGAGATGGGATTCTAGTTGATCCTAATTTTCTTCTTTTGCTTCTGTATTTTCTGAATTTTCTTCAATATTCCTACTGTCAGAAAAAAGGTTCTCACAAAACCATAGAATCTACTTATTTCAAGGAGAGTGTCGGAGCCAGGGGAAAGCCCCCTCTGAAGGTTTGCTAAAAGTCACTGACAAAAGGCAGATTAGGCTGGCTTGGTGCCTCAGGCCTATAATCCCAGCACTTTGGGAGGCCGAGGCGGGAGGATCATGAGGTCAGGAGTTCGAGACCAGCCTGGCCAAGATGGTGAAACCCCATCTCTACTAAAAATACAAAAATTAGCCAGCTGTGTTGGCACGAACCTGTAATCCCAGCTACTGAGGAGGCTGAGGCAGGAGAATCGCTTGAACCTGGGAGGTGGAGGTCGCGGTGAGCGGAGATCATGCCATTGTTCTCCAGCCTGGGGAACAAAAGCAAAACTCCACCTCTCAAAAAAAAAAAAAAAAAAAAAAGGCAGATTAATGGGAAAAAAGACATACAAATTTATTTGATCATAGTTCATGTGACATGGGAGCCTTCAGAATGACAACCCAAAGATACAGAGGAAGCTGTTCATTTTTATGCTTAGATTTGACACAGAATGAGCAGCCATGCTGAAATATGATTGGACGAAAAGGGCATGTTGTAATGGGGAAACGCAGCAAGGCCTGCCTGGGTTCTTCTTGGCTTTTTAATGCAGCATTCCTTCCTTCTGGGGATGGGGCAGGGCCTCTCTTTGGAATGGGGTCCTATGAACTACAATCAAACAAAGCAGTCTGGGTGTGGCAGCACACGCCTGTAATCCTAGCACTTTGGAAGGCCGAGGAGGGTGGCTCACTTGAGGTCAGGAGTCTGAGACCAGCCTAACCAACATAGTGAAACCCCATTTCTACTAAAAATACAAAATTAGCCGGGCGTGGTGGTGCACGCCTGTAGTCCCAGCTGCTACTTGGGAGGCTGAGGCAGGAGAATCACTTGACCTGGGAGGTGGAGGTTGCAGTGAGCAGAGATTGCACCACTGCACTCTGGGAGTGCAAAACAGGAGCAAAACTCTGCCTCATCAAAACAAAACAAAGAAATGAGAAAAAAAGTAGGTTAGATAATTTATTTTTCTTTTGAGATGGAGTTCTCACTCTGTTGCCCAGCCTGGAGTTCAGTGGCACGACTCTGCTCACTGCAACCTCTACCTCCCGGGTTCAAGCAATTCTCCTGCCTCAGCCTCCTAAGTAGCTGGGATTATAGATGTGCACCACTGTGCCCAGCTAATTTTTGTATTTTTAGTAGAAACGGGGTTTGGCCAAGTTGGCCAGGCTGGTCTTGAACTCCTGACCTCAGGTGATCCGCCCACTTCAGCCTCCCAAAGCGCTGGGATTACAGGTGTGAGCCACCTCGCCTAGCTCATTTCTACTTTCTTATTGATCATCTCACTGGCTCCTCTGAGGCGAGTACTCTCATTTTCTACTTTTTATAGAGGAAGAAACTAACTCTTAGAGAGTCAAATAAACTTGCCCAAGGCCAATGAGTACCAAGAGGCAGAGCACGGGGTTTTTAACCACGAATGCCTGATTCCAGCACCCAATTTTTTTTTTTTTTTTTTTAGAGACGGAGTCTCACTCAGTCGCCAGGCTGGGGTGCAGTGACACTATCTCAGCTCACTGCAGCCTCCGCCTCCTGGGTTCCAGCAATTCTCCTGCCTCAGCCTCCTGAGTAGCTGGGATTACAGGCGCGCTGTTATACCTGGCTTTTTTTGTTGTTTGTTTTTTTAGTAGAGACAGGGTTTCAGTATGTTGGTCAGATGGTTTCAGTCTCCTGACCTCATGATCCACCGACCTTGGCCTCCTAAAGTGCTGGGATTACTGGCATGAACCACTGCGCCCAGCCCTAATTTCTTAATTTAGAAATTAACTTTCTTAATCTCACAAAAACACTAGCTTCAAATTCAGAAGCCCACTCTTCCAGTTCCACATCTCTGAAACTCCATTTTCTCATATGTGAGCTTAGGGTGATAAAATCTCTTTTGTATAGCTCAGGCTCCAGTGAGGGGAGAGATGGGTTCTCTGAGAGTGAAGCCAGGTACACAGCACACGGAGCGGGTGACGGTGAGGATGGTGGTTGGGGGTGTGATGATGGCGATGATGACCATCTTTGTTTAAAAGAAGGGCTGATAATGTGAATAAGAAATCTAGAACCTGATTCTTGGGAATTAACTGATTATCCCTGAAATGGTCTTTTTCATCTCTGGACATCTCTATACAGTACAGAACACTTTTGGCCTAGTGCGGTGGCTCACACCTGTCATCCCAGCACTTTGGGAGGCCTAGGTGTGTAGATTGCTTGATCCCAGGAGCTGGAGACCAGCCTGGGACAAATGACAAAACCTCGTCTCTATTAAAAAAAAAAAAAAAAACAATTAGCTGGCCATGGTGGCACATGCCTGTAGTCCCAGCTATTCAGGAGGCTGAGGCAGGAGGACTGCTTGAGCCTCAGAGGTGGAGACTGCAGTGAGCGGTGATTGCTCCAGCCTGGTGACACAGCAAGACACTGTCGAAAGAAAGGGAAGAAAGGGAAGAAAGAAAGAAAGAAAGGAAGGAGGGAGGGAGGGAGGGAAAGGGGGGAGGAAGGAAGGAAGAAAGGGAGAGAGAAAGAAAGAATGAAAGAAGGCAGGCAGGCAGGCAGGCAGGAAGGAACGAAAGAGAAGGAAGGAAGAAAGAAAGAAAGAAAAGACTTTTATTAAGTCCCCCCGTCTTTGAAAAGTTTTAGTCTATCAGACAAGTGGCATTTTTAAACTCATAATATTTTCATGTTTTTATTCATCAGTCATTTGTAACTACCAGAGCTTTTAGTCAACCTAAAATACAAATATAACCACACTGACTGAGCAGGTGCAATTCTATGCAAAAGACAATGGACATTTTAGATGACCTGTGCAGCTACATAAGAGGTCATTCTTTCATTGTTGTAAAGGCTTTTAAGATGGTGAAAAAGGCCCATGGACGCCCTAAGAATCTAACCTTAAAGAAATCACAGGCATTGCAGAAGATAAAATGTATTTACAAAGATGTTTGCTACATTATTTATTATGACTTAAACAGTAGAAACACACTATTCATCTGTAAATAAATTAGGGTATATTTGCATATTTGCACAATGGCATGCTTTGCAGCCATTAAAAGTTATGTTTGGTCTTAGGGCGGAGAAAGATTTCCTATGCAGGGCACGAGACCCAGGAGCCATTAAGGAAAAGCTGACAGATTTGACACCATCAATATGAAGAAGGCTTGTCCTTGAAAGACACCATAAACAAAGTGAAAATACAAGTGTCAAACTGAGATAAACTATACAAGAGGAACAGTATTAAATCCACGTATTTTTATTTTCCCTGTAAATCACACGCTCTTTCAGCTTCTCTCCCCCAAGGCTGAGCCATAAAACTCATTGCCAGGGAAAGAAGGACAGGTACTGCCTGGGACAGAGGCCCCTTGAGAGACTGAGTCTCAACCCTGACTTTCCTTAACCCATGTAGCCAGACAAGAGGCTCAGATGAAAGCCTTCGTGGAAAAAAGAAAAGGAATGATTTTTATTTTGTCCTGAAGTTCGTCCTCTAATAGATCAAGGCTCAACCTTGGTGGACTTTTTTTTTTTGAGATCGAGTCTCACTCTGTCACCCAGACTGGAGTGCAATGGCATGATCTCAGCTCACTGCAACTTCTGCCTCCCGGGTTCAAGTGATTCTCCTGCCTCAGCCTCCCATGTAGCTGGGATTACAGGCACCCACCACCATGCCTGGTTAATTTTTATTTTAGTAGAGATGGGGTTTTGCTCTGTTGGCCAGGCTGGTCTCAAACTCCCGACCGCAAGTGATCCACCTGCCTCCGCCTCCCAGAGTGTTGGGGTTACAGGCGTGAGCCACCGTGCCTGGACAGCCTTGGTGGACTTAATCATGGAAGTCCGCATCGGAGATGTGCCATCAAGAGAAAGTGGACAAACGCCACTCCTCCCTGGGGATTTGTTGTGGGGGAGGAGACAGATGGAGGCGGGAGAAGCAGTTGTAAGAGATGTGTCTTGACAGCTGCAGTTCTGGACAGGCAGATTGAAGGAAACACCAAAAGCAGAGGAGAGGCCTCTGACTCTGTTGGGCTTCTGGGAAGAGACGCCTCACCAGGTACCTGCCCTGTATCAATCTATCCGCCTAGATCAATCCAGAATTTCCTGGACACTCTTGCAGAGAAAGAGCTTATGTGAGGAGAGGTGGCCCTACAGCTGAGCGCTGGCTGGTCACACAGGCTGGGAGCCTAATGGAAGTTCAGCAAGGGGGAGCGGAGCACGGTAGAACCGAAGTGGAGAAGAATCAATGGAAAGGACCCTGCATTCCAAGGAGCCAGGACAGAGTTTCTCAGCTATCAATGTAAGCAACAGATGCCAGCAAGGCTCAGCCCTGTGATGGGGTCAACAAGAAGCTGGCTGCAGAAATCAGAGGAGCTATAGGGCAGCATATGCATCTGTGCCCAGGAGCTGAGGCCCCTTTGTCTCCTTCACCACCAGGCCAGCTAAGACCCGCCTCCCAGACCCCAAATGCCATCTCGGAGAATAGCGGCAGGAGGAGGATGAGCTGAGGTCATGGGTAGGGTGGCGGCAACAAAAATATCCTGAATGTGGTGGCTTAAAAAACAGGAGCTGGGCCGGGCATGGCGGCTCAGGCCTGTCATCCCAGCACTGTGGGAGGCCGAGGTGGGCGGATCACCCGAGGCCAGGAGTTCGAGACCAGCCTGGCCAACATGATGAAACCCCATCTCTACAAAATATACAAAAATTAGCCAGGCGTGGTGACTCTTGCCTGCAATCCCAGTTACTTGGGAGGCTGAGGCAGGAGAATCAATTGAATTCAGGAGGTGGAGGTTGCGGTGAGCCAAGATCATTCCACTGCACTCCGGCCTGGGCGACAGAGTAAGACTTTGTCTCAACAACAACAAAAAAAAAAAAAAAAAAAAGAAAGAAAGAAAAAGAAAAAATAGGAGCTGGTTTCTCTCTCAGATAAAAGTGCAGGGGGACTGGGTGCAGTAGCTCACGCTTGTAATCCCAGCAATTTGGGAGGCCAAGGCAGGCAGCTCACTTGAGGTCAGGAGTTTGAGACCAGCCTGGCCAACATGGCAAAAACCCCTCTCTATTAAAAATGCAAAAATTAGCCAGGCCTGGTGGCCTGTGCCTGTAATCCTAGCTACTTGGGAGGCTGGGGCACGAGAATCGCTTGAAGCCAGAAGGTGGAGGTTGCAGTGAACCGAGATTGCACCACTGCACTCCAGCCTGGATGACAGAGCGAGACTCTGTCTCATAAAAAAAAAAAAAAGGCCAGGTAGTGGGCAATGCAGATCAGGCACAGCAGCTGGCTGGGGTCAGGGACCAAGCTCTATGTGCTCTTCGCCACGTGGGAATTCTAGCTCATGGTTGAAGAGGACTGCTGGAGCTCCTATCGTTGTGTTTGGATTCCAGCTGGTGAGAAGAAGGAAAACAGTAAATCAAGGCGAACTTCTTCCTAGTCCCTTTCAGAGCATGACCTGGAAGTCACACACATCACGTATGCTCCCATTCCATTGTCTAGAACTAGGTCACTCTACTACACCCAGCTGGACGGGAGCTGGGCAGCCACCCAACTGTCCATCTGTCTCACCCAGAGAACACACCTGCTCCTCCCCAAGGAAGACAGGTCGACAGTGACAGCATCGGCACGAAGCACATACTCTCTGGGTCCCCTCCCAAAGGTCCAGATGTGACTCTATCTCTGCGACCTATAAACCAAAAGAAAAGTTACTTCTCTTGCTTCTCATGACATATAAGCGCAGTATGCCCTGAGGGAGAAGGAACAGGATAACTCATAAAAACTTTCAGAAAAAGGAAGAACAGAAAACACGATGGGTCACTGATTCGTAGCAATAATGAGATCCTACAAAGTCCCTTTCCCTGCAGTGGAATCACCACTGGTGTCACCTTAGGGGAGCAAGTCCCTTGTCCACTGGGCCCAGAGAGGACAGGCTTGTTTTCTGGGAGGTTGTTCTCTGTCACTTGTTTTTCCTGGCCACATCGCAAGTGGGCACTGAAGACTGTGTCCTTTGGGGTAGGCGGAGCTCATAGATTTCACAACCTCTTTCTGTCTCTGCTGTTTGCAGACTCTAGAAGTTACTTTAGGAGTCAAAACCATCCCAAGCTTTGGTAGACCATATCCGTGGTTTCTTTCTTTCTTTCTTTTTTTTTTTTTTTTTGAGACAGAGTTTTGCTCTTGTTGCCCAGGCTACAGTGCAATGGTGTGATCTTGGCTCACTGCAATCTCTGCCTCCCAGGTTCAAGCAATTCTCCTGCCTCAGTCTCCCAAGTAGCTGGGACTACAGGCACCTGGCACCACACCCAGCTAATTTTTGTATTTTTAGTAGAGACAGATTTTCACCGTGTTGGCCAGGCTGGTCTCGAATTCCTGACCTCAGGTGATCCACCCACCTCAGTCTCCCTAAGCATTGGGATTACAGGCTTGAGCCACTGTGCCTGGCCATATCCATGGTTTTTTTGGCAGTAAAATTTCTTCCAAGAGTTAGTAGGTTCCGTGTTGCGACTACGTGCAAGTAACCATCGTCGCAGCGCTTCTTCTAGAAAATTCTGTTCTTTAATTTACTGGCTTTGACTCTGCCCCTTTTGTTCTGGTAGGTGGTTAAATCACCAGTGGATCTCATTGATCCCTCAGCCTTTGTCTGTTTTGTTTTTGTCCTTAGTCCTAGGAATCGGTCCTTACTTTAGATAGAACATGGCCCTTACTCTTAACTGTGGATTGGCCGGAACTCCCGACACTGCCACCTCTGGCATTCACATCCAGCTCTCAGTCCTATCCAGCTCTCAGTAGCCTTTTTCTAGACTATATGGTGTCTTACTGGCATATGCTCAGCCAAGCCCCCAGCCAAAGGCCATTGGAGACACCCGGTGTAGACTTCAAGCACCCTCACCCCCAGGCAGCTTCTCCTTTCTGTTGCATTGCCCTGCAAATTCCAGCCAATTCGGCAGCACCAAACTCCCATTTCTGCTTCTTCAGCTCAGCAAGAATGTGCTGCTCTGTGTAAGCTCCGTCTCCCCATCCTGTGACTCAGAAACGACCCCAGGAAGAAAGCCAGGGCCAATGGAGAATTCACCCTGAGCGTCTCCTTTCTCTCAAGGGTCACAGTCTGGTATCGCCTGTTGCCCGTGCCTGAGAACAGTTGTCTGAAATATTTTGTCTGATTTTATAGTTGTTTATGGGGGCGGTGGTGGGAACCTGGTATCAGTTACTCCCTCAGAGCTATAATTGGAAGTCTTTTCCCCTTCCTTCTGTAGCTAGGGAATTTATTTGGAGCCCAGCTGTCCAGGGTGCTGGCCAATAGAATATGAGCAGTAGAAAGGAGTGTGTCTCCTTCCCTTTGTTTTCTTTCTCTGCTGGTTGGAATGTTATGGCTGTGATTGCTAGTTGTCTATGAAAATCTCTTCTCCATAATTAACAGATTCAAAGCAGTGATCTCAAAAAGAAAAGAGACAAAGAGATGGGACAGAAAAAAAAGGCCTTCGAAGGAGAAATGACCAAAATTTCCCCAAATTTAGTGAAAACATCAACCTAGAGATGCAAGGAGGTCAGTGAACTCACAGGATAAAGAAAAAGAAAACTATACTTAGGCTCATTGTAGTCAAACTGCTGAAAATCAAATAGAAAAATTCTTGACCTGGCAGCAGTGGCTCACATCTGTAATCCCACTTTGGGAGGCCAAGGCAGGTGGATCACCTGAGGTCAGGAGTTCGAGACCAGCCTGACCGACATGGTGAAACCCTGTCTCTACCAAAAATACAAAATTAGCTAGGTGTGGTGGCACAGGCCTGTAGTCCCAGCTATTTGGGAGGCTGAGGTAAGAGAATCGCTTGAACCCAGAAGGCGAAGGTTGCAGTGAGCCGAGATTCCACCATTGCACTCCAGCCTGGGTGACAGAGCAAGACTGTCTAAAAAAAAGAAAAAGAAAAAGAAAAGAAAAGTCTTAAAAGTAGCCAGATAAAAGACATTATATATGAGGGATGATATGAATGATGGCCAACTTCTCATGAAAAACCAGGGGCGGTCACAAGACAATAGGAGAACAGCTTCAAATTGCTGACGGAAGAAACTAACAACCCATAGTTTTATATTCTGTGAAAAGATCCCTCAGGCATAAGGGTAAAAGAAAAACATTTTGGCTGGGTGCGGTGGCTCATGCCTGTAACCCCAGCACTTTGGGAGACCCCTTAAAGTGGAAAGATGGCTGGAGGTCAGGAGTTTGAGACCAGCCTGGGCAACACAGGAAGACCTCATCTCTGCAAAAATTTAAAAATTTGCCAGGTGTGGTGGCAGCAACTATAGTCCTAGCTACTCAGGAAGCTGAGGCAGAAGGATCGCTGGAGCTCAGGAGGTCGAGGTTGCAGTGAGCAGTGATTTTGCAACTGTTCTCCAGCCTGAGTGACACAGTGAGACTCTGTCTCAAAAAAAAAAAAAGTAAATAATAAACAGATAACATTAAAAAATAAATGACAGCTAAGATAATTCATTGCCAACAAAACTGCAGTATAAGAAAAGTTAAGCTGGGCACGGTGGCTCACGCCTGTAATCCCAGAACTTTTGGAAGCCAAGGTAGGTAGAGACCTGAGGTCAGGAGTTCGAGACTAGCCTGGCCAACATGGTGAAACCCCATCTCTTCAAAAAAAAAAAAAAAATACAAAAACTAGCCAGGTGTGGTGGCGGGTGTCTGTAATCCCAGCTACTCAGGAGGCTGAGGCAGGAGAATCGCTTGAACGTGGGAGGCAGAGGTTGCAGTGAGCTGACATGATCCAACCTGGGTGACAGAGTGAGACTGGCCAACATGGTGAAAACCTGTCTCCATTATGAACAATCTTATGCCAATACATACAACTTAGATGAAGTAAACAAATGACTTCAAAAACACAACTTTTTAAAAAGTGACTCAGGTAGAAACAGAAAATTTAAATGTCCTTACAACCCATTGAATAAATTGAATGTGTAAAAATAACTTTTTAAACTTCCCACAAAGGAAGTTTCAAATGGTCTCATCAGTGAATTCTATCAAACATTCAAAGAAAATGGGAGTGGCAAGATCACACTGCAGAACACACAGACAGAAAATACTGTTGCAGCCACATGTAGAAATTACAATCCACCACGGCAACGTCGGGATAGGCAAACGCTATACAGTGAGAACATAACAAGCACAAATCATAAAAGAAAAATAACAAATGGACTTTATCAAAATTTTAAAAACATCTACTCACCAAAAGACATGACTAAGAAAATGAAAAGTGGGCTGGGCACGATGGCTTCCATCTGTAATCCCAGCACTTTGGGAGGCCGAGGGGGGCATGGATCACCTGAGGTCAGAACTCCAAGACCAGCCTGGCCAACATAAAGAAACCCCATCTCTACTAAAAATACAAAAATTAGCCAGGCGTTGTGGCACATGCCTGTAATCCCAGCTACCCGGGAGGCCGAGGCAGGAGAATTGCTTGAACCTGGCAGGTGGAAGTTGCAGTGAGCTATCGCGTTACTGCACTCCAGCCTGGCCAATGGAGAGAGACTCTGTCTCAAAAAAATAAAAAAAAAAAAAAAAAGAAAAGAAAAGAAAGAAAGAAAATGAAAAGTCAAGATTCAAACTGGGAGAAAATATTTATAATACATATCTATAACAAAGCACCTGTGTCTAAAATATATAAAGAACGCTTATAAATCAACAACAAAGAGAAAATAACCCAATGAAAGTGGGTAAAAGACTTGAAGAGAAACTTCACAAAATAAGATACACAAATGGCCAATAAACACACAGAAGATGCTTAACATTTTTAGTCACAAGGAAAACGCAATTTAAAGCACAATAAGGTATCACCTCACACCCATTAGGAGGGTTAAGGTTAAAAAGACTGGCCAGGTGAGGTGGCTCACACCTGTAATCCCAGCACTTTGAGGGGCCAAGACGGGAGGACTGCTTGAGACCAGCCTGGTCAACCTAGTGAGACCCCATCTCTACAGACATGGTGGCTTGCACCCGTAGTCCCAGCTACTCAGGAGGCTGAGGTGGGAGGATCCCTTGAGCCCAGGAGGTTGAGGCTGCAGTAAGCGATGTTCTCACCACTGCACTACAGCCTGGGTGACAGAACAATATAAAAAACAAAACAAAACAAAAAACAAGAAGACTGAAAATGAAATGTTGGCAGGGATGTGAAGCAACTGGAACTCTCATATACTACTGCCAGTGCCTGGGCAAAATGGCACAACCACTTTGGAAAATTTATTGTAGCTTCTTATGTAAAGATAAAAATAAAGGCCAGCTCGGTGGCTCATGGCTGTAATCCTAGCACTTTGGGAGGCCGAGGAGGGTGGATCATGACATCAGGAGTTCGAGGCCAGCCTGGCCAACATAGTGAAACCCCGTCTCTACTAAAAATACAAAAATTAGCTGGGAGTGGTGGCGCGTGCCTGTAATCCCAGCTACTTGGGAGGCTGAGGCAGGAGAATCACTTGAACCCAGAAGGCAGAGGTTGTAGTGAGCCGAGATCATGATTCTGCACTCCAGCCTGGGCGACAGGGTGAAAGTCTGTCTCAAAAAAAAAAAAAAACACAAAGATAAGCATATACCTGGTTTATGATCCACTGTGGAAGATGGAATAATATCCCCCCCAAAGATGTCCACATTTTAATCCTTGGAACCTGTGACTGTATTACCTTATGTGGCAGAAGGGACTTTGCAAATGCGATTAAGATCCCTGAAATTCGGACATTACCCTGGATGATCTAGGTGGGCTCGATGTTCTCACAAGAGTCGGTAAAAGTAGAGGAGGGAGGCAGGAGCGCAGGCTGGGGCGAGGCCGTGTGGAAAGGGTTCCACCCGCTGTTGTTGGCTTTGAGGGGCAGGAAAGGGCCATGACTGAAGGAATGCCCACAGCCTCTGGACGCTGGGAAAGTGAGGGGACGGATTCGTCCCTACAGCCTCCATAAAGGAGCACAGGCATCACCACACAGGCATCAGTGCAGCGAGACACGTGCGGGACTTCCGCCCTCCAGCGCTGCAAGGCAACACATCTGTGGTGTTTTAAGGCACTCAGTTAACGGTAAATGGTTGCAGCAGCAACGGAAAATACTCCCGGCAATTCCTCTTCTAGGAACTTACCCAGGAGAAATATAAACAAAACATCTATAAGAATAGTTGCATGGCCAGGGTGTGGTGGCTCACGACCGTAATCCCAGCACTTTGAGAGGCTGAGGCGGGTGGTTCACTTGAGGTCAGGAGTTCGAGAACAGCCTGACCAACACGGTGAGACCCCCGTCTCTACTAAAAAGACAAAAATGAGCCGGGTGTGGTGGCTCATGCCTGTAATGCCAGCTACTCAGGAGGCTGGGGCAGGAGAATCGCTTGGACCAGGGAGGAAGAGGTTGCTGTGAGCCGAGATCGCGCCACTGCACTCCAGCCTGGGCGACAAGAGTGCAACTCCATCTCAAAAATGGAAAAAAAAAAAAAAAAAAAAAAAAAAAAGTCTATCATGGCCTCCACCATCTCCATAACATGGCTTCCAGAGTCATTTCGTTTGCCCACATTAAACCAGCAGGGCGGTTGAAGCTTAGAGCTTGTGCATGGAAGGTTTTTATGGGCTGGGCTTGATGGGCTCATATCACTTCCACTCTTATTCTGTGGCCTTGAGTTTAGTCATGTGGTTACTCCTAACTGAAGGAGAGGCTGGGAACTATAGTCCAGCTGGGAGCCCTAGAAGAGAACGTGGTTTGATAATGTTAGCAGTCTCTGCCACAGTGTTATTAAAATCTCACGAAAGCCAATTTGTAGTAAACACTTACTACTCACTAGCAACTGTTCTAAGAACTTTACATGTAATCTTCAACAAATCTTTGAGGTACATACTAGTTTAGTCTCTGTTTTACAAGTGAGGAAACTGAGGCACTGAGGAATCAAGTGTGTTGTTCAAGGCACCGTGCTGGTAAGAGATGAAACCTGGGTTTCACCTGTGTTTCAACTCAGGCAGCCTGACTCCAGAGCAGGCGTTCCTAACCGCTGCTCTGCACTGCAGCCATTTAAGGACTGCACAATCTTCCACATTTCTGGATGAGCCAAATTTTATTTAACGCTTTTCATATCGTTGCAGATGTAGATTACATATTGAGTGTGGCTCTGCAAATGATGCATTGCCAACATCTTTTTTTATTTTTATTTATTTTTTGAGACAGAGTCTCACTCTGTCCCCAGGCTGGAGTGCAGTGGTATGACCTCGGCTCATGACTTTAAAAAGCAGAAAACACCCTGACAAAATGATTCATGAAATCCATTAACATCATTATATCTGCAACCTCCACCACCCAGGTTCAACCAATTCTCCTGCCTCAGCATCCTAAGTAGCTGGGACTACAGGTATGCACCACCATGCCCAGCTAATTTTTGTATTTTTAGTAGAGATGGGGTTTCACCATGTTGGCCAGGCTGGTCTCGAACTCCTGACCTCAAGTGATCCGCCTGCTTTGGCTTCCCAAAGTGCTGGGATTACAGGTGTGAGCCACTGCGCCCGGATCATTGCTAACATCTTAGGTTTTTTCTCCCTATGTTGTGAATTGTTTCTTTAGGATTAATTTTTTTATTTTTTAAAGTTCACAAAATTAGGCTGAAAAAGTCCATTTCCTCTCTGAATTATGTACTGCATACAAATGCCCTCATTATTGACAAGACATTCATTATTAGATATTAAATATTTCAGTTCATCTATCTGTTTGCAAATGATTCTGTATAAAATATTAATCTGTTTTTGTTGATATTTGAACCCTCATGATATTTGACTAGACAGACATGAGTTCCTCATCTTAGGCAAGAGAGAAACAGAATTTTTCACTGGAAAAGGATCTCACAGCTTATCTGGTCCAGTTCCTTAGCCAATGGAGAAAGATAGTTCTAAAAACGGCTGAGCGAGAATAGAAATGTTATAAATTGAATCACATTTATTTTTACTTAGGCAGCGCACGTGCTCCCAAAGAGAGTCTATGATAAATGCTTCAGTAAGTGAAAATTTAGCTTGTGAACAATTAGCAGCCATTAAAGCTGAGCTGCAGAAAGGGAGGAAAACTGCAAGCTGACAAATTGCACCTCAGCTTCTGAAGAGATTTGGCTGTTTCCAAATCATAGTTAACATTTACTGAGTGCTTAACTGCGCATCAGACACCGTGCTCAGCACTTTATAGACCTCCTCTCATTGAAGCCTTGCAGCCGATCTAGGGGGTGCGTGCTGCTAATATCTCTATTGTACAAAGGAGGAAATGGGCTTTGGGAGGTTAAATAAGGATATATGACTTCTAAAAGCAGAAAACACTGATGAAATAGCTCATGAAATCCATTAACATCATTTATTTCTTAGATTCTTTGACAAGGTCAGAGATGGAGTGGAGATTCCATTCAGGTAAATATTTCCCAATCCTATGATCATTAGTTTCTCGGGTTTAAAAAAAAGGAATAATATAGAAAGCTAACAAGCATGGTGAAAACCTAGCTTTTCTTGAAAGCTGAGGTTGGAAGGGACATTTGATTGATTGATTGATAGATGATTGATGAGCTTTCGAGAGTAGACCCCCAGGAAGTCTATTGTAGAGTTTCGTTCTCTGTCACTTGCTTGTTCTCTATTTCAAAGGCCTCCCACCAAGTGTCGGGATTCCTCCTCCTTCCTTTTCTTTCTCTCCTCTTCCCACATGTTCTCCCAGAGGCTCTTCCCAGGCCCAGCCTTCCCTGTCTACCTCAGTCCTTCCCTGCCATTCAAGCCACAACCCTGTGGAACCTTCTTGAACTCAGAGAGTCTGGCTTGCAATGGGTTCCACCTATTTAAATGAGCAGCTCCTCCCCAGAGCCCAGCCCTTATCCAGGAGTACAACACTGCTTCCCTGGGTGGAGCAGAAGTGTGCCCTGTGGGTGGTTGGTTCGCTTGATGACTGTCCTTCAGGCTCAGGCACCACCGGAGGCTGAGGTCTCCCTAGGAGGGGGTCACAGGCGCAGGCAGGCTCCAGGGATAAGGAGCTGTGGTGTCTTTCCAGTGCTCCTGTGTGTTCTTTGTGGAGCTGAGAACAGCCAGACACTGGAGGAGAGCTTGGCTTCCACCTCCTACACTTGGAGCCCCATGGCCTCTGGCATCCCGACCTGGATTGTGGCAGCCTACTCTAGGGCAGGGGTGGAGATTCCAAGGAAAACAGGGCCAAAAACTGTGCAGTGAGATGGAGGCGGTGCGGAAGGGGCCTTGGTTCCAGCCCCACGAGCCTCTCTCCGCTTGTCACTGGGGGAGGTGCAGCCCAGCTGAGGCCATTGGAACCTTCGCTCTTAGCGCTGGGAGATTGGCGGCAGCCAATGCACACACATCCGCACACATGTGCACACACATCCGCACACACGCACACACATACACATACACATGCACACACATGCGTGCACATACATCCACACACATCCACACACGCGTGCACACACACGCAAACACACACATCCGCACACACAGCACATGAGAACCGGCAAATTCAAGAGCTGTGGTGGCTCCAGCAGTGCCGCTGCCGCTTGTGGGTGGGGGATGTGGAGACACACATGGGTTGATTTCGAAGGTGGCCTTGGAGCAGTGGTTCGGGCAAAGGAGTCACAGGACCTACAGCTGGGCCCAGGTGGAACCACTGTCTTGTTGGGTGACTTTAGCCAAACTGGAGTCTTAATGCTACTTTACGAGTTTTGTGTTTTTGTTTAGAATTAAAAGAGGCGGCCAGGCACGGTGGTTCACGCCTGTAATCCCAGCACTTTGGGAGGCTGAGGCAGGCAGATCACAAGGTCAGCAGTTCAAGACCAGCCTGACCAACATGGTGAAACCCTCTCTCCACTAAAAATACAAAAATTAGCCGGGTGTGGTGGCAGCCGCCTGTAATCCCAGCTACTCAGGAGGCTGAGGCAGGAGAATCACTTGAACCCAGGAGGCGGAGTCTGCAGTGAGCCGAGATAGCACCACTGCACTCCAGCCCGGGCAACAGAGTGATACTCTGTCTCAAAAAAAAAAAAAAAAAAAGAAAAGAAAGAAAAGAGAAAAAAAGAGGCAATATCTGTGAAAGGGCCTACCCTGGAGAAGAGCTGGATAGCATCAGCTGAACCTGAACCTGGCACATCTCGGGGGCTGTGGCCGCAGGGGACCAGCCTGGCTCAGCAGAGCTCACTGTTTGATATCAATACTGATCACGCAAGACAACTGGTAACCGCAGTGGCCTCCTGGGAGGAGACAGTTACCAGGGGCCAGGCAGGGAGGGACATTTATTTTTTAAATTCTGTACACGATACATCTATTTCTTGTTTCAGAAGTATCAAACATTTCCCACTTTGGCTTGCACGCAGCGGGGTGCTGTGAACGTCCTGCAGGGGCTCTGAGGCCGCCTGGTACCAGCAGGCTCCAGCTCCCCCCGGCTGCACCCGGGTGGTAAGGTTCTCCCTCTCCTTGCTGTTCTTCCTCACTGGGATGGAAATCAAGCACAGAGAAGGCCAAGGCTCTCTCTTAGGACCGTAAATCCAGCGGTGGCAAAATTCAGTCTGAATCCAAGTCACTGACTTGGAAGGGCCTGGGTTCAGGTCCAGCCTCTGTCCAGCTCTGTGACCTGCAACAAGCTGGCTAACGTGTCTGAGTCTGTGTTTTCTTGAGGATGATAATATCCACTTCTCAAAATTGTTTTGCAGCTTCATTACAAAAAAAAAAAAATCGGAGAGAGAGATTCAAGATGGCTGATCACTAGCAGCTCAGGATTGTAGCTCCCAGTGAAAGCGCAGAGAACGAGAGGACGCCACACTTTCAGACGAATTTTTGTTGCTCATAGACCAGGAGATTCCCAGCGGAGGAGCCCCACGGGTCGCCAGCACGACTCTTGTGGCCGGCGCGGCAATTCTTGGTGCAGAGTAAACGGGACTGGGTCCCCTTTTGGCCGAGGTTTGGGGCTCCAGGAAGGCAGAGCTGCCTATTCAGCTGATGGAAGGACGGACTCAAGAAGGAAGCCAGACCGGAGACCCCCGGGCAGAAAAGCACCAAGAATCTTAATGCCGCTGTTTTGGCCGGCGCAGTGAGTTGCTCAGATTCCAGCGCTGGGAATCAACAAGTCAGACGTCCACTCAGAAACCTAATTAGAAAGTCGGTAATCACAAAGACAACAGATGGATAAATTTATAACGAAGGGAAGAAACCAGCCTAAAAAGACTGAATACCCAAAATCAGAACGCCTCTCCCTCTACAGGGGATCACAGTTCCTCATCAGCAATGGAACAAGGGCTGATGGAGAACAAGTGTGTTCCATTAACAGAAGCAGGCTTCAGAAGGTGGATGATAAGAAACTTCTGTGAGTTAAAAGAACTTGTTCTAACCCAATGCAAAGAAACTAAGAACTTCGAAAAAAGGTTTGATGAAATGCTAACGAGAATAGACAATTTAGAGAGGAATATAAGTGAATTAATGGAGCTGAAAAACACAACATGAGAACTTCACGAAGTATGCACAAGTTTTAACAGCCAAATTGATCAAGCAGAAGAAAAGATATCAGAGATCGAAGACCAATTTAATGAAATAACACGAGAAGACAAGATTAGAGAAAAAAGTATAAAAAGGAATGAGCAAAGTCTCCAAGAAATACGGGACTATGTGAAAAGACCTAATCTACGTTTGATAGGTATACCTGAATGTGACAAAGAGAATGAATCCAAGCTGGAAAATACGCTTCAGGATATAATTCAGGAAAACTTTCCCAACCTAGCAAGGCAGGACAATATTCAACTCCAGGTAATACAGAGAACACCACAAAGATATTCCTCAAGAAGAGCAACCCCAAGGCACATAATCGTCGGATTCACCAGGGTTGAAATGAAGGAGAAAATGCTAAGGGCAGCCAGAGAGAAAGGTCAGGTTACCCACAAAGGGAAGCCCATCAGACTCACAGCAGATCTCTCAGCAGAAACCCTACAAGCCAAAAGAGAGTGGGGGCCAATATTCAACATCCTTAAAGAAAAGAACTTTCTTTTTTTTTTTTTTTTTGAGACAGAGTTTCACTCTTGTTACCCAAGCTGGAGTGCAATGGCGCGATCTTGGCTTACCGCAACCTCCGCCTCCTGGGTTCAAGCGATTCTCCTGTTTTGGACTCCCAAGTAGCTGGGACTCCAGGCACGCGCCACCATGCCCAGCTAATTTTTGTATTTTTTAGTAGAGACAGGGTTTCACCATGTTGACCAGGATGGTCTCGATCTCTTGACCTCGTGATCCACCTGGCTCAGGCTCCCAAAGTGCTGGGATTACAGGCGTAAGCCACCGTGCCCGGCCAAGAAAAGAACTTTCAACCCAGAATTTCATATCCAGCCAAACTAAGCTTCACAAGCAAAGGAAAAATAAAATCTTTTGTGAACAAGCAAGTACTCAGAGATTTCATCACCACCAGGCCTGCTTTACAAGAGCTTCTGAAAGAACCACTACACATAGAAAGGAACAACCAATATCAGCCTTTCCAAAAATATACCAAAAAGTAAAGAGCATCAACATAATGAAGAATTTACATCAACTAATGGGCAAAACAGCCAGCTAGCATCAAATGGCAGTATTAAACTCACATATATTATTATTAATCTTAAATTTAAATCGACTAAATCTCCCAATCAAAAGACACAGCCAAAACCCATCGATATGCTGCATCCAGACCCATCTCACATGCAAGGATACACAAAGACTCAAAGGGATGGAGAAAAATTTACCAACCAAATGGAGAGCAAAAATAAATAAATAAATAAAAAGCAGGAATTGCAATTCTCGCCTCTGATAAAATAGACTTTAAAGCAACAAAGATTGGCCAGGCATGGTGGCTCACGCCTGTAATCCAAGCACTTTGGAGGCCAAGGCGGGCGGATCACCTGAGGTCGGGAGTTCAAGACCAGCCTGACCAACATGGTGAAACCTCGTCTTTAAAAAAATAAATAAATAAATAAAGCAACAAAGATCAAAAGAGGCAAAGAAGGACATTACATAATGGTAAAAGGATCAATGCAACAAGAAGAGCTAACGATCTTAAATATATACACACCCAATACAGGAGCACCCAGATACATGAGACTTATAAAGAGACTTAGACTCCCACACAATAATAGTGGGAGACTTTAACATCAATATTAGACAGATCAACGAGACAGAAAATTAACAAGGATATCCAGGACTTGAACTCAGATCTGGAACAACTAAATTTAATAAACATTTATAGAACTCTCCACTTCAAATACACAAAATATACACTCTTATGAGTACCACATCACACCTACTTTAAAAGTGAAGTAAATCACTCCTCAATAATTGTATAGCATTTCACAGGTTTAAATGAAATATTGGTTGGCTGCTTGTTTGTTATTTTCTTCCCTCATTTCTTCCTGTCTTCGTTATTAAGCACAATTATTGGCATAAAAGAGGTTTTCAATATCAATTTTTAGACTGCATTCTAGCCTGGGCAATAAAGCAATACTCCTGTTCTCTCTCCCTCTTCCTCTTCCTCTTTTTCCCTCTCCTTCATTCTTTTTTTTCTTTCTTTTTCTTTAAAAAAGAAAAAAAAATCAACCTGAGGGTGCTTTGAAAACTTTAAAACCCTGGCTGGGTGTGGTGACCCACGCCTGTAATCCCTGCACTTTGGGAGGCCGAGGCGAGTGGATCACCAGAGGTCAGGAGTTTAAGACCAGCCTGGCCAACATAGTGAAACCCCGTCTCTACTAAAAATACAAAATTAGCCTGGTGCGGTGACACACGCCTGTAGTCCCAGCTACTCGGGAGGCTGAGGTGGGAGAATGACTTGAACCTGGGAGGCGGAGGTTGCAGTGAACCAAGATTGCCTCATTGAACTCCAGCCTGGGCAAAAAGAGCAAAACTCCATCTCAAAAAAAGAAAGAAAAAAGAGAAAACCTTAAAACCCTAGTACAATATAATGTGTTTTTAAACAAAAAAGAAAATAGAAATCACCTTTTCCTCTACCCCCTCAGTTCAGCATTGGCCAAGCTCTTTAACCTACTCTTGAAAGTACCAAGAGCCTTCTTCACTTGGCCCATCCTGGGTAGAAGTGGGTTCTTCTTCCTCTCTGCCCAGTTCCTGAGGTTTCCATGGCTCCACGCTCTGTAACAAGGAAGAGAGAAACGTGCCCTCCTCCCTCAGCCGCAGATTCCCCGCAGGTGAGTCCGTCGTTGCCAAAGGCTGTACCTGTTCCACTATCGCCCCCTGGTGGTGACTCTAACGAGGCACCAAGGCTTCACCGGCACCTGGGCAGGCTGGAATTTAAGGGAAGCATCTAGATGCATCTAGACCGGGCTTGGTGGGGGGGCAATCAAGTTTCTGGGTCTCGAGTAGCCTCCATCTCTGCACCGTGGCCACTGTACCCAGCATGCCGGCGGGCGTGTCCAGTGACAAAGGAGGGCTGAGGGAGGCTGACCAGCCATCTTGTCTGCTTGGTTGTTCAGTGACTGTCCACAGAGGATGCTCTCTGGCAGCTGTTAACACGGGCTGCAAAGACCTTCACACTTGGGCCCACTCCCAAATCTCCAGCCATGTCCTCCAGCCCAGGCCCGCTGCTCCTCACCGCCCAGTCTTTTTCCTTCAGGTCCCAGCCAGGCAAGCCGTCAGCCACTGCCCATGAGTTGCACATATTTTCTCTTTGGGACCCTTCTTTTTTTTTTGCCTATAAACCCAGCTATTCGTTTGGTTTAGTTGAGGCAGAGTCTTGCTCTGTAGCCCAGGCTAGAGTGCAGTGGTGCAATCTCTGCTCACCGCAGCCTCTGCTTCCCAGGTCTCAGTTCAAAGGATTCTTCTGCCTCAGCCTCCCGAGTAGCTGGGTTTACAGGCACACGACACCATGCCCAGCTAATTTTTGTATTTTTAGTAGAGATGGGGTTTCACCATGTTGGTCAGGCTGGTCTCGAACTCCTGAGCTCGTGATCTGCTCGCCTCATCCTCCCAAAGTGCTGGGATTTCAGATGTGAGCCACCTTGCCCTGCTGGGACCCTTCTCTTTCCACAGAAAGGGGACGATTAGACGCACCATCTGAAACTGCGCCTATTTATTGGAGGATTTTATCCAATAATTTTGGAGAAACCATTTCCAAAATTATTGGAAAATTATTCCAAAGTAATTCCAAAATGAATGGAAATTCCAAAATAATTTCCAATAATTGTTTTAAGGCCGCCCCTGAGTGAGGCGGCGATCATTCTCAGTTTGCACATACATGCAGAGCCGGCCCCGCTGCACCCCAAGCTCACGCTTTTCCTCCCTGCTTTGGCTGGTTGGGCAGAAGCGTGTAGAACCATGGGCACCAGCCCATGGGTGGGGTTCTGCGGGCTGCCTGTGGCTTCTGGTCCACTCACCTCAGTCCTGGAGGCCAGTCTCCAGCTTCCATGTGCTGCTGCTGGGTCTGCTTGGCCTGCCAGCCTGGCAGGACTGAAGAGACCCAGCTCACAATGGGCAGTCTGCCTGCGCAGCCACTTGGCGCCCCGCGGCAGTTTCTTACCTGACTTTATTTCTTGGCATGTAGGTCTCTGCTGCAGATGGTGTGACCTTGCTGGAGAACCGCAGAGGTCTCGCTGTGTCTCCCACCGGAGCTGTCCGCACGTTCCATAGGCGTCTCTTCCCACCATTGATCTTTCCGCACCATCATGTCTGCTAGGCCAGAGGCTTCAGGTAACAGGGCTGCATCTGCAGGTGACACAAGCCTACCTGGAGGCTTTAGGACAGGGCAGCCTAGGCAGGGGCTGCCCCTTCCTTCCCAGGTGAAGCTCTTGTGAATGCAAATGGAGCATGTTAAGTCCTGGAAGGGGAAGGGAGAGGGAGAGAGAGGAGAGAGGAGGGGAGAAGGGAAGGGAGGGGGAGGGGAGGGGAGAGAAGGAAAGGGAAGGAGGGAGGGAGAGAGAGGAAGGAAGGAAGGGAGGGAGGGAGGGAGGGAAAGAAAGGGAGAAAGAGAAGGAAAGGGGAGGAAGAAAGAAAATGAAGTTGCTCTTTGCTGGGTGCTCTTGTGTCGTTTAGGGTCTTTTTCTGTATACATCGCCCCCATTGACTGTGAGTTTCTTCAGGGCTGAGTTAGAATCCCAGATCCTCCACCTACCAGCTCTGCAGCCCCGGCCCCGGGCAAGCGACTGCACTTCTCTGAGCCTTCGTGTCCTCGTCTGTAAAATGCGAATATTTTAGCACACAGCACAGTGGTCTGTGAGCACTGAGAGAAGGAAAGCACCCCCTGCCCCCAGCGCTGTGCCCGCGCCCCGTCAGCACTCCTTAAATGCTGGCTAGCCTTCTCCTCCCCTGTGACCCTCTGACAAAAGATTCTCCACCCCAGGTCAGCGCGCAGCAAATCTGTGCTAATGTACAAGTGGGTATGGGTGAGCTCATAGAACCCTGGGTTAGCATGTGGCTCACATGTGTGCGTTTTAATAGGGCTCTTTGACAGCGTCTCTAATGATGTGTGGATTGTCTGGGGCCGTGGGGGTTGTTCTCTCAAGCTGTAAACTCACCGATGCTCTGCTCCACATTCTCCTCTGTGGCCCGGGGTCTGCCCACAGCTGGCCCCTTGAAGGTGCCCAGGATGTGTGTATGTGCCTTGTGTGGTGTGTGCATGTGGGTGTGTGTTGTGTGGTGTCAGTGTGGGTGTTGCTCATATGTGTGTTGTCTACTTGGTGGATGTATGGGTTGTGTGGTTGGATTACGTGTGTGTTCTATAATTAAAGTCCCCAGAAGCAGGAAAAAGCCACACCTTGCCTGGGTGCCACCTCCTCACCCTCTCCATGGGCTCTGAGCCCTCCCCCGACGTGGCAGTGGGAGCACCTGTGTCTGATCCTCGCATCTCAGCGTCTCGCCCAGGGCTTGGCGCTACACGGGTGTCAATACGGTAGGCCTTTGCTGATTGGGAAAAGCAGCGGCGGCTGCTCTTTCCAGGGCAGTGCCGCAGCGCCCTCTGGTGGATCTTCTCTGAACTCCCCTAGCTTTGAGGTTCTGCTCGTCCTTGACAGGTGAGCCCAGGGAATCCAGCCGCCTGGCCTTCTTGGCTCCTGGTCACCCCTCCGCGTCGCAAAGAGTGGGGCTCAGTAAGAGCTGAGGCTGTGTGAGGGTGAGGCTGGGGTCAGGCTGGGAAGGAGGCTGATGTTGGGAGTTCGGAGGTTCAGTTATTCCTGTACCTCTAGGAATAAGAGCTGTGAGGGGGAAATGCCCAGTTAAGTGATGGTGGGGAGAAGCCAGTGGAATCTGAACACAGGCAGGACCCCTTAGGAAGCATCATGATCATCATCATCTCCCCCCACCCCTCCCTGCCCTTTTTCTTCTTTTCTGGCAGAAATGCCTCCACAGACAACCTTACTCTCCATGTAGAAAAGGAAGGAAGACACGAATGCTTGTATGTCAGATATGTTATAAGTGATTTGTTTAAAAGGAAAAAAGATCCTGGCCAACATGGTGAAACCCCGCTTCTACTTAAAATACAAAAAATTAGCTGGGCGTGGTGGTGTGCACCTGTAGTCCCAGCTACTCGGGAGGCTGAGGCAGGAGAACCGCTTGAACCCAGGAGGCGGAGTTTGCAGTCAGCAGAGATCGCACCACTGCACTCCAGACTGGGCAACAGAGCAAGACTTCATCTCAAAAAGAAGTGGTGGGGGTCGCGGGGGGCATATGGGAAAGACGAGAAACAGGACAATAAATCTAGCAAATCAGGAATAAGAATAAAGATAACAACCAGAAAAGCAAAAACTACGTGAAGATAGAAATCAAAACAAAAGCAATCTCAGTAATATGAATAGATTAAATTATCCATCCTCTGAATACGATTACTTTCAGTTTAGCTATTTCTTGTTAATACTTCTTACACCAGGCAAATACTCTCACACACATCCAATCCATCAGCAAGTCTGTTGGCTCTCACCCAAAACACATCCCAGACCCTCTTCACTGCCAGCACCACTGCCCAAGCCTCCATCATTTCTTGTTTGAACGACGCCAGTTTTCCCATCCCATCTGCTGGGTTCTCCTGTGACTCCTGGGAGTCCAGACTCCACACAGCACCACAGTGGCTTTTTTTTTGAGACCGAGTCTCACTCTGTTGCCCAGGCTGGAGTGCAGCGGCACAATCTCAGTTCACTGCAACCTCCACCTCCTGGGCTCAAGCGATTCTCCTGCCTCAGCCTCCCAAGTAGCTGGGATTACAGGTGTGCCCACCACACTCGGCTAATTTTTGTATTTTTAGTAGAGACAGGGTTTCACCATGTTGGCCAGGATGGTCTTGAACACCTGATCTCAGGTGATCCACCCGCCTCGGCCTCCCCTCAGTGTTGGGATTACAGGCGTGAGCCACCGCGCCCGGCCCAGTGTTCTTTTGACACCAGAAATCAAATCATGCTGCCACACCCGCACCCCGGTTTAACAATATTTCACTTGTCCCCCATTTCACACGAAACAAAATCCAAACTCCTTTCTGCAGCCTATGTGGCCTTATGAGTGAGACGAAAAAATGATGCCACTCTGGAGGGTGGAACCAGGGCCAAGTGATAGGAGCTGCAGAGCAAGCACCTTGACCCAAGGAAGGAGAGATTTTCCAATTAGCAGAGCTGTCCAAGCTGACTGTGCTGTGCGGGGTAAGGTCCCCACCACAGAGAGTATGGAGCTGCTTCTGAGAGGATTTCTACTTGGGGTTGGCTGGAGGCTGAAGTCGATTTTCCTGTTGCCTTCCTGCAGGAGAGTCTGTGCCTCTGGGAATAAGAACTGTGAGGTGGAAATGCTCACGTTAGGGATAGTGGAGAGAAGCAAATACAATCTGAACACAGGCAGTAGTCCCTTCAAAAGCATCAGCTGCTGCTTCTCCTTGATTACTTCTTCCAACAGGGAGCTCACTACGTGACAGGCTCAATACGTTCCTTTCAGTCAACACTTCAGGTATTGGGCAGGCCAAGTCTGTCTGCCTCCCTGAAACTTCCTCGTCTCAGTCTCGGTTCTTGCCTCTTGCAGAGTTCTAAGCGCGCTTCCAAAAGTGTGCCAGAGATTGTGGGGCATGTTGGGGACATAAAGATGAAAAATGTAAACTCTGCTGTCAAGAAGTTCACAGAGGCCGGGCGCGGAGGCTCCCACCTATAATCCTAGAACTTTGGGAGGCCGAGGCAGGCGGATCATGAGGTCAGGTGTTTGAGACCAGCCTGGCCAACATAGTGAAATCCCATCTCTCCTAAATATACAAAAAAATAACCGGGCATGATGGCGGGCGCCTGTGAGCCCAGCTACTCAGGAGGCTGAGGCAGGGGAATCACTTGAACCCAGAAGGTGGAGGTTGCCATGAGCCAAGCTCTCACCATTGCACTCCAGCCTGGGCGACTCCATCTCAAAAAAAAAAAAAAAAAAGAAGTTCACAGGAGGCCCACAAGGATGACAGGGAATGCAAAGGGCAGGGCATGCAGGCACTCAGAGGCCTCAACCCTGGCTGGGCATCACCGTCACCCAGGGAGCTCTGAACACTCCCACACCCACATGGCCATCGTATCCGGAGGTTGTGAGGGCAAGGCCCAGGTTTCGGTGTTTCTTAAAGATCCCCAGGTAGTTGTGAGGTGGCCAAGGTCGTGGGCCCCTGGCCTAGCTGTGAAGTGATTCATCTCTGAGACACCTGGATTCGAATCCCGTCTGTGCTCTGTAGTCCTGTGAACAAGCAGGAGAAAAAACAGGAAGGAGGGAGGGAGAGAGAGGGAAAGGGGGAGAAACAGCTTGGGCAATGCACCTGGCCACAGAGCAGCAGGGCGGGGCTGAGGGTGTCTTTGCGAATGGCCACATGACACCAGGCACAGCTGCACCACAATACACCAGGCCACCAGCGCAGCTGCTGGACCCACTCGGTCGTCTTCCTTTGCGGAGCACCTGCTGTCATGGTTTATTGCAGAAGGAGCCAAGATCACACCTTTACGCAGGGAGCAAAGTAAATCCTTATAAAACATGAAAGAGCCCGGGCGCGGCGGCTCACGCCTGTAATCCCAGCACTTTGGGAGGCCGAGGTGGGCGGATCACCTGAGGTCAGGAGTTCAAGACCAGTCTGGCCAACATAGTGAAACCCTCTCTCTATTTAAAATACAAAAACATTAGTCAGGCGTGGTGGTGGGCACCTGTAATCTAAGCTACTCAGAAGGTTGAGGCAGGAGAATTGCTTGAACCTGGGAGGCGGAGGTTGCAGTGAGCTGAGATGGCGCCACTGCACTCCAGCCTGGGTGACAGTGTGAGACTCCCTCAAAAAAAAAGAAAAAAGAGGGAGAGAGAGAGAAAGGATTTTTGCCACCACCCTACGAAGTGGGAATGTTACCCCATTGCAGAGGAGGAAACGATTATGTGGAATGTCTGAGGCCACCTGAAGGGAAGGACTGGACTGGAGCTAGAATGCAGACCTGTGTCACACAGAAGCCTGGAGTGGGTCCTGCATCTCCACTACCAAGTGAACGGAAACGATGACAGTGTGGCTGTCTGTGCCCCCTCCTAAGCCTCTTCACCTCCCCCCGCAACCGCTGTCCTGAATTCGTGTTATCACGTTCATCCAATGGGCCTTTGCCATATGTGCAAGATTCCACACTCAGTACATCGCATCCGGCTGCGTGCTTTTGGGAGACTTGCAGAGACATCGTAGGAAAGAAATCCTCCTGTGTCTTGTTTTTGTCTCTTAAGATGTCTGCGACATTTATCCATGTGAATACACCCATCTCTGATTTGCGTGTTGTTACTGCTTTTCCAAGCCCACGGTTCTACTGATGAAGTTTCAGGTTGCTTCCCATGTTTTACTGTTATAGATAATGCGGCTACAACCGTTTTTGTGCTGGTATCCTGCACGTGCATGAGACTTTCCCAAAGGCGTATGCCTGGGGTGGAGTTCCTGGGCTGAGGGTATCGTGCTTTTCCCATCTGTTGTGCGGGTTACCCTCATGCCAGTGTGTGTCAGTTTCCATTGCGCTGTGCCCTCACCCACACTTGGTATTGCCACATTTTACATGTACAAGCCGATATCCTTTTTTTTTTTTGAAATGGAGTCTCACTCTGTCACCCAGGCTGGAGTGCAGTGGCGTGGTCTCAGCTCACTGTAACCTCTGTTTCCCAGGTTCAAGAGATTCTCCTGTCTCAGCCTCCCGAGTAGCTGGGATTACAGGCACCCACCACCATGCCCAGATAATTTTTGTATTTTTTTAGTAGAGACAGGGTTTCACCATGTCGGCCAGGCTAGTCTTAAACTCCTGATGTTAGGAGCCTCGGCCTCTGCCTCAGCCTCCCAAAGGGCTGGGATTCCAAGCGTGAGCCACCGCACCTGGCCACAGCCTCTATTCTTTATACTGTGCCTAGCAACCTTTTGGGAGAAGAGTCGAGCAGAGATCCGCCGCTAGACCGTGTCTTGGCCATGACATCCTCAGCAAAATCTGGATGGAGGTCACGGAGGCAAGCTGTGCTACGGCTGATTCAGAACGGCCTGCTGCAAAACCTGGAGTGAAAGACGTGAAGCAGAAGAGGCCTTCGGAAAGGCTTCTTGGCCATCTCCACAGCCGATCTGACTCAAGGCATCATCTTTTTGTCTTGACCTTTGTTTGAGGGAATAAGTAGGGAGCCCAAACTCCTAGATTTACCCGGGGTGGTCCCAGTTCAGGCCAGTTGTCCCAGCATGATAATAATAATTATCCTGTGCACTGTCATGCCAGGCTAATTTTTTGTATTTTAGTAATCCCGTCCAGTATTATTGAGATGGAGTATCGCCCGGGCGCCAGGCTGGAGTGCAGTGGCGCGATCTCAGCTGAGCAACCTCTGCCTCCCGAGTTCAAGCAATTCTCCTGCCTCAGCCTCCGGAGTAGCTGGGATTACAGGCCCACGCCACCACGCCTGGCTAATTTTTGTACTTTTAGTAGAGACGGGGTTTCACCATGTTGGCCAGGATGGTCTAGATCTCTTGACCTTGTGATCCACCTGCCTCGGCCTCCTAAAGTGCTGGGATTACAGGCGTGAGCCACCACGGCTGATATGTCCCACAATTGTTTAAGATGGAAGTAGAAGCCTTGGAAACTTTGAGAGGAGCTGGCCAGAAACTCAGAAGCCCTTTCCTGAGAGGATCTGGCCCCATCACTGTGGAGGGCTGGCCATGCTCCCTGGTCACTGCCCACGGGACAGCCAGCTCTGGGGCAGGTGGTGCTGGGCAGGTTGGCGGTGTTACCCCTCCCAGTGTCCTCACGATTAGAATCTGTTCCAGGACAGCAGACAGAGCTCCCTGCCAGCGCTCACTAGAACAGTTCCTGGATGTGCCTGGAGAGCCGTCGCCAAGCTCCTGTGACAACACCTCCTGGAATCACAAAGGGATCCTTTGTGGGCCATGGCTCCAGCTAACAGCTTGTGGGTGGCTGGCCTCCCTCTGGCATTTTCTTTTCAAGACAGCCCCCACCCCATTCCCATCCATTCAGTTCCAGTTAATCTGGGACCCTACATAGATAATTGGGCCATTTGTTCAACCTGAAGGGGTAGGTCAGGGCGGCCTTCCAACGTCAAAACTTCCGGAGGAAATGAGGGCCACAATGGGAGGTCTGTGGGGGTGACAGCTTCGGGCGTCGGTGGTTCCCGTCCAGTACTGTGCCATCTCCGAGAGAAGGGCTTCAGCCCGGCAGCGTGCTCATGTGACAAGGGCTCATTCTTAGCACCAGGTCCACAAAGGGTTTCCAGCTGAGCAGGCTCTTACTTGGAAGGGCAGGCCCATTGGGAATCACTCTTGCCAACGGGGTTTGAAGACTCCTCTGGGGCCGCCAACTCCATGAAGTCTTTGGAGCTGCCCCGCCCCGGATGTCGGCCCAGATGAGCTTTGCACGCTCTTGCTTTGGTGCCCCCGTTACCCCGGTGAGCGTGTGCCTGTGTGTGTCTGCATACGTGCACATGTACACATGTCGGTCACAGCGCGATTGCTCTCCCAAGAACGGTGACTCTGCCTGACTCTTCCGTGTTCTCCTTCCTGCACCGGGAGCTGCGTAAAACTTGTGAGACAAACTGAGGCAGTCTTTCACCTGGAGGTAGCTGGCCCCAGAAGCAGACTGGGCGGAGGTGTTCAGATGATGCCGTCTGGTCTCTGTGCCTCCTGCGTTCTGCTGTTTCTTTTCTTCTCTGTTGCTGTAGATGAATGTTCTCCAGATTGGGGAGATGGCCAATCAATCCCCACTGGCAACCCTGCAGCTCTGGAAGTCAAGGCATCTCCGTGGTCTCTCCCCATCCCTTGATCCCCTCCGTGGCCACAGGGTGGGGTGCAATGGCGAGGGCCCACTAGCATGCCGTGATTGGGCCAGAGTACAGCAGGTCCCCAAAGTGGGGCGACTGAGTGGGTGCTGAAGAGACAAAGACAGCAGACATCTGGGAGAAAAGCACGGAAGCTTGAGGGACCTCTAGGCAGACAGATTCTGACCTGCAGACCTGGGGAGCTCCCAAGAGAGGAAGACTGAAAGCTCCACCAACCACAGGCTGAGGAGCTTGGGCCAGACGGTTTGCAAGGACCAGCCCTCAGAAAGGACTGCAGGCCATGGATCTGCAGGCTCTGGGCATGAGGCAGCCGCAAATGGACACTTACTGGAGACCCCCAGAGGCCAGATTCCACACAGGACCAGGAGTCAGTGGCCAACCCCCGCTCATCTGCTGGGGGCCATGGTCCACTAAGCAGCCCCCCAGAGGGCCCCTCCCATCAGGCTGACTCTGGGATGACCGGGTGGTGGCCCTTGCAGCAGTGGCTAACATTTTTGGAACCAGGCTCCATGAACTGCCCCATTGCCTCCTGCCAACAGTGCTATCCTGCAGATTTCAACATTTAGAATCAGAAACAGGCCCTTAATTAGGCAGAGAAAGAGAGAGAGAGGGAGGGAGGGAAAGAGAAGAGGAGAGACTGCGGAGAGAAAGGGAGGCAGAGAGAGAAGGTGTTGGAAGGACGCGGGACAGCTTGCAGACTTGCAGGAGAAGACAAACAGCCACTCTGGGAGATGGGGCAGGACACAGGCCTGCTGCTCTGCTGACCCAGGGCCAGCTCCCTTCAGTCCTGGGACTGCCCCCAGAAGTCCAGTTCCCAGGACTAACGCGGCTGATTCTGCCCCTGGGATCAGGGATCAGGTTCTGTGATTGACCACCCACAGTGCAGCGCTGAGCGGGGGGCCGCTCACTCAAAGGAAGGTCGAGGAGGGAAACTCTGTGGACAGACAAAACCAGCAGCCCTCAGGCCCCACCAGCTCCCTTTTCCTGGTGAGGAGACAGGCTTAGGGAGGGGCAGGACTTGTCAATATCACAGTGACAGTGAGGGACGGGACTTCGGCCCAACCAGCTTGACTGCAGCACCCACATTATTATTATTATTATTATTTAGAGATGGGGTCTCACTCTGTTGCCCAGGCTGGAGTGCAATGGCATGATCTCGGCTCACTGCCACCTCCATCTCCCAGGTTCAAGCAACTCTCCTGCCTCAGCCTCCAGAGTAGCTGGGACTACAGGCGTGCACTATCACGCTGGGCTAATATTTTGTATATTAGTAGAGATGGAGTTTCACCATGTTGGCCAGGCTGGTCTCGATCTCCTGACCTCATGATCTGCCTACCTCGACCTCCCAAAGTGCTGGGATTACAGGTGTGAGCCACCGCGCCCGGCCACAGCACCCACATTCTTAATCACTGTGTTTGCTCCCCACCCAGCCAGGGATGGGTGCCTGGTGGGGATACTTCGCTTGGTCTCAAATCGTAATTTAACAGAATAACATAGTGGTTAAGAGTGTGGGGACCCGTTAGAAGGTCACTACAGTCAGGCAGAGAGGAAAGGACTAACCTGTACTAAGGCAGTAGCTGGGATGACAGGAGGACATGAATGAAGAGACGTGGAGACAGTGTGAAAAGAAATCCGTTATGACTGAGAACTCGCAGGGCTGTGAAGGGAGGAGGGAGGGGTCTGCACCGGCCTCAAGCTTCTGGTTTGGGCACTGGGTGGGTGGAACTGTCATTTACTGGGGTGCAAAGCACAGGAGGAGGAAGTGGTGGCAGTGGGGGTGGGGGGGAGAGGAGTTCCATTTTGGAAATGTTGGGTTTGACACCGAACTGGAAATGCCCAGTGTGCAGTGGGTGCATGGGGCGTGGAGCATGGGAAAGAGCCTGAGGTGAAGCTGGTGCCCCCCAGCAGCACAGTATAGTGCGAGGCTGGCAAAGGCCTGAGGACAGAGCCTCGGCATCGCGGCATTCAGAGGCAGGGAGGGCTTCTCGGGCGAGGAAGCATCAGTATCTCATTCTTTCCTTGCATGAGTCTGATTCTGTTTGCCTCTTCCTTCCCTGTCCACTCCCCTCACTTTGCCTTGCCTGGGTAAGTCATTCTTTATTTATTTTGAGACAGAGTTTTGCTCTTGTTGCTCAGGCTGGAGTGCAGTGGCATGATCTTGGCTTGCTGCAACCTCTGCCTCCCAGGTTCAAGTGATTCTCCTGCCTCAGCTTCCTGAGTAGCTGGGATTACAGGCGCGCGCCACCGTGCCAGGCCAGGGTAGGTCATTGTTAACATTTCAGCGTCCACAGCAGTTCCTCGCGCTAGCCTTGCCTGGCCTCCTGAGCATGCTTTCACAGGCTCCCATCCTTTTCCTGCACAGGACTTCTTACCTTGCAATAACCAGACTGCGTCAGTGACAACCGCCCTGCTGGACCCTAAGCTCCCTGGAAACGGGGGCATGCCTGCCATGCTCACTGCTGTCTCCCTGTGGGAGGTGGAGAAACTCCCCTTCTCACTCACTTGCTGTGCCCCACCTTTTCCAGGATGCGGACTGACTGGGTCAGTTTCCAGGGTGCAGACGGGCACAGAATCCCCATCCGCGTATTGAGCTGGCCCATGATCCTGTCGTCCTTCTTCGGCTTCCTTCGTCAGGCCCAGTGGGTCAGGAAGACAGCCTGGGCTCCCTCGGAAGCTGGCATCTTCTCTCTCTTGTCTTCCCACAGAGTGCCTGGGCACTTGGCAGGCTCCTCATTCGGGCCAGCAGCCCTTGGTAAGGCCCAATCTGGGCTGTGAGGCTGAAGCACA
This sequence comes from Sapajus apella, assembly GCF_009761245.1. Lineage (NCBI taxonomy): Eukaryota > Metazoa > Chordata > Mammalia > Primates > Cebidae > Sapajus > Sapajus apella. The sequence goes on along the minus strand of NW_022436978.1, from coordinate 16,924,189 downwards.
TGCCCCCCGCCCCCGTGCCAAAAGCAGCCTGCCTTAGGGAATCACCCGGTCACCTCGCCCAAACTTGTAACCAAGGGGCAGCTTGGTTTCTCATTTACTTCTATCCTCACAGCCGTGAGAACTTTATGGAAAGAGGGATCGCTAGAGGCCAAGATTTGACGGTTCCCAGGTCCTCTGGCAAAATCCCATTGAATAGACCCTTTCCTTCCTGCCCCTCCTGCTCAGTGAATGGAGGAAAGAGATGGACAATGCAGAGCTTCGACTGTGCAGTCATGATCCTTTATGGACGTCTGCCTGGGAAGATCTGGTCCTAGGCCATTCAGATACCATACGGCACCTGTTACAGTGGTTCCCAGGCTTCCCCCATGCATTTGGGAGGCTCCTCTGTCAATCTGCCAGTCAGGCAGTGGTGGAGGCCTCTGCAGCCTAAGCACAGGTCGGGCCGGGCACGGAGGCTCACGCCTGCAATCCCAGCACTTTGGGAGGCCAGTGAGGGTGGATCACTTGAGGTCAGGAGTTCGAGACCAACCTGACCAACACAGTGAAACCCCATCTCCGCTAAAAATATAAAAATTAGCCGGGCATGGTGGCGGGTGCCTGAGATCCCAGCTGCTTGGGAGGCAAAGGCAGAAGCATTGCTTGAACCCAGGAGGCAGAGGTTGCAGTGAGCAGAGACCATGTCACTACACTCCAGCCTGGGCGGCAGAGTGAGACTCGGGCTCAAAAAATAAAAATAAAAGCTAAGCGCAGGTTGGAACATCTGCCGGGTCTGTTGGATATTCAGCATTTTTTTGGCCCATGAGTAGCCTCCAGATCTAGTCAAATGTCTCTGAAACTGCCTACATGCTGGTGGTATTCACATCAGCCCTACACGCTGGGTGGCACACCTTATTTTACAGAAGGGGACGCAAGCTCAAAGAATTCCTGTCATTGGCAGAGCTCCCAGCACAAGTAAGAATAATAATGAACAGTAATGAATGACAGTGGATGGCGCTACCCTTGATTGAAGACCTACTATGTGCTAGGTACTCCACTCAGGCTTTCACGTTTCTCTCACTCATTCTCCTCAGCTGTCCCATGAGGTTGGCGCTATTATTTTACCAATGAGGAAACTGAATGAGAGCGTGAGTGACGTGCTAGAGTTCACAAAGCCGACGGGGAACTGAGGTCAAGATTCACCCCAGGTCGGTCTCTAGGGCCTTCTTCCTTTCACTGCGCTGTTCTCCTTCCACCTGGTGGCAGGAGGTGCAGCGAGGATTCTGCATGTAGCAGGAGGGACCCAGACAGGCCCAACAAAAGGCATTCTGACGGAAAAGGCTGTTAGGCCTGGCCCAGGAGTGGGGGCTTCGGAAACCAGGTAAAGGGATTGCCTTGCTTGTACTGCATGCTGCGGCAGGTCACGTGCCAGCCACTTCTGGCTGTTCTAGGAAGGAAACCCAGGGGATGGCCAGGCGCAGTGGCTCACGCCTGTAATCCCAGCACTTTGGGGGACCGAGGTGGGGGATCACCTGAGGTCAGGAGTTCGAGACCAGACTGGCCAACATAGTGAAGCCCCATCTTTGCTAAAAATATAAAAATCAGCTGGGTGTGGTGGCAGGCACCTGTAGTCCCAGCTACTCGGGAGGCCGAGGCAGGAGAATCGCTTGAATCTGGGAGGCAGAGGTTGCAGTGACCGGACCTCACGCCACTGCACTCCAGCCTGGGCGACAAGAGCGAAACTCCATCTCAAAAAAAGAAAAAGAAAAAGAAACCCAGGGGGAAACTGGCAGACCTAGGACATGGGCAGAGTGGGAGAAAAGGGTGGGGGGGGCTGGAGTTCAGATGGCCCTTCCCCACCAGCAGCAGGTGCAAAGGACGCACACTGCCCAGAGACACAGGACAGGGCCTGGCAAAGGCCTTAGCTCTGGAGAGGAAAGGAGGTGGCCTGAGGAGGCCTCCTTTGGCAAGGAGATGAGCCAGGGGACCCTGAAGGTCCCACTGACCCTGGTGGCCCTGAGTGAACCTCTCTCTCGGGATCCTTCTACATCAGCAGTGGGAGAGGGAGGGAGAAGAAAGAGGTAGCCGAGATTTTCCCAAAAGGTTTTGTTTTCTGAAGCATTGTGACTGACTAAGGCCTCTGCGCGAAACCTTAAAACCCATCAAGGAGTTGGTGCCCCCCTCGGGCTGAACTGGAAATGCCTAACACAGCTAATAATGGCCTGCACGCTGTGGCCGCTGCTGACCCCACGGGGACTGCCCCGTCTCCAGCACGTATCTTATGATGCAGTGGTGCCTCGGACTTCCCCTCCCCTGCCCACCAACCTTAGAACCACCCTGGGAGCTTTGAAAACGCACCCGTGCCCAGCCCTGCTGCGAGCCAGTATCTCCGGCATCCTCCTTCCTACAAACCTCCCCCCGTGACTCCGTGTGTGTCTAGGGCTGAGCCCCCTGCCGCCCGGCCTTCTCCACCATCCTCTCTTGGCCAAGTCCTCCCATTCGCCAGACCTCAGCCAGGTCTCTGCGCAGTGTCTGTTCCAGAGGAAGCACTCCCTGACCCCTCTCCCAGTCATATTTGGCACAATGGGCTGGGTGGCCCGTCTGCGCCTGGTTCCCCTGACACCCTGCGACTCACCTTTCTCCCCATGACTGTGATCTCCCTGGGGACAGGGGCGTTGTCTAGAGGTTCACAGTTGCATTCTGCACCTGACACACGATGACCATTCAATACGTGGGCTGAAATGTTAGATATCAAGTTAACATCTGTCTTCCCCCAAATTTCCCCTAGTCCCTGATCTTACCACCTTCCTAATTAAACACAGAAGAGAGCCTTTCCCACTTTTCAACTTTCCCAAAAGTCTATGGATATTGGCCCTTAATTAGCGCCTTTGAATCCCTCTGGGTCCTCCCCGTCCTCCTGAGCAGGGAGCTGGCTCTCTGTTCCCGAAAACGTTAGTGTTTCCCCAAATAGCTCCTAGGAAAGGAAGCGCGGCTTCTCCACAAGAAAAGACAGTTTGCAAACAAGAGCGCCGCACAGGCAGCTCAAAGGCAACTGACGCGGCTCCCTCTCCGGAGATGTTTAAAGCACCTTCGTTTAACATCACAGAGAAGCTTAGTCAATACTCATCCATTTCCTCCTCCACCCTTCCTAACGGGAAGCCAGGACTGAGCGCCTGTCAGAGAGGGTGCCGGCTGCACAGGAGCCTCAGGAGCGGAGAGGCGACGGGACATGCTGGATTGGAAGAAGATGAAGGAGAGAGGCGGCCGACAGGGCAGTCATTGGCTTTGGAACAGCCAAGAGCCTCGCCCTGGCCCAAAAGCCCCGAAGCAATTCCCGAAAGCCACTGTGGAGGAAGAGGCCTGCTCCTTTCTCACCTCCTTTGAATGGGCAGCTCAGAAGTGGGAAAAAAGGCCAGGGATCCACTGGGCATCCTTCTCCGGCCAGCTGCCTGCGGCCTGGAGGGAAGCCAGGCTGCTGACCTCCTGGGGTTTGGGAATGTGCCCAGGTATTAGGAGCCGCAGCCCCCGTCTCCCCATTACTCAGAGGAGGTGTGGAGGGCTGGGGGACCTGCTGAGACGCTGGGTGTGGACAAGCGGTGTTTGCTGAGTTTCTGGTTCCATTGACTTTTCTTCTGAGCTCAGTTTCCTCATCTGAAAATAGGGGTCTTTTGGATTAGATATCAAAGGTCTCTTCTAGCCTTGTCTTCTGGGGCTGGTGAGAAAACAGGGAAGCAGAAAAGGAAGGCCCGGGAGTGGCTGTAACTCAGAGACAGGCACTGAGCCCGTCTGGGGGATGGGGCATCCGGGCTCTAGACGGGGGTCTCAGGCATAAAGGGGGGTGGCAGGTCTACCCTACATCTTATATGAGTGATCACACAAGGAAATCAAGGACCAAAGAGCTTTAAAACACTCACGCAAGGTCACCCAGGTAGCGAGCATGGAAGCTTTCTCTCCCACAGGGATGGCAGGTCCATTTAACTTCATGCCCAGCTCTGATAGATGGGCAAGGGCTGTTGGGAGCATCACGTAGATGAGAGAGTCCCTGATCTATTCGAATGTCTGCCACACGCCTGGGAATAGGAAATGGAAGCATGACCACCACGTATTTACTGCAATGACTAATTATTTACTAAATTGTTATGGAGAGCCTCCTTCATGTAGGGCACTGGTCTTCATACTGGAGTTTCAGTGGTAAATAAGAGCAACTCCTGCCCTCAGGAAGTTTCCATTTTAGAAGGGAGACAATATACATGTGAGCAAATGACTAAATGATATCATCTCAGCTAGTGCCAAGAAGCATAAGGAAAACAGGCTGGCCGTGGTGGCTCATGCCTGTAATCCCAGCACTTTGGGAAGCTGAGGAGGGCCGATCACGAGGTCAAGAGATCAAGGCCATTCCGGCCAACATGGCGAAACCCCATCTCTACTAAAAATATAAGAATTAGCTGGGCATGGTGGTGCGTACCTGTAATCCCAGCTACTTGGAAGGCTGAGGCAGGAGAACTGCTTGAACCTGGGAGGCGGAGGTTGTAGGGAGCCAAGATCGCGCCACGGTACTCCAGCCTGATGACAGAGCAAAACTGCATCTCGGAAAAAAAAAAAGAAGTGTAAGGAAAATGAAATAGTGCAATGGGGCAGGCGGTGGCGGTGTGGGAGGGAGGGGAGGAGATCCAGGCAGCCATGACTCAATGTTTAGGATGAGACCTGGTCACAGAGAAGGAGGCCTCCTGTGAAGAGCTGGAGGAACAGCATCCCAGCAGAGAGAACAGCCAATGCAAAGACTCTCCAAGAGACAGAGAGACCAGAGTTAAGGCTGCTTAGAGATCAAGCAAGGGGCCGGTGGAGGGGGTGGGAGCAGTGAGAAAGCCAGCTGTCTCTCAGTGTGACCGTTTGGATGTCTGACAGGCCTCCCCAAATTAGCCAGTCCAGCAGCACAATCTCAGTCCCCACCCCCATCGCCCATTTCACATACAGCAAAACCTGCTCCTCCCAGGTCTTTCCCCTCCCTTCCCAGCAAAGGACATCTTTGCCCTCCCTACTGGTGGGTCCACTGTGCCACAGCCCTGGCCACGTCACCATCAACTCTCTCCTGCAGCCTCCCCCAATCCTCAACAGAGGCCCCCAAAGCACTCATCAAACCAATCCCCTCCTCTCCTCGTGTCCCAAAGCGCTCTTCCTCCCAGTTTTGTCTTTTTTGCTGCTATCCCGAACCCACGAACCCAGGGGCAGATACTTTATCATCTTTTTAAAAAGAGAATCTGGAAACTCCAGATTGGTGAGCACTGATTCAACTCACACACGTTCCTCTAGCTGTCCCCAAACAGACAGTGTTCCCAGCGTGGATACGAGCACTGGGTATTCATGATCACAGGGCCGTTCATCAGGCCCCTGCAGTGCTCCTGGCTCCCTGGCCAGAGCATCACAATCGCCCTGCAGGGACAGCGTGATTATCATTCCACTTTCATTCATGCTGAGATTTAGACTCAGAAGTGTTCAGCTTCTTAGCAGAAATCCCAGAGCTGGTAAGTGGCTGAGCCAAAATTTGGACTTGGGTCTCTCTGGTGCCAAAGCCCAGGCTCTTACTTGTGCACCAAGTTTCCTCCTAGACTCAGATGGGCACAGAATGATGGGCTCAGAAGCGGACACCTCAGTCTCAGTCTAGATGATTCCCTTTTATGCCAAAATCAAAGGGCAGAGCCTGCTCCCTGGGCTCCTGGGGACCGCCCCAGCCTGGAAACAGGAGGGGTAGGACCTTCTGCCCACCTATCCCCAAAGAAATGAGGCACCCAGCTCTCTTTATCTTGCCTGGCTTCCAGCCCTCATCCTTCCAACTGCCCCCTTCCAAGTCCCTCTTTTGCCAGGTGGTCACCTTCGTCCACTGGGCTGTTACAGCCAGAATCCCAGTCCTCTCCAGCCTGGCGGCTTCTTGATCAGGAAGGATTCCCGTGGGAACCACAGTGCCAACATCCGGTGAGGACAGGCCCTCTGTTACCTGCTGGCCCTGCTGCCTCTGCTATCAAACCCAAGAACAAAGGAGCTTGGTGCCTGCCGCCTGGCTGGCTGTGTTTGTCCAAGGTGAGGCCCTGCCTGGCACAGATGCTGAGCAAACAGAAGTGCGGCCTCACAGATCCGCCTTACTACGAGCAGAGCTTTAGCTGGGACGTGTTGCTGCCAGGCCACCTGCCGAAATGTCACTGTGCCCAACCCCAGCCAGCACTCCAGGGCATGGGGGACTGCAGGGCAAGGTGGTCCATCTCTGAGACTTAGGCTTCTCAGCTCTGCAATGGGAGTTGGACAAGATGATCTCCAAGAGCCCTTCGGTGGTCTGGAGCCCTGAGTGATGTTTCTGAAAGCCCCTAGGGCTTGAGGACAGATCTGGGAGGCAGAAATGCTGGGGGTGGTGTGGGGTTGGAAGCCAGGCCTCTGACTCATGACAATCTCGGACCCGAGCCCCATGTACCCACGCATGCCTCTGTCTCTGATCAGCAGGACTGACCTCTTTCAGAGAATGTCCTTGAGCACTGGATTTATGACCTCATTCACTCTCATGGAACTTGCTGGCACTTCATGGTCAGAGGACGAAGTGTGGCTGTCTTGCTTCTGAGGTCGTTCAGAATCTAACTCCTCACTCCCTGCCTGCAGAAATCAGGGTAGCTGGTGAAGGCCCTGAGGGACCATGGAGGGAACTTTCCCCCGTTAGGGTGGGAGAGCTGCATGATGATGGTGATTCTCAGAACGCAGGTGCACCAGAATCACCTGCTTGTGCAAAGTACAGAATCCTGGGCCCCAAACCCCAGAGGTTCTGACTTCCAAGATTTGAGGTAGGAGAGGATGGCTTAGGATTCTGAACTTTTAACAAGCACTAGGTCCTCTGTAGGTCTCTGATGAAATGTTTTTAAAAGATATAAAGCTGGGTTCAAATCCCACCTCTGTCACTTTTTAGGGCTGTGACTTGAGAAAGTCACTAAGCCTCTCTGGATGTCAGTGTTGTCTATAACATGCTGCTGTATAAAAGAACCCAGTAAGTTCCAGCCATTGTTTCAGCGTGTGGCTTGCACTTTGCGATGTTTGTGGAATGACCGGGGCAGAGGTCCATCTGCCCAAACCAGAAACCTAGTGTTCTCCTCAACGCCCTCACCCCCCACGTCTCTCCACCAACCAATCACCATCCCCCGTGAACGCCACCTTTCACATGCGCCTCACACCTGCCCGCTTCTCTCCAGCCTCACAGCCACCCGCATCTTCCCCTGCCCGCCCACCGCACAGCCCCCTCGCGGGGCTCCCTGCGTCCACCCGGCCTCTGTCCATGCGTCCTCCCCAGAGCAACCAAGGCCATGCCCCTACTTCAAACCCCAGCTCTCAGGAAGGCCTTGTGAGTCCCTCGTACACTCGAGCTGCTCTGAGCTGCTTTCGGATTCCTTGGTGAATCAGAGCTTCTCTTGCCCCGGGTCTTCACACACGGAGCGCTGGCTCGTCCCCACCCCCAGCACACGTCCTTCCCTCCCCACTCATCCTTCGTATTTCGGCTCGAGCGGCAGTTCCTCAGGGCCGGACCCCGGCCGCCGCCCTCCGTGCCGCCCCTGGGGAACGCTTCCTCCTCTGCAGCAACGCTCCTGACACGCTGCCGCGATGACAGTCCCCCTTCCTCCACCGCTCCGCTGTCTCGTCCACCGCGGCGGCACCCGCAGGTGCTGGAGCCTGACACGTCGTGGGCGCTCGCAAAGATCTGCTGAACGAATGATTCAACACGCAGCCCAAGGAAAGAAGGAAGAGGTGCAGCAGGCCCAGGTCACGGGGCGCGTGGCGGTGGGCGTCCCCCCGGTAGAGCTAAGCCACGGCCACGGGAGGGCGTCGCAGGGCCGGCGCGGGCCACTTGGGGGCGCCCCCGCTCCGTCTTAGCTCGTTGGCACCTCCCTGGACTCAGGTTCGGTTATTAATCGCCAATGGGTGGCAGGGGGCGGAGTTCTCCCTCTGATGGACAGCTTCGCTCCGCCCAATCTAATTCATCTTTTCCTTAGCCCCGCCCGACTCCGGGCCCCGGAGACCCCCGAGGGTGGGCCTGGCGGAGACGCCGCCAACTGAACTCCAGCTGAGTGCTGCCGAGGCCGAACCAGCGGGCCCGGCGGTCTGTGAGTGGGCGGGCAGCCGCCGGGGGCGGGGCTTACGCGTTGACGAGCAGGCGGGCCGTCCCGCCCCTCTCGCCCAGAGCGGCCGCGCCAGCGCCGGGGACGGCAGAAGTGAGTACGCGAGCGGCGCAGCGAGATCCCGGCTCGGACCCCGGACGGCGCGCGCCCCCGAAGCCCCGGATCCCGGTCGGGCCCGCGGCGGGCCGCCGGGTTACTGTGCACCCCGAACCACCACCGCCTGCACCCTCCCGCCCCGGCCCGGCGCCCCGGATCCTCCTGGACCGGTCCGTCCAGATTCCCGCGGGACCGAGCTGTCCGCATCCCCGGATCGCTGGGCTCGGCGCGCCGCCTGGCCCCGGAGCCGCCCGCCTGGACTGCACTCCCTCTTCGCCTGGACCTCCTGGGGCCCGACGCGAGCCTGTCCCGGAGCCCGCTGAGCGCACCCTCTCTCGGGCGCCTGCAGCCCGCCGGCGCGGCGCGGCCCGGCCCGGCGCGGCCCGGCTCGGTCCCCAGAGCCACCCGGCCATGGCCAGAGCCCGCCCGCCGCCGCCGCCGCCGCCGCCGCCGCCGGGGCTCCTGCCGCTGCTCCCTCCGCTGCTGCTGCTGCCGCTGCTGCTGCCCGCCGGCTGCCGGGCGCTGGAAGGTGAGCGGCGTCGGGGGGCGCGCCCCGGAACGACGTGCCCGGGGTTGCGGGGCTGCGGGCCGGCTGCGCGGGTCCGACCCGGGCTGAGCGCACGTCGGAGGAGGCTCCGCCACCCGCTCCGGGGCCCAGGGATGGGGTGGGGAGGCCGCCCCGGGAGCGGGAGCTGGGAGCTCGGAGGCTGGAGCTGGCTCGGAGGCAGGCAGCCCGCGGGCCGGGGGATCGCGGGGTGCTCGACTCGGGACGAGCGTCCCCAAAAGTCCTGGCCATGCTGTGAGCTTTCGTGGGAGTCCCCGACACTCAACGGCAGAGAAGCGGAGCCCCCCGGCACCCCCCTGAAGTCGAGGACGTGTGGGCGACTCCCCCCCAGGCCAGGCGAGGGCCGCGGGGCTGTGGCGGGTGGGGGCGAAGCGGGACTCCCGGGTTGGGGGACGCTGATCAGGAGCCCGTTGGAGTTAACTGTGAGAGTGTGAGTGCGAACACCCCGCTTTGTCAGGGGCCCAATGCGGGGGCGGACAGGCGGGGACCTGTTATTGTTTATGGTTTACCGGGCGCCAGCTACCACCCGAGGTGTTGTGTGCGCCGCCCCGCACCCTTTTCGGAGGCTCCCTCTTCGCCTTCTAGCAGGGCAGCCCGAGTGCTCCAGTCTTCACCGAACCCCTGAAGTTGCGGGGTTCGCCCCAGGTAGCACCAGAGCCGGGCACCTTCCTCAGTAGCCGGTGGGAAAAAGCCCGGCTTCTCAATGGGTTCTGTGAAACCTGCCAAGACTGCTGTGGGGGGCAGCTCCAACTTCCAAATGATTGTACTTGGATGAACAGCCTGCGTTGTTGGCCCTGGCAGGAGAGCTCACACGCAGGCCACTTGACACAAGCCTGCCGCGGACAGAGGCCCCACAAACAATAGGGAGGCCCACACACACTCACACCCCGTTTCCAAGAATTTCGGAGTCATTCAATGAGAGGGGGTCAAAACCTTCCATAAAGTGGAGTGAGGGACGCCACAGAAATTCGAGGGCAGTCGGAATAAAGGCAGTACTTATTGGGGACATCTTTAACAGATCTAGTCACTTTCTTAGTTTAGGAACAAAAACACGAATTCGGGGGAACTTGCCTTGTTCTGTTCACAGTCGGTAAACTTAAAGGTTGGGAAGAAACAGGAACACAGTTGAGAGAGAAAGGCATCCTCTGCTGTGTTCTCATGTTCTCCAGGGGCAAGACTTCCTATGATTCCCCACCCCTTCATCTACAGCCCACTGTGCTGACAGGTCCAGTCCCACGGGTGGACACAAACAAATTCAGCCCAACACACCGCGGTCTCGCCCACATGCGCACACACTCACCCACATGTGTGTGATAGGATCGCAGGCGTGAGAATCCGGCTGGGCTTTGTTGTTGATTGCCTGGAGGGTGTGAGCCGGGGAGCCTGTTCAAGTTGCCAGGTCTGTGTCTGGGCCTCTGTGTCGTAGCCCAGGCGAGGCGACATTGGTACATACACACTCACGCGTTGATGGGGCTGTGTCACCTGTGTATGTCCGGCCACAAGGCCCTTGTTGTGGGTGTGGTGGGAGCTAGTGCAGAGTGGAGTGGGGCTGTGGTTTGGGTCAGCCCAGGGGCTACCTGGGGAGGCTCACTTCTCCCTCCCTCCTTCCCTTCCTCTCTCTCTTTCAACCCTCATCAGGTACCCTCTGAGGCAGGTCCTAGTGGGAGCCCAAGCTTCCAAGCCTCCAGACCAAGCAGCTGGAGGGCTGTCCAGGAGGCAGAGTCCTGACGTGCTGGGCACCCCAGGAAGAGGGGGCAGAGTACTGATGGGCTAGGCACCCCAGGAAGAGGGGGCAGCAGAGCCCCTCATTCCCCACCTGCCCACCTCCCCTCTGCTGTGAGGTGGGAGCTAGGGCTGCTCCCCAGCTGGGAGGCCAGGCCAGCGTGGGGTGCCCCTGGGAAGCAGGGTGGTTTCACCAATTCCTTCACGTTTGCAGTCCCTCAGACCCTCGGGCCTTCAGTTCGTGCATGGGAGAATGAGGGAACAAATGCAAGGTGCCGACTCCAGCGCAGACCTTGCACCTGCCACCCTCTGGTCCCCCCTGACTGGGAGACAGGATGGGAACAGCACCAGCTTCGCAGGGTTGCTCTGAGAACTGAATTGTTAATGTGTGCAAAGTGCTTAGCACATAAGCATTGTTATTCAAGGATTAGCTGTTATTATTACCCTAGGGTCTGCTCCTAGGGAGCTTCAGGAGTGAACTGAGTGTGTGCCCTTCTGCAGGAAGGAGGTTAGAGGGAGGAAAGATGAAAGGGAAGATTGGTGCAGGGGCTGGGGGTGGGCTGTCTCCCCCCACATCTCCCTGCAGCTCTGAGGAGGGAAGGAATAGGGAGAGCTGGCTCAGTGGGTAGCTGTTTTCTGCCTGTCCTTGCCCTCCCTCCCCTGTTCTGGGGCTTGGCATGTGGATGGGTGGACTTCCAGGTCCTGGGCTGTGACCAGGGCAGGGATTTGTGGCATCCATAGCACTGAGGATCTCCTCAGCCCCTCCATCCTGCCAGGTGAGGGTCCAGCCTTCCATCTGGCCTCATCAGGATTTGGTCTGCCCTTGGCCCAGTGGCGCTCTGTGTCTGGGGCATGACATTTACTTAGGCCCAGGGTCCCTGAGCTATGGCGCTGCCTCTGCCTCTCGTGTACCCACTAGCGCCTGGTTCATCTTCCCTCCCTGCACACTTGGGGGTCGCCGAGACTCTGCATCCAAGGCTGCCATCAGTTTTCCATGTGGACGGAGGCTGTGTCCCAGCTTGTCTTCGTGGTTGAAAACATGCCCTCCTTTGCCCTCTGATTGGCTGCCCCTTCCCCTGTGCAAACTGCCCTGGGCTTTACCCACAGCCACAGGGAAACGGGCCATCTTGTCACCCACTCACCTTTTGAGTAGCGTTCCCCGGTTCCCCAAAGCCAAGATTATTCTCCCCTGAGGGCGGGCCATCAGTAGGCCTGGGAGTGGGGTCCAGTGGGGAGCAGACTAGGAATGGGATGAGGAATGGTATCTGGACCCCAGCGCCCCTGTACCTGGGATAGGATGGTGAGATCCCTGCTGGGAAGAGATCCTTTTGAGAAAAGAGAAACAGTTACCAGATTGCAGGGGGAGGTGCCACACATCCCCCTCCAGCCAAGCCATGGTAGCTGAGCTATCACTGCTGTGGAACCTGTCCCTAAGGGAACAAGGCAGCATGAAGCCCACCTCCTCCACAGGAGTGACCCGTGAGAATGTGGGAACTGAGATGGGACAGCGGGCTGGGATTTGGGGGGACTACTCACTTGTTGGAGTTGCCTGTGGCACCCCCAAGCCCCCTCCCTGTCTCCCAGGCACTGGTCTTCAGAGCGGCTGCCGGGGCCAGGGGTACTCGGAGGAACCAGTTTGCTGGGCACTGCCCTGTCTTTACCCAGAGCCGCCGCCGTGGCCTCCGTGTGAGCTCTGAGCTGAAGCCGAAGCTGCCGTGGGCAAGGCCTCTGCCACACGGCCTTCCACTAATTAAACAGCATGAAGAGGCTGAATCACCAGGCCTGCATAGTTTGAAAATTGTAGCTCTGCCTGTTGTGCTGAGTCAAACTGGTTTGTCGGGATTGGGCAGCTGGTGGGGGTGAGGGGTGGAGGGAGAGTGGGTACAGCTGGGCATGTGATGGGGTGGGCAAGGCCCCCTGCCCAACAGCCAGCCCTGGTGCCAGGGCTCCATTTGCCTTCTGCCCCCAGCCTCCTGGCCAGACCCGGCGTGGCCAGCATCTGGGGAAGTGCGGAAGGGCTCAGGGAAGGGCTCACTGTCCACCCGTCCTTCTGGCTCCCGGCAGGACCACCAGTGGGGTGGGGGCGCAGATGATCGCTGAGGCCTTCGGGCTCCCCGTCCTGGGTTTCTTCCCCCTTTTCCTCCCTCTCAGGTTTATTTAATTATAAACCCCCATGAACTGAGGGTAAGAATGAAAAACAAAATGTGTTCTCTGTTCTGAGATGTTCCCCTCCCCTCCATCCCAGACATGGGGCCTAGGGGCTGTGGCAGGAAAGGAGGCCGCGGCCCTGGGTGAGCCACGCTTCCCACAACATTATCTTCTCCAGGCCCGTGGCAGGCTCCCCTCAAGACCCCTTGCTCCCCACGCTGACTGCCCTGTGTGCGTAGGCTGGCACACATGTGTACACATCCTGACCCGTGGGAGGGGAGCCAGATCCTTCAGCTTGGTGGCCGAGGGACTCCATAAAGAGGGGGAGGGTGTCCAACAAGGGTGGCATGGCACTTTCCTCCCTGTGCAGACCCTGGCCCCCTGCCCTCCTGCCCGCTGCCCACTCTGCCCGCCCAACCCTGGTGCGTTCCCTTTCCTTCCACCTCTAAGTCCCCAGTCTGGAATTTGGGCTGAAGGCTGGCTGCTTCTGTCTTTACCTGTTTTTTCTGCTTGTGTTTTGTTTTCTGTTGTCTGTTTGTTTCCTGGTTCTTAACAACACTCTTGCTCCCAGGGTGCTAGGAGGCCTGGCCCTTCACTGGGGCAGGTGGCAGGCTCAAAGGTGGTGCCCCTCCCACAGGCTAGGGTGCCCATGATGCCCTACTCCTGTCTTGCTCAGGGTCCTTGACATGCAGCGGAAGTCTGCCCAGAGCTTCTGAAGCCAGATGTCTTCACAGAGCTACCCTCTACCAAGGGCTCAGAGGCCCTTGAGACAGTGCCATTGTGCTGGCAGAGAAGTGGCGTGTTATTTGGGCAGGGGCTATACCTGGGGAGGCCGCACCCAGCCACACCCAGAATCATCTCCATGCCCCTGCCCCACCCCAGCCTCGTGACCTGACTGACAGCTCCTGCCCAAGCCAGGACAGCAGGAAGCAGGGCTGTGGCTCTTTCCCTGCACCTCTGGCGAAGGCTGCCCCAGCGCCTCTGCTTCCCTTGCGAGAGTGGCCCGTGTGGCTGCCCTGCCTGAGCAAGAGGCACCAGAGTATTAGGGGCAGGATGGGGGTACTGCCCTCTACCTCCCTGGCAGACATCCATAAAGAGAACCATGCTCACAGGGTGTGTGTGTGTGTGTGTGTGTTGCAGGCCCATGGAGGCTGCACCTCTGACGCGCTACACAAATCTAGGTATTTATACTTAGGCCATGTCAGGATGCTCCTTTGCAGGGGCTGTGGCATCTTCCAGTGTCATTGGGCATCTGTGACTTTGCAGCTGATTGTAGTTTGTGTGACTGGGTAAGCGCATGTCACCAAGTCTATACGGGGAAACTGGTGTCTGTGTTTGCACTTTACACTGAAGCCTGTGTGACTTGCAGCTGGTGATAGCATGTGTAATTGGGTGTGTAAGGAGAACACACTGCAGGGTTGGGTGTGCGTGCCCTCTGTGTGCACATATGTTTCAGGAAATCTGCACACAGGCAGGCTGTAAGCGTGGGTCTGCCTAAGGCAAGCCAGATCTCTGTGTAAGAAAGATTCGCTGTATATGAATGTCTAAGGAAGACTAATCTGTTTGTACCATATGCATCCGTGTGTCTGAGAAAGACAGACCGTGGCTCTGTGTGAAGCTGGGTGTATGTTTGTGGGCGGCTGTGGCTTTGTGTGTTTTTGTCCACCATATGTGTTGACTTGTCGCTCTTTAGCCCGGTGGTGGGGAGTGAGCTCAGCCCCCATTACTGGATGCTGCCCGTGCATCTGTGTGTGTGTGTGCGTGGGCGGGGGCCACACAGCTGCTGCCACGTGGCCGCTCTCTGTGGCCTGCAGAAACCTGAAAGAGGTGTTGCCTCCCTCCTGAGCATCAAAGCTCCAGTCCGCGAAAGACCCCGGGCCTGGTGCCTACCTCCCTGGTGACTTTGCGGGACAGTTGTGGTTTCCTGCCTGACAGAGCCCAGCGTCTGGAGTGGGCCAGCCTCTTCTCTCTTCTGCCTCCTGCAGACACATGGTGGGGCAGCCAGGGGTCGGGGGCCGCAAAGAGGTGGGGAGTTGGGAGCTTGCTCACTCGCTCCTCTTTTGCCTTTACCCACTGCCCCTCAAACCCCCGTCCCAGCGGGTGTATGCGCCCGCGCGCGCGCACACACATGCACACGCCGCACACACAGCGCAGAGAAGGTGGGCTGGGCCTCTTCCTCCCAATGCCACGGACAGATGAGTTCTGTGCCCCCCTCACACCCCTTTCGCCTCCTGCCGGAGGCTGGGACCGGGCACCTCAGCGCCGAGGAGGGCTCTGCTCTGTCCCCTGTGCCCGCGCAGGCTGAAGGCAGCAAGCTCCTCCTCTCCCCCTGAGAAGCGGGGAAACCGAGAGCGCGCGGCCCCCTCCCCGCCGGAGTGACCGGAGCCCTTCCTCAGGCACATAGGACTCGAAACCCAAGTCCCCTCCTCATTAATGGGAAAAATGTGCCGAGATTGAGCGATGGCCAAGGCTGAGTGATGGCCAAGGGCCGAGCCCCTCCCTCCCACTCTCGCTCCCCAGAAATTAAACAGAAATAAAGAGCCTCCCTGCCTCCCTCGCTCCCCCCTCCCGCCGCCGCCTCCCCGCCGCCCCCTCCCTCCGCTCCCTCCTCCCGGAGCCAGCGCAGGGCTTGTTTTAAACTGTGGAGGAATCTGGCTGGAGGGGGAGGGGCTGAATATTTGGGTTTAAACAGTTCCAGATGGGTTTGGCACGGGCTGAGCAGAAGGAAGTGAGGGAGAGGGAGGAGGGAGGCCGCGCGAGGCAGCGGCGGGAGCCCCGGCCTGCTCCGGCGGGCAGCGGCGGGCGGACCCGAGGGAGGACTGGCTGCGGGGGCAGGGCGCGCTCCCGGGACGGACCTTC
Organism: Sapajus apella; assembly: GCF_009761245.1. Classification (NCBI taxonomy): domain Eukaryota; kingdom Metazoa; phylum Chordata; class Mammalia; order Primates; family Cebidae; genus Sapajus; species Sapajus apella. The sequence continues at coordinate 16,908,679 of NW_022436978.1, read as the reverse complement.
GGGCAGCCGGCTGGGTACGAGGCCGCCTGGCAACCTCCCTCTGCCTCTGCCTGCTCGGGCCTCCGCGTCTCTCCGTCCCCGGTCTTTGTAGTCCCCCGCCGGCCGCTCCGCTGTCTGATCCCCGCCAGCAGGCTCGGTACGGCCTCAGGCTCGGGGCCGCCCACCGCCCACCGCCGCCCGGCCGAGTCCTGCCCCGCCCGCCTTTCTCCCCGGCGAATGTCTGCATCTGTCTGTCTGTCTGTCTGTCTGTCTGTCTGTCTGCCTGCCTGCTTGTCTGCCTGCCAGAGGCCGGGATCGCTCCCCCTGCAGCCGGCCCCTCAGGGGACCAGGGGCTGCGGCCAGAGGAGCCTCCCGCCCTGCAGTGATTGGCTGCTGCCTGCAGCCCCTTTGCCTGACACCGGGGTCTGGGGTCACAGCTGCCTTGTTCACCCATGGTGTCCTCAGCCGTCCTCAGCTCAGACCTAGGCTCCAGGAAACCGGTGAAGACCGCAAGCCGGTGGCCGTGGAGTTTGGATCTTTCCCCACCTGGGCCCCACCAGCTGCCCCGCTGTTGATGTTAGAGGCCTTCAGAGGTCCTGGGGTAACCATGCCCCATTCCAGCTTCACAGCCGAGGGAACACAATGGTGGCCGTACTGCCCTCCAGGTCATAGGGAAGGAGCTGGCATCTCTTTCCTTCCTTTCCTGCCCCAGGTCTAATCTGGGGGTCACACTGTGTTTCAGAGAGTGGTGTCATCCAGTCAGATCCCCAAACCAGGTTCCCAAGGGAGCAATGTATGTCAGAAACATTAATGGGTCCCTCCTGTGACCCAGCGAGGTGAAACAGACAAGAAACCAGCTCAGAACACAGGACAGGCACTCTGAAAAAGCCCCTGGCCCCTGATGCATCTTACCTTGACTTGGAGGTTGACGGAAGCCTTCCTGGAGGAGGCAACAGCTCTGTTGGGACTTAAATTAGGCAGTTTTCTAGGCTTTCTTTCATCCCTTCCTTTCAGAGGGGCATATTGCAGTCAGAGTGCAAGGAATTAATTATAGGGTCAGACATGAATCTGAGCCACCCTTGCCACCTCACCCCAAGTCCTAGCCTCTTTACCTTAAGGAGTGTCTTTTCTTTGTCTGGGCATTGGTGTTCTCTTCTGTAAAAGGGACACATCATCGGTACCTTCTTCCAAGGATCACAGGAAGAACTGAACTAGGAGCTGGTTTGGGGCTTTGGTGATTCCCTCTCCACCCTCATGGCGCATCCCTGCCCCATCATCACCTGTAGGTAGCTGGGTGGGAGCTGGCTCTGGCCCGTTACCACCCTCCCCTTCCCCTGGGCCGAGTGTGGGGCTGGGCCTCTGTTGGGAATGGAGTCGGGGGAGGCCAGGGCCAGGGTCTGAAGCACACAGCCCTTTGTTCCAGGATAAAGGCCCTGCCGGCCCCTTTGTGTGGAGATTAGCAGAGCCTGTAGGTGTGTGGACCGGCCTCTGTTCCCGCCTCATTAACCCAGGCCTGGGGTCAGGGCACCCACCCCTAGCTGCCCGACCTGACATCTTTGAGGCTGTGACATCTCTGGGATGGCCGTAGGGTCTCCTCTTGGGTAGTGGGGAAATGGGGGGCTTTGGGGACTTGTGCAGAGTGGAGCCTGGTGGGAATTCTTTTCCTCAGTGATCTCTTTTTTCTTCTTTCCTTTTTTTTTAGATGGAGTTTCACTCTAGTTGCCCAATTTGGAGTGCAGTAGTGCAATCTCGGCTCGCTGCAACCTCTGCCTCCTGGGTTCAAGTGATTCTCCTGCCTCAGCCTCCTGAGGAGATGGGATTACAGGCATGTGCCACCACACCCGGCTAAATTTTGTATATTTAGTAGAGATGGGGTTTCAACATGTTGGTCAGGCTGGTCTTGAACTCCTGACCTCAAGTGATCCACCCGCCTCAGCCTCCCAAAGTGCTGGGATTCCAGACGTGAGTCCCTGCGCCAGCTGCAATCTCTTCTTTCTCCTCCTCCTGAAATTAGTCCCTGAACTTTTCCTCCGTTATCTCCCCAGAGACCCTCATGGACACAAAATGGGTGACATCTGAGTTGGCATGGACATCTCATCCAGAAACTGGGGTGAGACTTTCCCGTCATTCTCCTGAGCATTGGTTGCCATTAGGCTGCCCCCCGCTTCCAGCCTGCATGCCCCTCTGCCCGTCACCCTCACTTCCTTTGCCGTCCCCATCCTCCTCACTTGTCACCCTCTGAAGCACCTCGTGGTCCTTCTCTGTGGGCGTTTCTGCCTCTCACTCCTCTCCTCCGCCTGCCTGCCTCCCAGCCCCACTCCCTCTGCTTCTGACAGCCCTCTGCGTGTCCATCCCCACCATCTCCCTCAGCCGTGGGTCCCTGGAGAGAGCATTGGCTTGTAAACCTTAGTTCCAGATCTCTAACCTGCTGTGTGACCTTCGGCAAGGCCGTTTACCCCTCTGGACCACCACTCCTTGACTGCTAAATTCCTGCAGTCTGAACGTCTCTCAGATATTCGAATTAACCTCCCTAGATGGCCTTCATGGCTGCTCTAAGCCCTAGAACCCTGGAGTAGGATGGCACCACAGGCCCTGCAGTCACCCGGCATGACTGTGACCTTGGGCACAACTCCCCCTACGAGCTTTGGCTTCCCCATCTCTAAACATCAAGACAGCAGATGCGGCTCCTCATGGAGTTGTGAAGATTAAATGCGATGCTAATAGTGACGGCCAGTATCCAAGAAGTGCTTGCGCTGTTACAAGCCCATCACGTTTATCAGCCTGATTTAATTCCTCACAGCCTCGTTCAGTTCCATTAGGCCCCATCTTACAGGTGATGAAACTGACGCATAAAGATCACAAATATTATAGCTAATGTTCCTAGTCCTGTCCTAAATACTTTATCCAGTTAAAGTCTATTCCTTACACAGCTTTATTCTCCCCGTGTTACAGATGGGGAAACTGAGGCACGTGGAGATTAACTGACTTACCCATAATCACACAGCAAGCAGAGAGCTGGAATTTGAACCCATGTAGGCTGTATGCTCAGCCACTACACCGTAGAAGCATCCCTGTGAAGTAAATAGAGCAGTCTGGGCATGGGGGAAGCACTGGGCACGTGCCAGCTTCACGCTCTCTTTTTCGTTGGTCCCTGCACAGTGGGAAGAGGTGAGTGGCTATGACGAGGCCATGAATCCCATCCGCACGTACCAGGTGTGTAACGTGCGTGAGTCAAGCCAGAACAACTGGCTCCGCACGGGGTTCATCTGGCGGCGGGACGTGCAGCGGGTCTACGTGGAGCTCAAGTTCACGGTACGCGACTGCAACAGCATCCCTAACATCCCCGGCTCCTGCAAGGAGACCTTCAACCTCTTCTACTACGAGGCCGACAGCGATGTGGCCTCCGCCTCCTCTCCCTTCTGGATGGAGAACCCCTACGTGAAAGTGGACACCATCGCGCCTGATGAGAGTTTCTCGCGCCTCGACGCCGGCCGTGTCAACACCAAGGTGCGCAGCTTTGGGCCACTTTCCAAGGCTGGCTTCTACCTGGCCTTCCAAGACCAGGGCGCCTGCATGTCACTCATCTCCGTGCGCGCCTTCTACAAGAAGTGTGCATCCACCACCGCAGGCTTCGCGCTCTTCCCCGAGACTCTCACTGGGGCGGAGCCCACCTCGCTGGTCATCGCTCCTGGCACCTGCATCCCTAACGCCGTGGAGGTGTCGGTGCCACTGAAGCTCTACTGCAACGGCGACGGGGAGTGGATGGTGCCCGTGGGTGCCTGCACCTGTGCCACCGGCCATGAGCCAGCTGCCAAGGAGTCCCAGTGCCGCCGTGAGTGGGGACCAGCCTGGGAAAGGGTTGTGGGGAGGGCCTGGGCCATGGCTACATACGTGCCCCAGCTCCTGCTTGCTGTCTGACCAGGAGGTCTGGCAGCAGCTCTGCAGTGGAGGCAGGAAAAGGAAGAGTGGGGATCAGATGCAGAGAAGGGGGTGCACAAGAGGGAGCTGAGAGAGAAAATGCAGAGAGACACAAGGATAGGAAAAGCAAAAATGAAAGACAGAGGAAGAGAGACGCGGAGAACCTTCGGCAGGCAGGCTGCTGGAGGGCCCAGTCAGAGGCCCAGGAGGCTGGCAGAGATGCCCGCTTAGTCCTGCTTTGAGTCCGTGCTTCACCCTGGACGTGGTAGGTCGGCCCCAGGGCTGAGGGCACAGGGGCTGTGGGCACCTTGTGCATGGCCTTTTAAAAAACCTGGGCTCTCCTCTGCCCCTTGGGAGGCAGCATATAAATCACACAGTGGTGAGGGCCCAGTACTGAAGTCCAGTCCTGACTGCCACCTACCACTCACGTGACCTTGGACAAGTTACTTTTTTTTTTTTTTGAGATGGAGTTTCACTCTTGTTGCCCAGGCTGGAGTGCAGTGGCGTGATCTCAGCTCACCACAACCTCCACTTCCCAGGTTCAAGTGATTCTCCTGCCTCAGCCTCCTGAGTAGCTGGGATTACAGGCACGCACCACCACGTCCGGCTAATTTTGTATTTTTAGTAGAGACAGGGTTTCACCATGCTGGTCAGGGTGTCTCAAACTCCTGATCCAAAGTCATCCGCCTGCCTTGGCCTCCCAAAGTGCTGGGATTACAGGCGTGAGCCACCGTGCCCAGTCCTGGGCAAGTTACTTAACTGTTTGAACCTCGGTTTCCTCATGTGCAAGATGAGGACGATCATGAGGTTCCTTCATAGGGCTGTAGTGAGGCTCACGTGAGCAGCAATTTGCCCTTAGGACAGTGTCTGCCACATGGGAGCACAGCCACCAGCTCAGTGTTGGCCTTGAGTCTCCAGAGCCCTGGGATCCATGAGAGCTGGGGTGTTCTTCCATTATTATTATTATTTTTTTTTTGAGATGGAGTTTCACTCTGCTACCCAGGCTGGAGTACAATGGCACCATCTGGGCTCACTGCAACCTCCGCCTCCCAGGTTCAAGTGATTCTCCTACCTCGGCCTTCATGGTGGCTGGGACTACAGGCATTCGCCACCAGACCCGGCTAATTTTGTATTTTTAGTAGAGACGGAGTTTCTTCACCTTGGTCAGGCTGGTCTCGAACTCCCGACCTCAGGTGATCTGCTGGCCTCTGATGGCTTGCTAAGACTTCCGTACTAAGCTTCTCAGGTGTCAGACCTGTCCACCTAGGGGTCTCTCATGGAGCCTCACCACTCCCCGTGAGGTAGATTCCTGTCATCTCCCTGTTTCGCCAGTAAGGAAACTGAGTCTTGGAGAGGCTCTGAACACCGGCCACGTAGCTGAGGATGTGGAAGCTGGCACGAAGCCTCCTCCTGTGCCTTGCCATGCAGGATGGTGTGCTGAGGGCCTTGTCTTTCGCTCCCACTGCCCGATTCTCTTCCCTGGGGCGCACAGCCTGCAGCGCTGAGAGGTAGCGATGGCTCTTACCGCACCCTGGGTGTGAGGGCTTGGCAGCATGAGGCTGGCTGCGAGGCCCAGTGTTCTCATGGGAAGGTGAACGGCGCCATTCCGGGCCCTTTCCACTTCTCGATGGGAACCTGTCCTGAGATTTCCTCTTGCTAAGTGGAGAAAGGGGGTGGGGTGATGAGCCTGACAGCCTGAAGAGGGGCTAACACTCTGCAGGTCCCTGGCAGGAAATGCATGCTGGTTCCCATAGCAACCAGGCTGGCCTGGCCTCTGCCCCCTCCCCCGCTGGCTCAAAAGAGCTAGGATGGAATATCACCTTGGTCAGGGGAGATGAAACCCCAGGAAAGGGCAAGCCCGGCACTGGACATTGCCCCCCATGGTGCCCCCGCCAGAGGCGGTCATGGAGAGGCGGCGGCCGCTTGAGGGTCTTGCTGTATACCCGTTTTCCTAACTCAGCCATTACTAGTACCCCCTTTGACTTGCAAATGCTCCAGTGTGAAGAATGCATGATACAGCCACCTAGATCCACAGGGCCTGTGTCCGGGGATCAATGGCAGATGGCAGGAGGGCCACTGGGGATTAGGATGCTTAGGTCCTGGGCCCTGGGCTTGCTCTGGGGGCAGCCCCCTTGTGGACACGAGGCCTCTGAACTCCAGGTGACCCCAGCCTTCCTGCCTGCTTTCTTTCTCTCCTCTCACCCGCCCTCACCCCCGTCCCTGCCCAAGGGCAGAAAGGAGCTGCTGCTGGCTCCGGTGGGTGGGGGGTGGGTGGGGGGAGAGCTTCGGTGTCAAGGCCTCCCCTCCTGGCTGTTCTAGGGTGCCCTTCAGGGTCCTCAGAATGGTCTTCCTGGAGCCTCCGGAGGGGCGGGGCATCCCCACAGAACAGGGAACGGTATGGGTGCTGCTGGCCCCGCAGGTGGTCCCTTCCCATCCCCGCCTCTTCCTCCCCCTTTCTCTGTCTTCCCTGCCTCAACAAGCCCAGGCCGTCCAGGTGACGGGCTGACGTCTTCGTCCGTGAGGCCCCGGGGTTGGGGCGAGGGGGCAGGGGCGGGAGGAATCCGCTGACGTGGGCTTTCCATGGGGCAACAGGGCCTTTTGTAGCTGCAGCTGGAGTGAGGCCATCCCAGCGTTGCCCCACAGTCTAGTCTGGCGGGGCTAGGACCTCGGCTGGGGAGGAGCCAGGTTCTCACGGAGCTGTGGTGGTCCGGTGTCTGCGGGGAAGGGAGGTGAGCCCCATCCAACCTCTTCTCCCCCACAGCCTGTCCCCCTGGGAGCTACAAGGCAAAGCAGGGAGAGGGGCCCTGCCTCCCCTGTCCTCCCAACAGCCGGACCACCTCGCCGGCCGCCAGCATCTGCACCTGCCACAATAACTTCTACCGCGCAGACTCGGACTCCGCGGACAGTGCCTGTACCAGTGAGTGAACGTGTGCCCTCTCCCCCCGCCCCCCCGCTGGCCTTCCCTCTGGGGGGCCCTCCTGGGATGCCTAGGCAGTCACTATGAATAGCCCCACCTTCCAGAGGAGCAGCTGAGGCTCGGGAAGTTAGATGTTGCGCTCAAGATGGCACAGCTGGGAGGTGACTGCCCCTGAGCCAGAATCCAGGTCAGCCAGCTCACCCCTCCGCCAGCACCTGCTAAGCACCTCCTAGCTCCTGGCCACGATGAGGAACTGGCTAGAAGCTTGGCAGCTGGAGGCCCTCTAGTCCATCGCCCTTCCCTCTGCACAGAAGTGCCTCTCCCCAGCCCCGCTCTATCCACGAAGGGGGCCTCACATCCTGAGCGTGGCCTTGTGCCCCACCTCCTCCCTGCTCTGGCCTTTGGTGTACCAGGCGTTGTGCCGGGTGTTGAGGGTATGGAGTGAATAAGATAGTCATTGTTCTAAAAGAGCTCAAAATCTGCTGGGCAAAATAGGTATAAAAGCAGATAATAACCATAATGTTCTAAGAGCTGGGCTAGAAGTTTGTCTAGGAATTCTTTTATGTACATGCAGAGTGTAGGGTGTGGATCAATCAAGGAAGCCTTCCAAGAGGAAGTGACATCACAAGTTGGGTCTTGAAGGATAAATAGGAGTCTGCCTAGTGAAGAAATGTAGGAAAGTTATTCTGTTTATCCAAGCAGAGGCAAGGCAGGTTGGAGTGTGCAGGAACTCTGGGCAGAAGGGTGGTCCTATAGCCCCGCGCTCACTACCTTCTCCTCCATGTCCCCCACAGCCGTGCCATCGCCGCCCCGAGGCGTGATCTCCAATGTGAACGAAACCTCACTGATCCTCGAGTGGAGTGAGCCCCGGGACCTGGGTGGCCGGGATGACCTCCTGTACAATGTCATCTGCAAGAAGTGCCATGGAGGCCCTGGGGCTGGGGGCCCCTCAGCCTGCTCACGCTGTGATGACAACGTGGAGTTTGTGCCTCGGCAGCTGGGCCTGACAGAGCGCCGGGTCCACATCAGCCATCTGCTGGCCCACACACGCTACACCTTTGAGGTGCAGGCGGTCAACGGCGTCTCGGGGAAGAGCCCTCTGCCACCCCGCTATGCGGCTGTGAATATCACCACCAACCAGGCTGGTGAGGAGGGGACACGGGCGGGTAGGGCCTGGCTCACTTTCCCCTGGATCGGGCTGAGGTGTCCCAGGGCCTGCCAAGGGACCACTGGGGGTCCCATGGAAAGCGGGTCTTTGGGAAGGACGCCAGGGTCCGGAGAGCCCCTGGTGAGCCCCCTGCTCTTCCCAGCCCCATCCGAAGTGCCCACTCTACGCCTGCACAGCAGCTCAGGCAGCAGCCTGACCCTGTCCTGGGCGCCCCCGGAGCGGCCCAACGGAGTCATCCTGGACTATGAGATGAAGTACTTTGAGAAGGTCAGAGCCTCAAGGGGCAGGAGGAGGCCTTGGGCTGAGCTGGGCTGAGAAAATTACCCCCACAGGGGGTCGGGCCCTTGGGAGCAAGGCCTTGGGTTTGGAGGGGGCATGCGGCAGGCCTGGGTGTGAACAGGGCAGTTGGCCTCAGGACCCACCTGAGGATGCCCCCTGCCTCCTGGCATTGCAGAGTGAGGGCATCGCCTCCACAGTGACCAGCCAGATGAACTCCGTGCAGCTGGACGGGCTGCGGCCCGACGCCCGCTATGTGGTCCAGGTCCGGGCCCGCACAGTCGCTGGCTACGGGAAGTACAGCCGGCCCGCCGAGTTTGAGACCACAAGTGACAGAGGTTAGCAGCCCCCGCACCTGTCCCCATCATGGCCCTCACTGTCTGCCCCTCCACTCAGCAGCCCCTTCTCTGTCTCCAGGCTCCGGGGCCCAGCAGCTCCAGGAGCAGCTCCCCCTCATTGTGGGCTCTGCGACAGCTGGCCTTGTCTTCGTGGTGGCCGTCGTGGTCATCGCCATCGTCTGCCTCAGGTACTCCCAGGCCCTATTGCTCTCTGGGCTGACCAGAACTGCCCTTAACACTCTGGGGCGCCTCACGCCGCAGAGACAAGCCGCCACCACCTCCCTCAGACCCAGGGCCTTCGCCCTCCTGGTGCCAGCCGTCGCTGGGGAAGCCCTCTCCCGTCCCTGCCTGTGTCCCCATCCTGCCCTTTGTCCACACCCCATCCCCTGAATCTCTGGGCAGGTTTCCTAGGGACTGAGTCCATGGAGCCCCTTGCCCAGAGCGCCAGAGGCTGCTGTGACCACCAAGTGTGGCACTTGGCCCCAGGCCATCCGCTGTGTACTCTCTGCCCCTTCTGTGAGCCCAAGGGTCTCCTGAACAAGGGAGCCATAGGGCTGGTCTCAGGCCTGCCCTCCGCCCTGCCCCCTCCAGGAAGCAGCGGCACGGCTCGGACTCGGAGTACACGGAGAAGCTGCAGCAGTACAGTGAGTTGGACCCCCGTCTGCCCCCCCACACCCTCCCTAAGCTCTCCTGGGCCCCCGCGGGGCTCACAGACACCCTTCTCCCTGCCTGGGACTTCATTCCTTATAGATAAACCCTGAATGCCCCCTCCTGCTTCCAGTCAAGTGCCATTTCCTGACCCCTATCTCTCTCCGGGTACCCTGTGCCCCCACTCACTTCGGCCAGCTAGCCCCAGAGATGACGGAGGTCTGACCCCTCCCCGCAGAGGCAGTTAGTCCTATGGGGAAGACAGTACGAATACACACAGGAAACAATCAGAGAACAATTAAGCGCTGAGCCGGGTGCTCCTGTTGTAAAAGGCATGAGAGTTTAGAGAAGAGGAAGGCTTCCTGGAGGAGGTGGACTGGAGCTGAGCCAGGCGGGATGAGCAGGGTTTTGGGAGGTGAGGGAGAGCATTCCTGGCCAGAGGAGCCTCTGGAAGGTAGTGGGCGGGGTGGGGAGGGAGCCCAACTGTGGGGGCAGCCAGAAGACTGGTTTGACAGCTGCTAGGAAGCCAGGCTGGGTAGTCGTCGCCAGCCCGCAGAGGGTCGTGAAAGGCAGGCAGAAGAGTTTGGACTTGACTCCATCATAGGTAATTGGAAAGGCTCTCAAGCTGGGGCGTAACACAATGAACAGATTGTTTTAGGAAGACAGCGGAATGCAGGATAGCTCGGTGGGAAAAGTCCAGAGGCAGAGAGCCCAGCTGGGAGGCTATTGCAATAGTCTGAGTGTGGAAGGCCTGGACAAGGTCAGGGCGGTGAGAACCAGGGGAGGGATGAACCTGAGAGAGGTCTGGATGTGCTGAGAGATGAGAGAAGAACTAGGAGTAGAGTCCTAGGTGTCTAGCCTTTATGATCACCAGGCTTTCTCAGGGGGGCTGGAAGGTTAGGACAGCAACACCGGGGGCGGGGGGGGGGGGGGTGGAATATGGGGCCAGGCTCAGTGGGGAGGCTGCTGGAGCTGCGCCCTTCGCGGGGAGAGGCTGGCTTGAAGACCTGTTACTTTCTCATGCCCACCTCTTCTCCCTCCAGTCGCTCCTGGAATGAAAGTTTATATCGACCCTTTTACCTACGAGGACCCTAATGAGGCCGTTCGGGAGTTTGCCAAGGAGATCGACGTCTCCTGCGTCAAGATTGAGGAGGTGATCGGAGCTGGTGAGTCTCCTGGGGCACAGTAGAGGTGAGACGCTGGGGCGGGCTGGGTACCGGGGTGGGTCATAGCTGGTGCCCTGTGCCCTGCAGGGGAGTTTGGGGAAGTGTGCCGGGGCCGACTGAAACAGCCTGGCCGCCGGGAGGTGTTTGTGGCCATCAAGACGCTGAAGGTGGGCTACACCGAGCGGCAGCGGCGGGACTTCCTAAGCGAGGCCTCCATCATGGGCCAGTTTGATCACCCCAATATAATCCGGCTTGAGGGCGTGGTCACCAAAAGCCGGCCAGTCATGATCCTCACTGAGTTCATGGAGAACTGCGCCCTGGACGCCTTCCTCCGGGTAAGAGCCAGCGCCCGGGCCTCTCCCTCCCCCAGAGAGTTGGGTTGGGCTAACCCCCCACCACACGCAAGTCAGATAGCCCCTATTCAAGTCCATAGCATTTACTGAGGTGGCAGGGTGCAGGGAAATAGCAGGCCTTCAGAAGTATAGGAGTTCACATCTTGACTCTGTTCCTTACTGCCTGTGTGACCTCAGGCAAGTGACTTAACCTCTCTGAGTCCCAGCTGCCTGGTTGTAGAATGGGGGTGCCAAGAGCTAGTGGGTCCTCATGGGGATTCATTGGGATGTTGTCTACGAGTACCTGACACACAGTAGGGCAGCTCACTTACCCTCAGGGCACTCTGGACATGGTTGCATAGTCTGAGTACTTGGGGAGGGAGGCAGGTGGGCAGGCCATGGGCTGGGATGGGGCGGTGGGCACACCTGAGCCTGCTTGTTGCCTGCAGCTCAACGATGGGCAGTTCACGGTCATCCAGCTGGTGGGCATGTTGCGGGGCATTGCTGCTGGCATGAAGTACCTGTCTGAGATGAACTATGTGCACCGAGACCTGGCTGCCCGCAACATCCTTGTCAACAGCAACCTGGTCTGCAAAGTCTCAGACTTCGGCCTCTCCCGCTTCCTGGAGGATGACCCCTCCGATCCCACCTACACCAGTTCCCTGGTACAGGAAGTCACTGGGAGGGAGACTGGGGACGGGGCCTGTCAGGCAGGGGATCCGGCCTGGGGGGCAGCTCGGAGTCACAGGGTGAAGGGCCTGTGCCCCTCTCACCAGGGCGGAAAGATCCCCATCCGCTGGACGGCCCCGGAGGCCATCGCCTATCGGAAGTTCACTTCTGCTAGTGATGTCTGGAGCTACGGAATTGTCATGTGGGAGGTCATGAGCTATGGAGAGCGACCCTACTGGGACATGAGCAACCAGGATGTGAGTGGGGCCAAGCCAGTGCGGTTGGGCGGGTGGGTGCTGGCTAGGGATGGTGGCGGTGGCTCACTCTGGCTTTCCCGGCCCTCGGCCTAGGTCATCAATGCTGTGGAGCAGGACTACCGGCTGCCACCACCCATGGACTGCCCCACAGCACTGCACCAGCTCATGCTGGACTGCTGGGTGCGGGACCGGAACCTCAGGCCCAAATTCTCCCAGATCGTCAATACCTTGGACAAGCTCATCCGCAATGCTGCCAGCCTCAAGGTCATAGCCAGCGCTCAGTCTGGGTCAGTACCTCTGCCCCTGCTCCCGCCCAGCCAGTAGCCCTACCTCCTGCCCTCAAGACTCAACAGGTCCTTCTCTTCTTCCCATAGCATGTCACAGCCCCTCCTGGACCGCACGGTCCCAGATTACACAACCTTCACGACAGTTGGTGATTGGCTGGAGGCCATCAAGATGGGGCGGTACAAGGAGAGCTTCGTCAGTGCAGGGTTTGCATCCTTTGACTTGGTGGCCCAGATGACCGCAGAGTAAGTACGCCTCAGATTCGGAGGAGCAGGGCAGGGGGCCCTGGGCTGGGCCCCGAGTTGAGGGCAGGAGGAGAGGGACTGATCTTGCTTTTGCTTCATCTGCAGAGACCTGCTCCGCATCGGGGTCACCCTGGCCGGCCACCAGAAGAAGATCCTGAGCAGTATCCAGGACATGCGGCTGCAGATGAACCAGACGCTGCCTGTGCAGGTCTGACACCGGCTCCCACGGGGGACCCTGAGGACTGCGCAGGGATGCCGAGCAGCCGGCTGGACTTTTGGACTCTTGGACTTTTGGATGCCTGGCCTTAGGCTGTGGCCCAGAAGATGGAAGGCTGGGAAGGGCCCAAGCTGGGACTTCTCCAGGCCTGTGCTCCCTCCCCAGGAAGAGTGCCCCAAACCTCTTCATATTGAAGATGGATTAGGAGAGGGGGTGATGACCCCTCCCCAAGCCCCTCAGGGCCAGACCTTCCTGCTCTCCAGCGGGGGATCCCCACAACCTCACACTTGTCTGTTCTTCAATGCTGGAAGTCCTGGCAGGGTCAAGTGGGGGTAAGCCAGGGTTCCACAGGGCCCAGCCCTGGCAGGGGTCTGGCCCCCCAGGTAGGTGGAGAGCAGTCCCTCCCTCAGGAACTGGAGGAGGGGACTCCAGGAATGTGGAAATGTGACATCCCCATCCTGAAGCCAGCCGGCACCTCCAGTTTGCACAGGGATTTGTTCTGGGGGCCGAGGGCCCTGCCCCACCCCCGCCCTTGGTGCTGTCATAAAAGGGCAGGCAGAGGCAGGCCAAGGAGTTGCCCTTTTCCCCCCCAGAGACTGACTCTCGAAGCCAGAGATGGGATGTGTGAGTGCGTGTGTGTGTGTGTATGCGCGCGTGTGTTTGTGTGTGTGCACGCACCGGCCTGCACAGAGAGCATGGGTGAGCGTGTAAAAGCTTGGCCCTGTGCCCTGCAGTGGGTCCAGCTGGGCCGACAGCAGAATAAAGGCAATAAGATGATTCTCCTGCCCCTTCTTATTTCTCCTCCTGAAGCATGATTCCCTGCTTCCAGGTTCACAGTCCCAGGCTGCCAACCCTTCACAACTCCCTGGAGGCATTGGGAAACCAGATCGGGGCCCATCCAGGCTCAGTTTCCCCTTTGTCCCTGGACCTCACTGCTTTAAGCATCTAACAGACTTCTTTGAAGTGGGACAGTGACAACGGAGAACAAACTACCCTGGAGTTCCTTCCTTCTAAGGCCAGAGGCCTTCCTGGGACGGGGGCAGGCTCTTGCTGGACGGTGTTTTACTGAGTTGGTTCCCAGCCATTGTCTTTAAGGGAGCTAAGGGTAGAGGGGGTTGATCAGTTCCCAGGGTCACGTGACCAAGGACAAAGGGAAGGAGAGCTACTGGTGTTGAGAGGCAGAGGCCCGAAGTACGGCTGCTCCTCACCAAGGCTTCCCTTGCCCAGGCACTGGGTGAAATGCCCCATACATACATGGATCTTATTTAATCTCACAACAAACCCAGCCAGGCAAGGAGGTATTTTTATCTTCTTTTTACAGAAGAGGAAAAGGAGAGGTTAAATAACTTGCCCAAAGTCGCTGAGCCAGTAAGTGAGGCCCGCGGCTGGGATTCCCACCCAGAGACTGCCTGCACACTTGAAAGGTTCAGAGGATAAATAACAAGAACCGGGGAGAGGGTTAGGAAAACAGCTTCTGGAAACGTCAAAGGAGAAAGCGTGGTGGGGGGCGCCCAGAGGCTCCTCGGACGCTGGAACAGGCCAGTGAGGAGAGGAATGCAGGCGTGTTTCCAGGGCCGGGAGGGATCCTTGGCCAGCAGACCTTTGCGCTTTCCGAGAGGCCCGCACACCCTGAAGTAGAGGGTCCCTGGGCAGGCACAGAGGCATGGACAGACACCGCGCCATGTGGATGAGCGGCTGTCTTGTCGCCGCCCCGCACCTCTCCCTGGACCCCTCTAGGCAGCGCGGAGCTTCCTTGGGGAAATCTAAGCGTGGGGCTGCACCGAGGGGTCGGCGGGGCTGCCGGCCTGGAAGCGTGCGACCGCGATTTCAGGCGCTGGGGTGGAGGCCCGGGGGCGCCGCGCGGAGGCTGCGGGGTCGGCTTCGTGGCGCACTCCCGGCGGCGGTCGCAGGAGCCCGGGAGCGGCCCCGGCACGGAAGGCGGCGGCGCGGCTCCCCAGGGCGCCCCGGTCCCTTCCGCGCGCTCCCGCGTGGGGGCTGCTCGGCGGCGCGGGTTCCTTAGTATTCCCCCCACGGAGCCCAGCCGCGCCGCCGCAGCGGGCCAGGGGAGGGGCGCCCCGCACGGCTCGGCTCTCGGCGTCCCCCGGGGCGGGCGCGGGAGGGGAGGGCCGGGAGCGGACGCAGCCTCTCGGCGAGGCCTCTTCCTCCTGGGGTAAGGCGGGGAGGGGCTCGGCGGGGGCGGGGGCCTGAGGTGGCCCTTGGATCAGGCGCCGGAGCTGTCAACGGGGCGAGGTGTGGCGGGCGGCCGGGGGAGGGGACGCGGTGCCGAGGGGCCTCCGGCACCGCCGCTCCGCGTTTCCCGGCTGCAGGCGCAAATAACGCGGAGGGGGCGCGCCGAGCTGCGGCTCAAGTGTCCACTTCCTACTCCCGAGGCCAGGGGATGGGGAGGGATCCGCGGCCGCTGACTCCCGCCCAGCCTCCGCGCCATCCTGTTCCCTCGCCCCGAGCTTTATAGCGGGAGTCTGGGTGGAGAGCGCGGAGGTAGGGGGTGGGGGCTCCACCCGCAGAGGTGTGACATCGCCCTCTACTGGGTCCGCAGGGAGGGAAAGATCGTGGTCGTTTAGCGCCAAGGGGGGAGGGGCCCTGGGAGCCAATCAGGGGGACTCTCGCACTGTGCGCCGCGGGCTGAGGATCTCGAGGGACGTCGTGAGCCCAGAGGTCCGAGGGGAGTAAGGCACTCTCTCGCTGTGCCCGGTGCAGCCACCACGCAGACCTGGCTCCTCCTGTATCCAGGTAGCCTCTCCTGCCACCTGCCCGCGGACACAGCTGACGGCCACACTACACTGACCCACGCTACCCCACACCATAGCCCTTACTCCCTCACGCTCATTCGTCCTCAGTCACTGGACCCTCCCAGCCCCACCTTCCAGGCCCACACGCCCTAAGAGCCTCCCTGACTGAGAACAGGTAGGGGAAGGGCTGCAGAGGGGGAAAGAAGAAAAGCCCTTCGCCCTCCGGAGGGCGTCCCCCGCCCCCGGCTCACTTCCTTCCCGAACCGCTGAACCTCGCTAACCTGTGTCTCCCTGGAAAGGGCTGGGAGGAGTCCTCAGACTCCCCAGCAGGCTTGTGAGGAGGGTGGGCTCTGATTGAAGCAGAGGAAGAGAGGGAAGCGAGAGGGCGCCTCAGGAGCTGTCTGGCTCTTCTGGGGACACATAAGGAGTGAGAGGGAATGAGATCTTAGTAGGCCTGGTTACTTAGACACTTTCTAGGGGCAGAAAATTAGATCTCTGGAGTTAGAGCTACAAGGAAGCCGGTGGGGGTGGGAGTTGTTGAGGCTTCAAAGGGGCTGCTCCCTGTTGATTCCCTCATTCCACTTGCCCCATGGGGGCAGTTGTGGTCCCAAAGGAGCCCCTTCTTGCCCTCTCTGTGCCTGAGCTCAGAGAGTAGGAACAGCTAGGGAGCTAAGCTGCTTCAGTCTGTGCTCAGCCCCTGACCATGTCTCCTCGTCCAGGTGGCCCTAGGTAAAGGGACCTGGACAGCAGCCCTATACCTAAGCCTGAGTGGCCAGACCCTGGATTGGAACCCAGAAAATGTGGGTAGTGCCATGGGAAGGGCTGCCTATCTAGGGTACAGGCAGACTGGGGTTCAAAGCCTAGATCGCTTGTTTCTCATACCTCTCTGCCTCAATGCTCTCAGTGATAAAAAGGTATGTTGGCCGAGCGCGGTGGCTCATGCCTGTAATGCCAGCACTTTGGGAGGCCAAGATGGGAGGACCACGAGGTCAGAAGATAGAGACCATTCTGGCTAACACGGTGAAACCCGGTCTCTACTGATAATACAAAAACTAGCCAGGTGTGGTGGCACGCACCTGTAGGCCCAGCTACTCAGGAGGCTGAGGCAGGAGAATCCCTTGCGCCTGGGAGGTGGAGGTTGCAGTGAGTCAAGATTGCGCCACTGCCAGCCTAGGCAACAGAGCAAGACTCCGTCTCAAAAAAAAAAAAAAAAAAAAGGTATAGTTATTTCTATATCCTGAGATGGTTAAAATCAGTTAATACATGTAAAATATGTGCCAGGATTATAGTAAGTGCTTAAAAATTTTAGCTATTTTTTATTTGTATGAAGTTTAAATAAAGTATAGAAGCAGATAGGAAAACGTTGAACGGTGCTTAGCAGATTGCAGGGATGGAATAAACCCAGACACTTGGAGAAATCTACCAACTCCATTCAGGTCTCTCTGGAGGGAAGAGGGTAAGGAAGCTAAAAGGGCGGAGAAACAGGTCCCGCCCACAGGGCTCCTAGGCCCTTTACTGCAGGTCTGGCCAGGGCTGCTGGGGCTGGGTGGTTTGGAGGCCGTGGGAATGCGGCACATGGCTGGGAGGACAAGCGTGCTCGTGGCTTCTGCCTTTTTCTCTGCACACTGATGGAACTGCTTCCCTGCAACAGTCATTTTTCAAGTGTGTACTAGGGAACTCCTGTGTGCCAGGCACTAGGGATACTGTGACGAGCGAGGACAGAGAAGACAGATGCCTCAAAGAGCTTCCAGTCTAGTAGGGGACAGGGATGTGATTCCAATATACATGCAGACAATTGTCTCTAATTACAGGTCGAGGTAAATATTACAGAAGCCAAGCTGAGTGTTGTGGAACTAAATCCCAGCTCTAGGGACCTCAGCTAGTCTTGGGCAGGCCTGGGGGCTCTCTAACCAGTGATTTGATGCCCAGCAGAGGGAGCTGGGACCTCCATTACCCTCCAAGTCCTTTTAAACTTTTGGTATCTGATCCTGAGCCTATCTTCATTCATTCCCCCGACCATTCATTTATTCAACATACTTTCACTGGGGCGTTCTATAGACCAGTCTCATGTAAGGAGATTCACCAGCTTACAGCCCCCACCCCCTGGAGCTGTGCACAGCTGAGAGGGTCCCTGATACAGAAACCAACTAATACAATGTGGTAAGTGCCACAGGGTAAGTGCTATACCTGGGTAAGCACTATACCTGCAAGGAACGGACCCAGGCGAGAATACTGTCAAAAAGGGATGTCCAAGACCGTGATTCTTCTTTTTTTACAGAGTCTAGCTCTGTCGCCCAGGCTGGAGTGCAGTGATGTACTTTTGGCTCACTGCAACCTCTGCCTCCCGGGTTCAAACGATTCTCCTGCCTCAGCCTCCTGAGTAGCTGGGATTGCAGGCATGCGCCACCACACACGGCTAATTTTTGTATTTTTAGTAGAGACAGGGTTTCTCCATGTTGGTCAGGCTGGTCTCGAACTCCCGACCTCAAGTGATCTGCCTGCCTCGGCCTCCCAAAGTGCTGGGATTACAGGCATCAGCCACTGCGCCTGGCCTAATTCTTGAATTCAGTCTTGGCGGCTGTGCTGCTGTTAGCAAGAAGAGAGAAGGGAGGGGTATTCGCAGAGGCTCTGGGGCCCGTGAGAGCAGGGCAGGCTAGGGGCCCTCATTCCAACTCAGAGGAGGAGGAAGGACCAGGGTCATGAACACATGATATTGCCCATGCTTTTTCTTTTCCATAAGCCATCCCCAGCTGGGGGCCACCGCTTCTCGCAGCTCAGAGGGGCAGTCTTGGGCTTCTGGCCCCAGCGGTTCTCGGTTCCACTGGGTTCCTCGGGCACTCTCTATGTTGCTGCTTCCTCAGCCCTCTGCCCTACCTCTTCTTTGCTGCAAGGCGCATCCGTCTGCAAGCGTTTCTGAATACGTGGGGCACGCTATGTCTGTTTTTAAGGAAGGGCAGAGAAGTTAAATGACTTGCTGAAGACCACAGAGACAGTCCCTGGCAAAGACAAAATCCAGATCCCACCAAGCCTGTCCCCACTCCTGTATTCTTCCCCCTCCATCAGGATACCTCGGAAGGGGGCCCCAGGGAACCCAGAAGTGCTGCACTTGAATGACACACTCAGGCCCTTCCTGGCCACTTCCGAGTGGTACCTCCTGCCCTGCAGTTGCACACATAGTAAGGCCGCCTCCAATTTCTTTTTTTCAGAGAGGGAAGGGGAGGCGGGGGAGGGAAGCTGGGCACTGAAGGCACTTGTTGGGACCACAGCTCAGGTTCTAGCTTGGGGGTGGGGCAGGGGGGCAAGGGGCTCTCTCCTCCGTGTCCCTCCCTGCCCCTCTGTTTCTCATTCATTATCCCCATCTCATAAAGCAGGAATGAAAACAGACTCAGGATCTGGCTGGAGGCCTGCGGCGACATCAGCCCAGAGGTGGCTGCCCTGACCGTGACTACCGGGGGCTGAAGAGATCTCCTTCCCTACTTTGTCCTGGTCTGGCAGAGAGAAGGAGGAAGGCAAGAGTCGACTCTTCCTGAACCCCTCTCCCTTCTGGGGCACTGAACTTGGGACAGGTAAGAAAGGTGGCATTTGCCTGAAGGGACCAGAAAGGGTGTGTCCACGGGAACGGGAGGGGTACTGGAAGTGGCTTTGGCCAGACACCACTGCCTCCTACACCCCCTGCCACTCCTTCCCACAGCCCCCAGCCCTTGTTCTCCAGACAACCCCTGTGCTTCCTTTCCAGCCCCCTCTGTTACGGAGCTCTTCCCTTCTCCTCCCTGTCACCGCCTTCTTCCCAGCCTCACCTCCCACGGCCTTTCCGAGCCCAGTCAGCCCACACTCGGGTTTCTGAGACTTGGTACCTGGCTGACCCAGATTCTTCTTGGCTCCAGCCTCTGGGCTTCCCTACCCAGATGCTGACCTCTCACCTGCCGTGACGTCCTCCGTTCCTAGCTGGCCTCCTCTCAGCACGTCGGGCTATGCTTTGAGCCTGGTTGCCACTGAGCCATCTCCTCCAAGACTGCAAGTCAGATATTGCAGGTGCTCACCCATTCCTCCTCTCTGCCTAGTTTCAAAACCTGGTCCCCAAACCCCTTCTTTTCCCCACCTGTGGACCTTCTGAGATGCGCCTCTCTCCCAGCCCAACCTGGATTACTCCCACTCCCAAACATCCCCAGCACCGTCTCTCTGAATAATTCTCTCCTTGTTTTGCTGATTTCCAGGAACGTTCCCCCACAGCAGCTGGCACGGGCTTTTCTATATTACCCAAGCCCCAGTCACACCTTCCTCCATTCTCAGCAGTTTCTCACCTTCCAATGCACTAAAATAACGCAGCCTCTCAACAAACACTCACCGAGACTTCTTTGCCAGGCACTGAAGATAAGTGAGCTCCCTCAAGGAACCCACAGTCCAGTGGAGGAGAAAGAAACGTGACAGGGTGATGTCGGCATATTCCAGGTGTCGCGGATGGATTTTGAGGACAGTGCCGTCATGAGGACAATGTTTAGGGAAGTGGGGGGAGGCAGGCGTGGGAGGGGCTGGAGGATGTAGAGAGAGCGGCAGGAAGGCAGAGAAGGATGTCACAGGCTAGGTGAAGGGTGAGAAGGTCCTGGCTGGAGACGGGGTGAGGAGGAGGTGCCGCCAAGGTGACAGGTGTGAATGATCCTGCAAAGGTAAGTAGCACACTTGGTGACTGATGGGGCGTGGAAGGGGAGAGGTAAAAGATGTTTGAGTGTGGGTGATTTGGGGGACTGGCAGCAGGGCATACTTTGGCCCCACTTGTGGATCCAGAAAATACAGGAGGAGTGGTATGTGTGAAGGAGAAGAACGAGTTCAGTTTGAGGCTTGCAAGGAGAGACGCCCCGTAAGCCACTGAGTATCTGAGCTGGAGTCACCAGGCACAGCATGGAAGCCCGGGATGAAATAGGGATAGTGGGAAGGACTGCCTGGGAGAGCTGTGGAGGGAAGAGCGGAGGCTGAGGTGGGTATGAGGGAACGCCTCCTGGCTGCTCCTGCAGGCACCGTTCACGCCTCTCCGAGAGCACTTGCCACACCGCATTGTAAGTGTTCCTGTTTGTCTACTCCCACACCATCAGCTTCTCAAATGCAATCTTTGAATAAGAACAACTACAATTACCATTGCTGAACGCTTGCTGTGTCAGGCACTGTTAAGAACCTCACTAGGTTATTCCATTTGGCATAAATGAATTAATAGATGAACGAATGAGTGTATGTGAGGATATAGTACTTGGATGGATGGATGAGTGAAATACGTGCATGTTGATGTACAAATGGACAAGTAGGTAAACGGATGGGTGAAGGGATGGGTGGATCAGAAGATAAATGGAACGATGGATAGAGGAGTAGATAGACAAACTAGGTATGAATGATGAATAATTGGCTGGATGGATGATGGATAGGTGAGTGGACAGAGAAACGGACATGCGAATGGATGGAGGTGTGAATGAATGGTAGGATGCATAAAAGAACAGACACGCAGGTGTGTGGATGAGAGAATGCATGGATGGACAGACGGATGGATGGGTAGAGAAATACATGAACAGATGGAAGAATGGATGAGTAGAAAGAAGGATGGATGGAGAAATGAAAAATAAATCAATACGCAAGCGTAAGTGAGAAGACAGATAATTAGATGAAGGGATGAATGGATGAGTGAGGAGATAAATGGGTGGATGGAAAGATGAATGAATGGCAGGATGGATGAATGGATAGACGATGGGTGTGTGGATGAAAAGAAAAGATGAATGAATGGATAACTGGATGACTAGCAGGATGGCTAGATGAATGAATGGTTCAATGAACGAGTGGATGAGTAAATGGATGGATGGATGGATGTGTGGATGGCGTCTCCCTCTGTCCCCTGTTATAATCTTTTTTATAGTCCTGATCCTGAAACCCCAGGACCCAGCCCCAGGTTTGGAGGGTTGTGATTGGAATGGGAAACTTACAGCATCACAGAAAGTGTCAGGGGAAGGAGGAGTGTTTTGTGGGGCTGGCAGGACAGCCGTTATCTATTCCCAGGTAGAAAAGTGGCTTTAGGAAGTAGTATTCGGGCAGGCAGGAAGCAGTGAGGCCTTGCTGAGTTAAAAGACAGACCTACCTCCAAAGGCATCTGGAGAAGTGGTGGCAATCCCCAACTCTTAGTCTGACAGGCCCAGTTGCAGGTCTTCAATTCAGTTCCACTACCCAGGAACCGTGTGACCTCGGGCAATCTCACTTACCCTTTCTGACTTTCCTTATTTGTAAAATGAACCAGCAACATTCACCTCCCATGGTCACTGAGAATGAAACAAGATCATGCAAAGAAAGCACAATTGCCTTCAAGAAGTAATAAAATATGTAGATTTCACTTTTGGTGGGGGGAAGATGAACTAAGGAAGCCTCACGTTGTGTCTGTTCAGGAAGAAGTGTGCGTTTGGTGTTGGGGGGATGATGGCATTGCGGTCTAGGGTCCTTGTGTCCTCTGGGTATTAGCACAGCCTCTTAGGGTTCTCCTTGAGAAGCCCCCTCCTGCTTCTGGCTCCTGCAGGCTCAGGTCCTTGGAGATTTCCAAGGCCAGAGCAGGAGGAAGTAGCATCTGAGGGGGGCAGGAGCTAGCACTGGAGCCCCTCCCTCTACCCGACCCTCCCTCTCTGGGCCAGGTGCCAGCAGGCAGGGCACCCAGCTCTGTATGAAACAAAAAAAGAGCTGCTTGTTGTGGAGGATGAGTCACGGGGACCCCAGAATGGCCCTGGGAGGAAGTGGGGAGAGGTCTCTTCCCCCAGCCCATCCCCAGGAACAGGACTTCTCCCACAGCTGGGCCTCGCTGTGGAGCATGTGGGTTAAAGGAGCCAGGACCTGGGATTTGTACTTTTTTCCTTTCCACTGCTTTCTTTCACCTCCTTTCTTCCATTTTCTCTCCATCACGTTGACAGGTTTTCAGATGGAAGAACAGAGGCTGGGAAGCTTGCCTTAGGTCTTGCAGATTATCAGCGATATTCAACACCTGGACTTTTGACTCTGATGGAGGCATTTTCTCCTCCTAAACTGGCCTGTGCTGACCTTGAACATAGGATAGTGGAGAAAGACTGTGCTAGACTTTTTATGTAATTTCTTTTTCTTTCTTTCTTTCTTTTTTTTTTTGAGACAGTCTTGCTCTGTTGCCAGGCTGGGCTACAGTGGCAAAATCTCAGCTCACTGCAATCTCCACCTCCCAGGTTCAAGTGATTCTCCTGCCTCAGCCTCCCGAGGAGCTGGGACTACAGGTGCACACCACCACACCCAGACAATTTTTGTAATTTTAGTAGAGACAGGTTTTCACCGTGTTGGCCAGGATGGTCTCCATCTCTTGACCTCATGATTCACCTACCTCGGCCTCCCAAAGTGCTGGGATTACAGGCATGAGCCACTGCATCTGGCTTTTTGTGTAATTTCATCCTCATAGCAATCCTGCAAGGATGACTTTATTACTCCATTTTCCCTTTTTTTTTTTTTTTCTGTATTTTTAGTAGAGGCAGGGTTTCACCATGTTGCCCAGGCTGGTCTCGAGCTCCTGAGCTCAAGCGATCAAGCCCCATCAGCCTCCCAAAGGGCTGGGATTACAGGCGTGAGCCACCATGCCCAGCCACCTCCATTTTGCAGACAAGAAAACTGAGGCTCAGGGAAGTAACTTACCCGAGGTCACATGTCTGGTAAGGGTTAAAACCCAGATAGGACCCCGGGGGTCTGACTCCTGACTAGAGTGGCACCTTAGACAGAGGGCCTTGAGGGCAGGAACCCCACGGGGGTCTGAAAGAGCCGGCGAGGGGCTCTCGGGTACTGTTGATTTGACTCCGAGGCAGGACTCCTGGCTCTGCCTGCAACTCTGTGCCGGGAACCCCAGCTCTCTGTGCAAAATGAAGATGCTGAAGCGGTGCCAGCAGGGCCATACCCAGCCCCAGCCCCCACCTGAGGGCTCAGGAAATGACATACCTGAATGCAGAGCAGATTGTTGGACCCGTCTCCAGGATCAGCTCCCAGGGGAGGGGTTTGCAGATGGCAGCTCAGCAGCCCCCAGCAGGGAGGAGGCCCGGGAGGAGAGCCCTCCGTGCCGGCCCAGAGCCTGCCATGTAGAGTGGCGGGCACGTGGGCCTATGGGTCAGGTCCTGATGTGTGACCTTAGACAATTCGCTAAAGGTCTCTGGGCCTCATACTCCTCTTCTTCAACAAAAGGAGAAAATGTGTTCTGTCTACCTTCTGGGCGAAGGGCCTAGAGGAAGACACCTCCTCCCCCATGGGGCTCTAACTGTGGGTCAGAACCCGGGCTCTGGGAAGAGGTGGGGGAACGGGGACGCCGTGTGGTCTGCCCATTGGTAAGGAGTGTCAGGAAGCACAGAACCGCACCCTGGGGGCTGCCTGGAATTTTTTTCACAGCTCTGCCTGTGCACAGGGTCTGCGTCCTCTTGACAGCATTGCTGCGGGACGTGAAACAGCGATTTCTGCTCTTGCAGGAATAGAGGGTGTGTGAAGGGGCAGGCGGGGACGGCTGGTGGCACAGTGATCAGCTCTGCTGTGGCAGCTAAACTCTCCTGTGGTTGAGGCTGGATGCTGGGCTCAGCTGTAGGTCACTGAACCTGGCACAGGAGGGTGACTGAGGTGCTAGAATTCGGGGGGGGGGCCCAAGGCAGACAGCGCCAGCGGCCAGCCGGCAGGGGCCTCTCTTCTGGGGCTGTCAGTTGTGCAGAGGCTGAAGTGCCCAGGAAGGGGTGGGGGGATAGTGGTGTTATTTCAAGTGTGTGTGGGGGGGTCATCCTTTCTCCTTCCACACTAGCCTAGGCTGAGGCAGCAGCTCAGGCAAAAGGGCGCTGGGGGGAGGGGAGGGCAGGGCTTTGCAAAGGAGGAGGCAGGAATTCTGGTTGGAAATCATTCAAATGGTGCTATGAAACCAGAACCCTGTCTCAGAACAAATTGGCCAGATTTGGCCTGGGGCCGGAGCACCGGGAGTGGAGGAGGTTGGGCCCTGGCTGAGCGGGGGAGGGCTGGACAAGGCTCTGATGCGTGGCTTGGGTTGTGATGGGAAAAAGGGGGCAGTGATCCCTGTTCTTCCTGCCGCTCTGTGGGCTGCCCGGGCGACCTAGGAGGGAGCTGCCAGGCGCCCAGCCACCCCCGGCCTGTCCTGGAGCGACGGGATCGAGCCCATCACTGACACCTTCTGGGGCTGGCGCCCAGCTGCGACCCTGCCACAGCCCTGTCCCTGCCCTGATTCTTTTCTGGAGCAGAGGGGGCCCTGTGGCTCCCCAGCTTAGCAAGTATTCATTCTCACTTTTCTGTTTCCCTTCTAAGTCCCATGCCAGCAGCTCCAGGGATGAACTGCCCCGGAGCTGGGGGCTGGGGAGGCAGGGGTGAATCTCTGAGGCTTCCGGGTAGGCCTTAACAAATGCGTTCTCACTCCTTGTCCTAACCAGCCGGGTGTCTGGGTGTCTGGGGGCCTCTCGCAGGGTTGCTGGGGGAATCCCTCTCCTCCCTAGTCAGAGCTGAGACAGGCCTGGATCACGCACTGGGGACGGTGGGCACTTGGGGTTCACTGCGGGGCCGGGCCTTCAGAGACCCATCAAAGGAGCTGCTGAGTGAGAAAGGCGACCTTGGAGGGTCACCGAGGTTCACACTGCTGAGAGGGATGCAGGTCTGCGCTGAGGGAGGGCGGTGGAGGCAGCTGGGGACGGCCTGACTGAGAGGGGAGTGGCCAGGCGCAGGACAGTAGGCTCCTCGGCCAGGACCAGCTTCCCAGCCAGCTGGCCACTGCAGGCGGGCGGAGCCCCAGGGAGGCTTTCCAGGGAGCAGCTCCGTCTGCCTGCCTGTAGTGGTCTGAGTGTCTGGGCCTTTTCTCAGGGAGGAAACAGGGTTCCTTGGCCACCCAGCCCCCACACTTTCTCTTCTAGACTGAAGGGCCAAATTCAAGCCTCAGGGCCAGACAGAAGCAGAACTCAGACACATGCCGTGACCTCCGCCTTCCTGCCCGACCCTTCCCTCTCTCCACCGAGTCCTGGGGTCTGTCTGGCACACCGTTCCTTAAACACCGCCCTCGTGGTGCTAGCTTCTGCCTGTTTCCATGACAGGCGTCCCACCTTCTGTCCCCATAGCCTTTCCTTTGACTCAAGTCTCACCCCTTGGAGAGGGACCCAGACACTGGTCGGGACCCCCTTCTCAGTCTTCTCTGTGTCCACAGAGCGTCCAGAGGGAACTTATTTCCCACCCACCCCCAGTGTGGGGTCTCAGAGGCCTCTACCTTCCCCCTCCCAGCCCCAATGGAGGCTTCCAGAATCCTCTCTGCTCCCCACCATGTGGATTCCCAGGATCTTCTCTGACCTGCCCCACCGTGGGTCTCCGTCTGGTTCACTGCTCTCAGCAGCCCCTGCCCCACCTCAGCGAGCTCTCAGGATTCTCCACACCCCAGCGTGGGCTTCCCAGGGGAGCCGGGAAGAAGGGCGCTTCTCAGGCTACGGTGGGGGGCCAGCCCTGGCGCCTGCTGGGAGGGGACTCCCTTCTGGCCCTTCCTTGAGGATCAGGCTGGCCTTGGACCTCCACTATCAACCCCTCCTCTCAGTGGAGGGGGGGCCTGCTAGGGCGGGGGAGGGAGCCGGAGGGGGTGGGAGGGGCAGGAGAGGTGGGGGAACCGGTCTTCTGTTGTTCTTGGCTTGGAGCCCCCAGCCCCAGGGAAATCCTGACTCTGTGGAAAACTGAGCAGGCAGTCAGGCGGAGGAGGAGGAGTGGGAAGAGGAAGAGGAGGAGAAGGGGGAGGAGGACCAAGGGCTAAGGGTGATGGGGGCTGGGGCCCCTCTCATAAATCAATCCCACCAGCGTCTCAGGCCTGACAAAAACCAGAGACCCAGGGTGCCTTGGGGGCCAGTGTGGGGAGGGGCGCAGACCATCGGATGGGCTTCAGGAGAGCAAAGGCTGAACCGAGGGGCAGCGTCCTGTCCAGAGGGTTCTGCCTGCAGCCCCCCAAAACAACAGGTGTGTGTGTGGCGGGGGAGGGGTCTGAGAAAACAACCCGAAAACCACGGGAGCCCAGCCTCTGGGGCTGTGACACATCGATGGGGAAGGGGGCCCCACTTGACTACAGTTCAGAACACTTTTATTGCCATGGATGGAGGCCTGGTTCAACTCCTGGGGAACCATGCAACTTCAGACAAGTTAATTCACCTCTCCAGCCTGGGTCTCCATCCCGTCGGCTGGAAGTGGGTGTTTATGGAGGTCCCATCTCATTTTGGCCTCCTCTGATGGACACCACAGCCCCTCTCAATGCTTGGCAGAGGAAAGAATATTGTTCTGGAGCTGGTGGGACAGCAGTGAAGCATCTAGGCTCCACCATTTAGTCACTGTGGCCATGCGCAGGTCATAGAAACTTCTCAGATCCTCAGTTTCAGCATCTGTGAAATGGGCATAATATTTGTTCGCTGGCAGGGCTACTATGCCAGTGAGGGAAGTGCAGATTCTCAGCGGAAGGCCATTGTTTATTTTGTGTCTGCCTCTAGGGTGTTCGCAGCATCCAGAGATCCCCTCTGTCCTTTACCGATGCTAATTCAGCAGATGCAGCTCCCAAACCAGTGGCAGAGAAAACCCTTGCAAGCCGCTCCCTCAGTATTTCCAAGTCTGGAGATGCTCCTCCTGAGTCCACTCATCATTCCTGCCATGGCTGGTATCTTCCTGCACCAAGTGTTCCCCACTTGGCCACTGCTCCAGGGGACACGTGAGCCCCGGGATGTGCTCTAGCTGGCCATCGCCAAGGTCTGTGCCATGGAAGAAGGATGCAGCCAGAACAGTGCTGCGGACAACTAGCATTTGAACATTCACTGCCACTGCTGTTCCAACCCCCGCGTCTCACCAGCTGCTGGCCTTGCTCCCACAAAGGGCCATGGCGGGCCCTTTCCTGTGCCCTCCCCCTCTAACCTCCCCTCCCAATGTCCCATTGCTGCCCCTCACTCCTTCCCCACCCAGGCTCCTGTGGCTTTTGACCGAACCACCCAGCACCCCTTTGTACTGCCCTCCTGTCCCTGCTAAGCCCAGGACACACCTGGTTTCAGCCAGATCCCCATTCGAGTCCACTGAGAAACTTCAACCAGCAGAAGGGGCTGACTGGCGGTGTGTTCTGTTCCTCTGAGGG
The DNA here is from genome assembly GCF_009761245.1 of Sapajus apella. Classification (NCBI taxonomy): domain Eukaryota; kingdom Metazoa; phylum Chordata; class Mammalia; order Primates; family Cebidae; genus Sapajus; species Sapajus apella. The sequence goes on along the minus strand of NW_022436978.1, from coordinate 16,881,381 downwards.
GATGCTGAAGGGCAGCAGTTCATTTCCTGGGTAATAATGTTTTCTCACAACTACATTGTGTGACTTTGACCAAGCCCTCCCCTGCAAGGAGCCTCTCCATCTCTGCTGCGCCTCCCGTCCGCCCGAAGGCTCGCCTTCTTCTCTAGGCCTCAGGCTCTTTCTTCATGGGAATCCCTAGGGTGGTATCTGGGTGATTAGGGAGTGAGGAGGCATGGAGTTGGGCCACTCCAGGTCTCTTCTCTTTTGTTTTTTGAGACGGAGTCTCGAGCTGTGGCCCAGGCTGGATGCAGTGGCACGATCTCGGCTCACTGCAAACTCTGCCCCCAGGTTCAAGCAATTCTCCTGCTTCAGCCTCCTGCATAGCTGGGACTACGGGCACCCGCCACCACGCCTAGCTAATTTTTGTATTTTCAGTAGAGAGGTGTTTTACCATATTGGCCAGGCTGGATTTGAACCCCTGACCTCAGGTGATCCACCTGCCTTGGACTCCCTAAGTGCCGGGATTACAGGCGTGAGCCACTGTGCCCAGCCAGGTTCCTACTCTTGAGTTTGAACAAAATCAGTGCGCAGGACCAAGCCTGGGGCACAGCCTGGGGGGAATTAGGTGGCGCTGGTCTATCCCCCTTGAAACCTCTAGCTAGGGTCTCATTTCCCAGGAAATCTTGTCTGCTTCCTGGATTTCCACGCACTGATGCAGCTCCAAGGATCCATGGCCCAGGATGCAAGAGATGATGGCATCAGAGGCCTTGGAGAGCGAAGACCTTGCTGGGCGGCTCCTGTACTGGCCAGACTGCCATAGTTTGAAGGTGTGGGCTTTCAACTGTGAGGTGTGAGAAGCCCCCGGAGGAGAGTGGGCAGCGCACAGGTTCCCAAACAGAACCTTTCCGAGTTTCTCTCGCGCACCGCATAGCAGTCCCTCAAGGATGGAGTCCGTACATTACGCAGTGGTGGCACTTTGGGCCTCTGGGTCTCACCTATTGCCCCAGGGCTGTGAGGAACCTCGTCAGGCCAGCTGGCAAGGTCCAGAGAGACCATTTCTCTGACAGTGGCATCCCCACTCTTCTCCCAGGGGCAGAAAGCCCCTCTCCAACCCCCATGACAGATGGCACCCAGACTCCGCTTGGCCACTCCCAGGGATGGGGTACTCGTGACCTTCCGAGGCAGTCCCCTCTTGGTGGGGTAGCTGGGATGACTGAAGAGTTTAAAGTTGAGACTACAAGCATTTATTGCTGGTCCCTCTGTGGGAGTGAAGAGGGGGTCAGGGAGCACAGCTGCGGATGCCACCATGAGGGAGGGGGTGGGGCAGGGCTGCCTGTTCGGGGTGAGGCCCGGGATCCTGGGGAAAAGGCTCAGGCCTAGGAAGCCAGGGATGGAGTTTGAGTCTCTGCGCTACCATTAACTCGTCGTGTGGCCTTAAGGGAGTCCTTCTCCTCTTTGGGCCTCAGTTTCCACAAGTATAAACTTTGGGGGCTGGGCTTGGGGACTTCTAAGGGCCCTGCCCCTGGCGACGGATGCTCTTCCGTGAGTCTATGAATAGCTGGCTCAGGGGGATCAGCCTTGGTCCGCTGGGCTGGGCTGGCTTGAGAGTGCTCAGAGAATGAGCCCTGTGTGGGACGGGACAAGGTTCCCTTTCATTTCAAGAGGTCTTGGCAGCAGCCCAGGGCCCACAGGCTCTCCCTCCTGCCAAGGTCAACCCGATCCTGACCTGGGGGGCACGGCTGCCTGGGGCGGCTGAGGTCAGGCACTGGCGACTTGGTTGAGAAGGAGCCCAGCACAGACGTACAGACTCCTGTCCTCTGGGCTGGGGTCAGGGTCTGAGCGACAGCAGCTCCGTGTGGCTTGTGTTCCTGACAGTGACCCAGAGCTCTCTCCCCCACACCGCCTTGGTGGTCCCTGGAAAGACCCCCCCTGGCCTCGGCATCAGGCAGGTCTCGTATGGAATCCGGACCTGCCACTTAAAGGCCAAATGACCTTGGGCAAGTTGTTGCCCCTCCTCATCTGGAAGTCAGTGACTCTAATTTCTACCTTGCAAGGTTGCTGGGAAGGCTGGGCGCAGTGGCTCACGCCTGTAATCCCAGCACTTTGGGAGGCCGAGGTGGGCGGATCACCTGAGGTTGGGAGTTCAAGACCAGCCTGACCAACTTGGAGAAACCCCACCTTTACTAAAAATACAAAGTTAGCCAGGTGTGGTGACGCGTTCCTGTAATCCCAGCTACTCAGGAGGCTGAGGCAGGAGAATTGCTTGAACCCAGGAGACAGAGGTTTCGGTGAGCCGAGATGGCGCCATTGCACTCCAGCCTGGGCAACAGAGCGAAACACCATCTCAAAAAAAAAAAAAAAGAAAAGCCCGTGAGCGTGCATCATGCGCACAGCACGCACTCCATGAAGAGTGGCAGCGGGCTTAATGACCACAGGCCCAGCTAAGCAGAAGGTGACAAGGAACTAGCCGGGCTGGACTCTCCCTGCTGCCTCGGCCCTCTGTCTGTCGTTCTGTTTGTCCATCAGAGCACTGGGGGCTTCCAATTCTCAGGCCCTAAAATCTGCATAATTTAAAATAGTCAAAACAAACTGCACTCACTCTATGTATGCTGAGAGGGAACAAGCTCCTGGCCAAGCCTAATGGGTTCCAGGTGTGCTCTGTGCCCTGCAGAGGCTGAGCCGGCAGCCATGGTGGCGGCTGTGAGTTTGCCCGACTGGCTGAGAAGACCCAGTCCTCTCTAGCCCAGCCCTCCAGCCTATGAAAACTGCAGAGTTGGATCAGGCCCTACTCAGTCTGGTGGGACGGATGTCAGCCTTGTGCTCAGAAAGCCTTGGGTTCCAAATCAGGAGGCGCTGTCCACATCCCCAGCAGCACAGGCGGAGGTCTCCCAGACTCTCCTGCCTTTATCACAAGAGGTTCTGGGGCAGCCCAGACAATTTTCACAGATCTGTAAAACTCCCTCTCACAGGAGGTCAGCTGTGGAAGTGGCCTCCCAGAGAGGCCAGGGGAACCGGGTGGGAGCCCAGAGGGCACGAGTGAGGTTTCTTTTATTACCATGCTATTTGAATTATCCTGTTCTATAATCAGAGTGACAGCTGTCATTTATTAGTGGCCAGCCATGGGCCAGGTATTTGGTGCTTTTCACCCAGGATTCATGAAATGCTTACGCCACATACGGCGATGGCAGGCTAATGTCATCTCACAGAACACAGAGGAACAGAGAGGCTCAGGGATACACGGTCGGGAGCTGGCTGAATTGGGACTTAAGCCCAAGGCTGTCTGATGTCCACGCTAAGGTCTGCTCACCATGCTGGGCAGGACCTCAGTATTTAGGCCTGTGTGTCCGTGCGAGGGTGGACAGGAGGATCTGGGTGGAAGTCGTGCAGGGAGTAATTTCTCCTTGAGTGACAATGCCAATCACGCACGAGGTGGGCGCACGACACCGTTGCCCATTCCAGCTGCACCCCCCAGCCCCGCCCCACACCCTGTCCTCCTGTCACAAGCCTGAGCCCTGTTCTGCTACCTGGGTGAAGATCGTCTCCCTCAGCCACCTTATCACTTCTGGACCAGGCCAGCCCAAACCCTGCCCTGGCTATTGGAGGGGACTATTGGCATGGAAGCCACCATGAGATCACCCCACTTTTGCCCATAACAGCTGGGACCTCCAGGACAGACTGGGCAGTTGGGGGAAGGCTGGAGACCCACCGTGGAATCACAGATGGTGTGTGGGCACGATTACGCGTGGGGTGCCTTGGCCCCACTGTTTGGGTAATTATTAGTAATAGTCATGCTTAGCCTCTGTAGTCTCAATAATCGTCCGATACACACAGTGTCCTTACTGATATAACTTCTCAAGCCACCGGGCACTTTCCTTCACAGTACTTACCAGGTTTTTTTTGGATGAAGTTTCACTCTTGTTGCCCAGGCTGGAGTGCAATGGCACAATCTTGGCTCATCGCAACCTCCGCCTCCCAGGTTCAAGCAATTCTTCTGCCTCAGCCTCCCGAGTAGCTGGGACTACAGGCACTCGCCACCATGCCCAGCTAATTTTGCATGTTTAGTAGAGATGGAGTTTCTCCATGCTGGTCAGGCTGGTCTCGAACTCCCGATCTCAGGTGATCTTCCCACCTTGGCCTCCCAAAGTGCTGGGATTACAGGCGTGAGCCACTGTGTCCAGTACCAGTTTGTTATTATTCACTTACACACATATTTTCTTGGTTAATTCTGCCCTCCCCCATGCTGCAAGCTCCAAAAGGACAGTCAGCTTTCTGCTGTATGCCCAGTGCACCGCACACCGCTGACACACAGCACAGATCCCTGATAAACTCTGTGGAATGCATTTATGGACGAATGAGTGAAATGGTATCAGCAGGAAGCTGAGAAGAGGTAGACAGGACTACGGGAGAAGGCTGGGAAGCAGGAGGAGCATGAGGATGAAGTTTCCAGAGTCTGTGGATGGAGCTGGGCTGGGAGGGCATGCCCAACGGGGACAGAGAACAGGGACACTGCATTCTCAGTGGCCCCTGGGAAGCCAGGTGTGGTTCTGGGATGAAGAAGCTAAGCTGTAAGGAAGCTGTAAGGCCTCTTCACCCGTCTGGAGCTAAACTGTGGCCTCCTGCAGGTCAGGAATCAGAGGAAGCCTGTGGATTACGCCTCTCTCGCATCTCCAGACTTCTGCAACCCAGAAGAGCCACCAGCCAGCCCCTTCTCCCCTCCCACTGATCCTCTCAAGAGGGGATTCCTGAAGGAGCTCAGTATTTGGCCATTTCAGGGAGGCCGTGAAGGGGCCTGATGACTGCAGTTGCAGGACGGATGTTCTCGGCTTGCATCCCCTTCCGCTCCTGTCTCTGGAGCTGCTCTGCGCATGCCCCTCTCTCAACCAGGCTCCACTCCTTAGCCCAGCGTTCTTGAGGTAGTGGAAAGTGAAGTTGTTTTGGAGTCACAAAGATCTGGGTGCAAAACCAGCTCTAGCTGGGAGACCCAGGGTCCACTCAGCCTCTCCTGGCCTCGGTTTCTTCATCTTTAGAACGGAGTGATGCCCACCTTGCAGTGAGGCAGTCTCCCAGTGCCTGGCGCTCACTCATTCCCTGGCCTCTTGCTGCTGCTCTCACCAACTGGCTGTGTGACTTTGGGCAGGACTCATCACCTCTCCTGGTCTCAGCTTCATCTCAAAAACACGGTTGGCTCCCACAGTCTTGAAGGCCCCTTCCAGCTCTGACTTGCTCAGTTCTATTCTGAGCAGGGAGCCCCACCTCTGGGGAGGAGGACATTCTTTCAGCGGAGATTCAACCCAGGCACTGGCTCGCCAGCCCCATCCCTCACATTTAGCCTGTAGCTGTTGCCACACGGGCCGCGCCCTTGGCACCGCGCTGCTCCCCCCCCCCCCGCCCCCACCTCACTCGCCAGGGCCACAGGTGGGTGGCTCCGATCCTGTGGGGCTGGAGGGGCCTGGGAGGAAGGAGGAAGAGGGTGGGGAAGAAGAGGAAAGAGCGCAGGGGCTGCAGGGGTAGCCAGGTGGGAAAGGCGGGGCCTTGCGCCTCAGGGAACTCCAGCGCTGCCTCTTTCTAGCGGTGTGTGTCCTTGGGCAAAGCTGCTTTAACCTACCTGCTTCCTCCATTATGAGCTAATAATAACAATTTTTTAAGAACCCATTAGATCGCAGTGAGGATTAAATGAAAGAATATCTGTAAAGCGTCTGGCACTGCAGCGTTCTGTTCTGGGTGGGGGGAGGCAGGTGAGGGAACTTCCCCGGGCGAGGGAAGTTCCACGCAGGCCCGTGGGGCTGCCTTGGCCACCTGCCCGCAGGCGGACCCGAGCCAGAGAGGCCCACGGTCCTCGCCGCAGCCGGAGCCACCTCCCGTGGGCTGGCGGTCTGGGGTCCTTGGCCCGGGAGCCCCAGCCCGCAGAGCAAGGGGAAGGCTGCGGCCCGAGCCAGCCCCCGCCCCACCCGCCCGGCCTCAGCCCGGTACAGGAGCCTTTGATCAGCAACCTTCAGGGGGATTAAGAACCTGAGAGCCCCGCTCCCCGGGGTCCCCCGCTCCCCGACGCCCTTCCTCCGGGCTGACCTCCCAGTCTGCGGCCCGGGCTGGGGGCCGGCTCCGCCGCCGGTGGTCCCTGCCGCTCCTGGCGGCCGCGCCTCCGGGAAGGCCACTTGGATTACACTGGCTGCAGCCGCGGCCAGCGGCTTCGGGGAGCCCCGGGGCTGGGACCCGCGGGCGGGGCGGGAGGAGAGGCTGGGGGCGGTGGGCCTCTCCTGGCCATTTTCGCCGGGGAATCTGTGTAAAGTGTTTAAAAAGAAAAACTCTCCGGAGGAGGACGTAACCTTTTCTTAACATCTGGGGCTCAATTAGCTAATGACAGCAAAGCCTTCTCCGGTGTCGCTGACCCCTGGGCGGCAGCCCGGCTCCCCCACCCTCGGTATTTATACAGCTGCGGCCCCTCGCTGGGACTGGGGGCAGGGGGCTTGACTGGGTTATCTCGGCGGAGATCCACCGCCTACCCCTAAAAGGAGAAAGAAAAGGCTTAGTACACGGTCCCACCCACGGCCCCTCGGTCCTCCTGGTCGTCCCTCGTCTCTCCCTCTCTCCAGCTCCTGGCACGCCTCGGCCTTCCAGCTCCGGGGCTTCTCTCCTCTCCCTTTCCTCCCTTTTTGATTCTTCCTCCTTTCTCCTCGCCTGTGTTTTCCCTCTCCCTCTCCCCGTTCTCCCGTTTCTTCTCTCGTTTCTGCTCAGCTTTCTCGCTCCCGCCTCTCTCTCCCCCAGCTCTCCTCCCTCTCTTGCCCACCATCCCCTTGCCTGCCTGCCTCTCTTTTCGCCCCTCTTTCTGTCTTTTCTCTCTCCCTAGCGGCCTCCCCTCTCTTTCTGACTGTCTGAATAGCTCCCTTGTTCCCTGTCTGTGTTCCTGTCTCTCCCTCTCATTCTCGTGCTTCCCCCCCACCTTTGCCTCTGAATGCTTGTCTGTCCTCCCCGAGGTGCGTCCTCCCCTGGCAGCCAGGCAGATCCCCCCAGGGAAGCAGACCTATTGCCGGCCACCTCCGGACCAAGCACCCTTTCCCGCTGAGCTGGGCAGGCCTGTGACTGGGCACAGGAGGGCTGACTCCAGACCCTGCACGTGGGAAGTGTGGGAGAGCTGTGTTTCAGGCTCTCCATGACTAGAGCCAGAGGGGATCCCTGGGGGCCTCCTAGACACCTTTCCACTCTAGCTGGTCGAATCTCACCCTCCCTGGAGACTCCTTCCCCAACACTCCACCCATCCCCATCGCGCCTGGTATTTAGAAACTCCGCACAAATGCAGACAAACACTTTCCTCTTTATCCTCGGTGAGTGCAGTTAAAACAGGCTGGAGTCCCTTAAAAAAAAATCACCAATACTAAGAAAAAAAGTGATAAGCTCAGAAACTATAAATAGCACAGAATAGTCAAGTCGGAGGGCAGCAGCAGAGCAGCAAAGAGCATAGAGTTTGGAATGCAAGGAGCTGGATTCAGCCGCTAACGCCACTGCTGAAACCGTTCTGCCACCTCCAGGAGTCAGTTGAGCCTCAGTTCCATCATCTATAAAATGGACATAATAATAGTTATTAAACAATATTGAAACACTGTGGTCTTTCATGAAGGCAGTTGCCTTTTGTGTTCCTGGAGAAAATCTCGGACTCCGATTTTCCAGGATAGAGCTGTGTTCCAAAAGTCGACCTCCTCCAAATTCACTTGAAGCTCTGGCACCCATCGCTGACCCCTCTTATCTAAGGGTGAAGGCTTTTCGCAGAAAAACGCAAACATAGGCAACATTTGCAAACAATGGGTTGAGGGGCTTGGGAGTCCTAGAGCTCCTGAAACCTTGGGTTGGTGCTGTGTGTGACCCTGGACTCACTGCGCGGATGCTTCGTGAAGCCTCACTACAACCAAACGAAAAGGGTCCAGTGGTCCTGTTCCACACTTAGGGAAACGGGGAAGCAACTGTCTAAGGACCACAAAGCGGACTGGGAGCCCAGGGTCTCGCTTCTAGCGCTCTAGGGGCTGGGAGTTTCTCCCAGCTTGGCTGGGTAAGCCACCCATCTCGGAAAGGTTGGGTAGTTGGACCTGGGCCGCGGAGGACACAGCGGCCACTCTTTCTGGGAGGCAGAGGGAGGTGGGCTCCAGCCTCCCACTCCAAGCCGGCCAGACCCTTGGTGCAGGCGGAAGGAGGGCGCAGGGAGCGGAGGAGGGTGCGGAGGCCTTGCTGCCGCTGCGCCCCCGCCCCGCGTCGCCTCCCATCCCCGGCTCGCGGTGCTCCGGGCTTGCCGCCGGCCCGGGCAGGAGAGCCCCAAGGCTTCATGTGCAGGAGGACATTCTCATCAGATCTCGGCTCCCGCCGCCCAGCGCTGCTGCCGGGGGTCGGACCCGTCCGCTCCCAGCGCCCCTCCCCGAGCCCTGGCTGGGCGAGAAACAGAGATGATGGCTGCGGAAGAAACTGGAGCCTCCGCGCCGGGGCGACCGCGAGGGGCCGAGGCCTTCGAGGGCGCTGCCGCCCCTTGCCAAGGTCAATCAAACCCTCCCACGCTCGGGAAGCGCGCGCTGCGTGCGCGGGGGCAGCGGGGACCGGGGCCGGAGGGGGGCGTCCTCGGCTGGGCCGGGCTAGGGTGGGCCCGGGTCTGGCCCCGGGGGGCCGGTGCCTCCCTCCCCCTCTCGGGGAAGGTGCTCGGAGACTCCCGGGCCCGAGGATGAGAGGGTGGGGGCGCTGGGGCTGCAGGCGCGGACCCAGGCAGAGGGCTCTGACCCACGCAAGAGGAAATAGCTACTAATTAGGGACGGGACGTTTTTATGCTAATATGCACCTGGCTGTGCTTTTCTGCGGGCGGAGAAAGAGTGTCGAGTGGAAGGGAAGAAGTTCCGGAGAGCGGGAACCCTCCGGAAGCACTAGATTCCATGATAAAAGTCAACCCCTGGTCTCATGCTCACCCGCTGTGTGGCCTTGGGGAAGTTGCTTAGGTTCGCTGAGGAGCTTCGGTTTCCTCCTCTGAAAAAGTGAGAACAAGGATCAAGTTTCTTCCCAAGCTCAGCCACTCTGTCAGCAACAACATGGAGGGCAGGCCACCCTCACTCAGGTGGCTCTCAACGGACTGGCTTGCGGGAGGTGTGGGTCACGGGACGGAGTCCTGGGGGCGGCCTGGGCAGCAGAGAGGCGAACCGAGGCCCTCGGATCGTGGAGGGAGCGTCAGGAGGTGCTCCGCTGTGAAGGAAAATGGGAGATGGGTGGGGAGTGCTGGAGAGGACTGGGGACTCTATGGTGGGACCGACTTGAGCTTAATCATAGGGTTGGGGTGGAGGGGAGGGATGGGTTGAGGATGCCAAGGAGAGAAAAGGGAGGTGACTGATGGAGTCAAGTCCTGAAGATGGCCTAGTGGGTGGGAACCAGGCAGGGGCAGGTTGGAAGAAGCAGGAGACAGGCTGGAAGCAGGAGGAGGAAGGCAGGGGGAAAGCCAGGATATTTTGAAGGGAGGGAACACCCTCCATTGGCCTTACTCAACTCAGCTCAGAATTGGAGGAGGCCTCAGTGTTGTTCACAGACTAAAAGAAGCAAGAGCACATCTGGGCTGGGCGCAGTGGCTCATGCCTGTAATAGCACTTTGGGAGGTGGAGGTGGGTGGATCACCTGAGGTCAGGAGTTCGTGACCAGCCTGGCCAACACGGAGAAACCCCATTCCTGCTAAAAATGCAAAAATTAGCCAGGTATGGCAGTGCTCGCCTATACTGCCAGCTACTTGGAAGGCTGAGGCAGGAGAATCGCTTGAACTTGGGAGGTGGAGGTTGCAGTGAGCCGAGATCGCACCACTGCACTCCAGCCTGGGCGACAGAGAGAGACTCTGTCTCAAAAAAAAGGATCTGTAAGAATCCACAATGGAAACCGAAGCAGGAGTAGGGTAGGTTGGGCAGAAAGGGCTGCTGAGCAGGGCTGCCACTGAGGGTGGGTTACAGGAATTTGAAAGCAAAGTTCTAGAAACCTCTGAGGGCGTGGGAAAGGGAATGCGTTTACTGAGGTTGACTCATTGTCCATCTCAATGAGATTGATTCATGGTAACTTTGAGTTCCCACTACCCAGTGTGGTCTGTGTTAGTTCCATTTTACAGACAGAGAAACTGAGGCACAGAGCAGTAAAGAACCTGGTCCGAGATCATTCAGCTGGTGATGATGAGATGAAGGAATGGTTTGAACCCAGGTCTGTATGTTCCCAAAATGAGGCTGCTTCCATTGTGGTCCATTGGAAGAGGTCTTCCCTTCCTGGGTGTGGCCATCCTGGGAGCACCAACCCTTTTGGCTGGAAGGAAGGGGCTGGGCTTTTTTAACTGAGAGCAGGCTGTCCTGAGCCAGCTTGAACCTCGCCAGAGGCTCCAACCCAGCTGAGAGGAGAGGGGAAAAGGGCAGGCTGTCCCCCCACCAAAGGAGATCAAACCGTGTCATTTATTCTGCAACATGCTATTTTTTTCATAATATTTCTTCTTTTTCTTCTCTCTCTC
>NW_022436978.1:16858562-16870813 GCF_009761245.1 Sapajus apella | reverse complement strand
TTTTTTTTTTTTTTTTTTTTTAAGTAGAGACGGGGTTTCTCCACGTTAGCCAGGCTGGTCTCAAATTCCGGACTTCCGGTGATCTGCCCACCTCGGCCTCGTGAAGTGCTGGGATTACAGGCGTGTCTGTAGCCATCTGCGCCTGGCTTCCGTTTCTTATTTATTCCTCTACCACTGACCATTTACGTTGTCTGCAAAGTCTTGCAATTACAGGTAATGCTCACTGAACGTCCTTTCGAGAATATCTTTGTAATGAGTCCTTTAGAGGATAGATTCTTAACAATGACATCAATGGGTCAAGGCTATGCTTGTTTTACTCTTGTAGATAGTACTAGACGTCTCTCCAGAGATGCTGTATCTGTTTATACTGCCTCCATTAAACTGTGAGTGTGCCCACCCACTCACATCCGTGCCGCTGGGTATCCTCCCTCTCTCTCTCTCTCTCTTTCTCTCTCTCTCTTTCTTGGGTGGGGGGCAATCTACTGAGTGAAAACGAGTTTTCCACTTTTGTTTTCATTTGTATTACCCTGAGTCTCCACAGCTCTACCAGAGATCCATTAGCTGAGAAATCATTGAGACTGAGTAGCAGAGATTTAGGGCAGCTCTGAGGAAGAACTTACTCCCTAGACAAGGGAGGCACCAGAAGTCCTTTCTCTGTGCACATTCTTATGCTCCGGGAGGATCACATGACCCCAGTAGCTTGGGGTAAGGCTGGTTACCCGTGGTCTCATGGCAGGCAGCCAGATACTGAGTGTGTGTGCCCATTCCACACACAGGCTGCAGGGACAAGCTAACAGGCTGCATGGGACAGAAGATAGCAGCTGTCCTTTTTTTTTTTTTTTTTGAGACCGAGTCTTGTTCTGTCCTCTGTCGCCAGGTTGGAGTGCAGTGGTGTGGTCTTGGCTCACTGCAACCTCTGCCTCCTGGGTTTAAGCGATTCTCCTGCCTCAGCCTCTGAGTAGCTGGGGCTATAAATGCCCGCCACCATGCCCAGCTAATTTTTATATCTTTAGTAGAGACAGAGTTTCACCATGTTGGCCAGGATGGTCTTGATCTCTTAACCTTGTGATCCACCCCCCCTTGGCCTCCCAAAGTGCTGGGATTACAGGTGCAAGCCACCGCGCCCAGCCAAGATGGCAGTTTTCAGGGCGGGCAGAGGAATGGGTTCAGCTTTCCAAAAGAGCCAGGGAAGATGAGGGTCACCACAGGGGGGAGGCTGGCCCTGGGCGCTAAATGAAAACAGGAGGGTCAGTACTCTGAGGAGGTGGCAGATGGGAGGGAATAGGATGCCGAACTAAGCTTAGCAAAGGTGGGACTGGGCAGCGGCGGCCGCACCCCGCATCCTGTAGCCACGTTCACCGCAGCCTATTGATGATGATAACGTGGCTGATACTTTTGAGTGCTTACTGTGTTAGACACTGCTTTTCGGGTTTCCAGGTGTTGAGTGATTTTGTCCTTTTAACAGTTCTGTGAGATAACTGTAATTATGACCCCATTTCATAGATGAGGACTGGGAGGCATAGGCTGAAGTTGCCTTCCCAACGTCACGGAGCTAGAAAGTGGCCAAGCTGGGATTCAGACCCAGGCCGTGAGGCTTCAGAGTCCACACTTCCAACCACCATGCATGTGGCTTTTCCCAGCCTTCCTTAGCCAACAGGATGATAACTACCATTAATTAAGAGTGGACCAGGGACACTTAACTCTTTGTCTCTAATGCTTACAACACCTTGAACTAGAAGGTGGTACCCTAAATTTATAGATGAGAAAAGTGAGGTTCACAGAGGCTGAGTACCTTGACTAAGATCACCCACATAAAAAGAAGTTGATGCCGGCTGCAGTGGCTAGAGCCTGTAATCCCAGCACTTTGCGAGGCTGAGGCAGGTGAATCGCTTGAGGTCAGGAGTTCGAGACCAGTCTGGCCAACAGAGTGAAACCCCGTCTCTACCAAAATTACAAAATGAGCCAGGCGTGGTGGCACACACCTGTAATCCCAGCTACTCGGGAGACTGAGGCAGGAGAATTGCTTGAACCTGGGAGACAGAGGTTGTAGTGAGTCAAGATCGCGTCATTGCACTCCAGCCTGGGCAATAAGAGCGAAACTCCATTTCAAAAAAAAAAAAAAAAAGGAGCTGAGCCAGACTTTGCACTCAGATCCGCATGAATCAAAAGCCCCTGCCCCTTCAATGTCACCACAGGGTCTTTTGCAACATGAGAGGAGAAATCACAGAACCACAGAATAGTCAACCTGCCAAAAATGGCTCTTTCCTGTAGAGATGAGTGTCTGTGAGTGCAGCCTGGAGGAAGCATCTGAGCAGTGTGTGTGTGTGTGTGTGTGTGTGTGTGTGTGTGTGTGTGTGTCCGTGTCCGCGCACGCGCACACGGGGCGGGGTGGGGCGGGGCGGGGCAAAGAGGAACAGTGGGCTCTATGCAGTGCTGTGGAGAGACCATCTCCCCTCTATCAGCAGGGCTGATTGGGAAGCAGTGGCAGTTTGGGGGAGGGGCCTGGGGAAGCCATCCCTTTTGTTACTGGAACCTGGAACTTCTCTCCACTCCCATCCGCTCCACAGCCACCTCCAGCTTATGTAAAGCATGGGTTGGTATCCTGTACGGAGCTGCTTTTGAAGAGCTCCAAGTCACCTGCTTACTGGCCGACCCAAGAAGGGCTGCTGTTCCACCTGATATGGGTTGCCTGTTAAATGAAGCATTGTCTTTTTCCTTTATTTTTTTATTTTTTGAGACAGGGTCTCCCGTGACCCAGGCTGGAATGCAGTTGGTGCTATCATAGCTCACTGCAGCCTTGAACTCCTGGGCTTAAGCAATCCTCCCACCTCAGCCTCTAGAGTAGCTGGGGCTACAGGTATGCGCCACCATACCTGGCTAGTTTGTACATTTTTTGTAGAAGGGTCTTGCCTGCCATGTTGTCTAGACTGGAAGCATGCTCTTTCTAAGGGTATATGCAAAAGTGCAAATTGCCCTTGGACCCAGCCACATGGTGAAAGGATGTATCAGTCATTCACACCTTCCTGTAAATTGGTTTCTCAGCCAGGACAGTGTTTCTCAAACTAGGGTATCTGCTTTCAGAGCTCCTGAGTGCTCTGAAGGGTTTTAAATTTTGGATGTAAATTTCAATGATGTTAAAATATTTTGGCAGTTATACAGACAGAACTCTTTGCAGTTAAACATTTTCATAGACTAGAACTTCGGCTCCTTATGTTGGCACTGCTCCAGGATGGGTCTGTGAACTTTGGGAATTCACAGATGGGATCTGAGAGAATCACTTTTCCTTTCAAGAGGCTTGCACATCACACGGATTTGGGAGACACTAAGCAAGAGCTAGGTGGGTGTGAGCCTTTTCAGTGCCATGGCCGCCAAGGTGCTGGGGATCCGGAGATCTGGGTTCTAGCCTTGGCCACTTGACCACTGTGCCTCTCCATGTGAAAATTCACTCACTCTTTGCCACTTTGCAGCATCCTCTCTGCCAGGGCAGGGCTGGCCGCCGCGGGGGGACAGGAGATGAACAAGGCCAAGCTGGTGAAGGTGCTGAGCGTGGCACCTTCCTGCCTGGTGGTTCAAGGCAGAGGGAGATAAAGGCTATGGGGGTCCAGCAGAGGAAGAGGTCACTTCTGCCTGCTGGGTGCAGCAGGGCTTTGCAGCGGAACTGGCTTTGAGCTGGGCCTTGAGCCAGGGCCACAGCAGGCAAGGAGTCTAGCCCTCCAGGCAGAGAGGGTGGGTGATGAGGCGAGTTGGCTTCGATGGGCTGGTGGGGAGAGTCTGGGTGTGATGTGCGTGTAGGGAACTGGACCTGCAGGCCGGAGGGGTCATCTTGGCCAGCTCTTCAGGACACAGGGGAACGGCAGGAGCTGACTTGGCTCACGGGCCTCCTCAAGATCACACAGCCAGCTGGGGGGCCTGCCGAGGACAAGGAGGTAGGCAAGATGTTTTTCCATCTGGACCTGAGTTCCCAGCCTCAGGAATGTTTCGGGGGTTCTATCCAATGTTGGCAACCCCCTTTTCCACCACACACTCCATGAAGCCTACCACAGACTCTGCAACCCACCGGCTCTCCAGCCCCCAAGGCCACTGAGGCTCGCAGACTTAGGGGCGTTTTCATCTGATTTTCACTCAAGGAAACAGCCACATCCTGATGGAAGCCAAGTTGGCGGAAGGTCTTTAGCTCACCCTTCCCAGCCCCCTAGTTCTTGGGGGTTGGGGCAGGGCTCGGATAGCCTTCAGCTAACAGGGCGGGAGCTTCCAGGCTAGGCAGACAGCCTGCCTCCACCGAGCCCCAGGGGCCTTCTCTTCTTGGCTATGGGGGACTCAGGTTGGGCCCACCCTTTGGGTCTAGAGAAAATTCTTCCCTCACACAGGCCTCTCAGGGCCCATATCTAGTCACCCTGTGGAGGCAGAGAGGGGGCCCACGACCCCAGGACTAACTGGATAGTGGCCACCAGAATGAGGCTGGGTTCAAAGTCTTGTGCCTGCTTCTCTCAGCTAAGACGTGGAAAGAGCAGGCTGGTGTGAGCGGCCAGCACAGATGGCAGGCCGGAGGGCTGCGAAGCCCGGATTCACCGTTGCCAGTCTGCCGCAGCCACGACCACCACCGACGGCCATCATGGTCACATTTCCATTTCTCCCATGGTCACTGTCTCCATGTCTACCACCCCCGTCTTCATCTCAGCCACGCTCTCCGTCTCCACCATCACACCGCTCCATACCACCACCATCAGCACCCCAAAACCGTCCTCTCCGCCTCGGCCGTCACCTCCAGCTCCACCGTCATCACAACCACGACCTCCATCTTTACCACCATCACCAGCTACCCCCGCCAGTACCACTGCCGGCATCGTCACCCAAAAACTGCCATCTCCGCCATGATCACCACCTCCACCGGTGTAACTACTTCACCCCATTCATGACCGTGATCACCACCATTTCTGCCACCACCATCCGTGTTAGCTCCCCTGACACGTCCAGCCACCGCCAGTGCAGTACCCACCCACCCCAGCCTCTGTCCATTCCGATCCATCCGCGCCACCTGTAACATAAAGAACTGCCATTTGGGCTAACCCTTCAACCTCTCTTCATTTGCCCAACCCCAGAAAGGCCAACTACAGACCCCTATTTCTCCAATGTCTCTTTTGAGACTTCTCCTGGAAGATGAAATGAAATGCCTTGCTCTGGAAGTTAAGGAAGATTATGTGTCTCTTGCCGTTCTTGATTTACCAGCCCCATCATTCTGTCCTAGAAGGAAATTGGATTACTCTGACAGAATGTGTTCTTTGGAAAGCAGTGCTGGTTATTACCTAATTCCTTATGACCTAGTGTTTGCAGATTGATTTTTTGACGACGTGTCCCAGTAGTGTTCTATTAGAGCGGCTTGGTGGATGGGCCCAGCACTTGCAGAAGCATCTGCTTTCCCCCAGGTTTGGAAAGAGGCAGGGACTGGCTGCCTGGGTCTCTTGTCTCCAGGCCCCTCACCCATTCTCCATAAATCCCCTCAGAGTGAGAGCTAGTGATTGGACTCCAACTTGGGCCAATTTCTTAAGTACCTAAGCATGTAAGTCATCAGGGCTGCGGATGGGAAAACACGAGTTCTTGCCTTATCCGCTTGGCTTCCTGCCCGCCTGTGATTCCACGCAGTGCCGCTTTCAGTTTTGAGATCACAGCTGACCTTTTTAGGCTAAGAAAAAATTAAAAGGCTCTGCTTTTTCAGTGTCATTGCTTATAAGCTTTCTCTCTCCAGCAAAGAAACGTGCCAACAACCTCCTTCTCCCCTCTCTCTGGCCCACTGTAGCTAGCAAACGTTTTTCTCATTCTTTTGCCGCCTTGTGCAAGTTATACCCCATTTCTTTTCTGAACGGCTCTTCTGATTTTACCTCCACAGCCTTTTTTTATTTCTTTGTGTGTACCCCTCCTTTGGAACCTGGCCTGATTTCCACTTTCTCTGGCATGTCCGTGATCACTCTAGTTCTCCGGGAAGCTTTCTGCATAACCAACACGTAATTGCTGGGCTCCTTTTATCTGCTTTGTGCATCAGGGTAGTTTCATTCTCTTCTCCTAATTGCGTTGCCTTACATGGGGAAATGTCCAGTTCTCCTTAGACAGTGCCCGTGGTTCTTAAACTTCGTCTTTGTGCGTTTCATCTCGGATCTCAAAGCCCGGCACAGAACGCGTTCAGGAAGGGCCAGAATCTGGGTCTGGTTTGCGTTCCTGCCTTTCTTGCTTTCTCTCAGGTGGTGGTGGCTTTTCTCCGTGCTCCCTTTCTTGCCCCAGTGTCTTCAGTTTGTGAGTAGCAAACCGGGCCAGCACCTGCTCCCCAGGCCCCACAAACGGAGCAACAGAATGGGGAGGGGACCAGCGTCTGCATCTGGCCTCTGATGCCCAGAGTGTGGGTGGGGCCACTTCCCAGGAGTGTTTGGTTACCAGAGGGGCTCCCTCCACTCACAGACCCATTTGTTTGTTCTCAGACCCCCTCATTCCCTCCAGAACCTCTGTGTTTGTCCGGGGCCCTGCTCGCTGTGGGCTCGCGGGGCAGATGAGCCTTCCTGAATGTTAGGGCCATAATGGCCTGGTGCAGTGTGCCAGCAGGTAAGGCACACAGAAATCAGGTCAACGGCGTAGACGGGGGTGCCTGACGACGGCGGTGCGGGAGCAACGTGCTCTGCCGGACTACCGCAGGAGCTGCTCCTCCGAAGCCATATTCCCACAGGGTGCCTACATTTCGGAAGGTGTTTGTCAGGAAGGGGACGTAGAGGAGCATCCCAGGCAGAACAGGACATGCAAAGGCAGGGAGGGCTGTCTGGGACTGGCCAGGTCGGGCAAACAGTCTCCATAGCCCACGAAAGCCTGTTGTCTTTCCAACCTTCCACTGGTCTGGATGCATCATGTCAAGATGGCTCTGCGAAGCGCCCTCTCAGTACCTCCCCAGGGGTGCCCAGTGCTCCCAGAGCCACCTGCTGCCATCTCCAAACTTGCCTTCAGTGAAGGCTTTCTCCATCCAGCCTGGCCAGTGCTGACTGGAGGCTTCGGACCTGGTCCCTTCCTTTCCCCCATGGCTATGACAATAGGAAGGCTGTGAGTCTTCCCTGGGCTCCCCCGAGGTGAGGCTCTCCTCTTCCCCCAGCATCCAGCTAAGCAAGCGCTACATTCTAGATTCAATTTCTTACATCTAGAAAAATTAGAAAGCACAGAATAGTAAAAATGTTAAAATCGCTTCAAACATGATGCATCATCCTGTCACTCAGAGTTAACCTTGTTGACAGTTCCATGCGTATCCTCCCAGATGGATCACTTCCTTTTACAAAACAGGTGGGTGGCGTGGGTACCCTTCAGAAGTACACACACTTCTAGCCCGTGATTCCAAGCAGCTGCACGGTCCTCCTCCATGCAACTGAACCTGCACTTATTTAAACCTGGAAGCTCGATGAAGGGCACCTACTGACTGAACAAAATCGAAGAAAGGGCTTTGTAGATTCCTCTTCTGTGTCTTCCATGTTCCTTTCAAGCCAGTGTTTTGAACGTATAGAGAGTGCCCTGGTCAAGGCATGAGTCGAATGCAGGCCCTTTTCGTCCCCCAGCCCAGCAGTCCTCCCCTATTTTACCTTTCCATCCTACTTCCTGGAACTGGAATCTTTTTCCTGACCAGCCCTCAGGTGTCAGTAGCCTCCAGGCTCCATCCCTGGCTGCCTCCCTGCCTCCTCCCACCTTGTCATGTTCAGTTTGTTTCCTTTGGATGACTCTTCTAGTCCCATAGATTTGAGGTCCAAACTCTCCCTGGCCCATCTCTCCTGAAACCTGCACCCACATAGTCAATGGCCTAAAGATCACCTCCCTCAGAAACTCAACGATGTGGCCGGGTGGAGGGGCTCTCACCTGTAATCCCAGGAGGCGGGAAGATCACCTGAGGTCAGGAGGGCAAGACCAGCCTGGCCAACATGATGGAACCCTGTCTCCATTAAAACTACACAAATTAGCTGGGTGTGGTAGCAGGTGCCTGTAATCCCAGCTACTCGGGAGGCTGAGGCAGGAGAATTGCTTGAACCCAGCAGGCAGAGGTTGCAGTGAGCTGAGATCATGCCACTGCATTCCAGCCTGGGTGACAGAGCAAGACTCCCCCCCCAAAAAACCGAAGAAACTCAATGTTGCCACATCTGAGCTCACTTTTTCTTCCCCCAAACTACTTCCTCTTGGGGTCCCTGTCTTAGTTACTGCCTGTTACCTAAGCAGAAGCCGGGGGCCGTCTTGAGTCTTCGTTCTCCCTCCTGCCCCCCGCCCCATATCCAGCCCCTTCAGCAGCCCTATTCCCGATGGTACCAGCACCTTCCGCCAGCCCTGCCCACTCTGCTCCCGCATCTGCAGTAGCCAGGCCGTGGGGTCCTCCTGGGTGATGCCTGCAGTCTTCTTAATGGTTCTCCACCTTTAGATTCTCTTACCGTCCATCTACCAGAATACCTTTTTAAAAATTGAGGCATTACTTGAATACAATAAGATGTGCATATTTTAAGCATACAGTTTAATGATTTTTTTGTTTTTGAGATGGAGTCTCACTCCGTCGCCCAGGCTGGAGTGCAGTGGCTCAATCTTGGCTCACTGCAGCCTCCCCCGCCCGGGTTCAAGTGATTCTTCTGCCTCAGCTTCCAGAGCAGCTGGGATTTCAGGCGCCTGGCCCCACCCCAGGATAATTTGTGTATTTTTAGTAGAGACAGGGTTTCCCCATGTTGACCAGGCTGGTCTCGAACACTTGACCTCCGGTGATCTGCCCTCCTCAGCCTCCCAAAGTGCTGGGATTACAGGCGTGAGCCACTGCACCGGCCTGATGAATTTTAATAATTATATTACATCCATGTAGCCACCACCCCAATAAAGATAGAGAAAATTTCCATTATCTGTGAATATTCCTGAGGACCCTTTTCAATCAATCCCCTTTCCCATGGGCAATCTCTCCTCTGATCTCTTCCCTAGATGAGTCTTGCCTCTTCTATGGAAACTCTCACAAATGGAATCATGTAGTTTGCATTCTTTTGCTCAGCAAAATGTTTCTGAGAGTCCTTCATGTTGTTGCCACAGTCACTGAAAGGTGAGTATTTATTTAAATCAGTCTCCTATGAAAACTTCCCACTGGCTCCCCGTTATCCGCATTCCAGGCCCTGGGATGATCTGGTCTCCTCTCTGCCTGCCCTTGAACTTGCACCTTTAGGAAGACTGAACCGTTTGTTCACCTGCACAGACATAGCTTTTCATGGGCTGAGTCCTGTGGCT
Organism: Sapajus apella; assembly: GCF_009761245.1. Taxonomy (NCBI): domain Eukaryota; kingdom Metazoa; phylum Chordata; class Mammalia; order Primates; family Cebidae; genus Sapajus; species Sapajus apella. The sequence continues at coordinate 16,861,555 of NW_022436978.1, read as the reverse complement.
GGAATCCCTCAACTCCAACGCAGTTTGCCTAGTGCCCTCCTACTCATCCGCAGCATTCCGCTCACATGTAGATTGTGTGAGGCTGTCTCTGACCTGTTCCCACCCCCAGGACAAAGAGTCTGTCAGCTGCACTATAATGGACTGTGTCCACTATTCTCGACACCCCGGAACCCCCGCCTTGCTTCGACTGAATGGATTCCTTTCTTGACGTGACTGCTGTGTCTTGCATGTCATTTATCATCGTGCCCATTGCACTGTATGTGTTTATGGAGCTGTGTAACCCCTTAGCTATGCTCAGAGGGACAGGGAGATTCATTTTGTTTCCAGAAATTCTTCCTGTGGAAGACAGTCTTGCTACCTACCCAAGAGCCTACCCAAGAAGTACTCCACTGCGCAACGGGACCATCAGTCTTATGTGACAAGAAGCAAGACAGGCCGGGCGTGGTGGCTCACACCTGTAATCCCAACACTTTGGGAGGCTGAGATGCGTGGATCATCTGAGGTCAGGAGTTTGATACCAGCCTGGCCAACATGGTAAAACCCCGTCTCTACTAAAAATACATAAATTAGCTGGGCATGGCGGCAGGTGCCTGTAATCCCAGCTACTCAGGAGGCTGAGGCAGGAGAATGACTTGAACCTGGGAGGTGGAGGTTGGAGTGAGCCAAGATCACGCCATTGTACTCCAGCCTGGGCAACAGAGCAAGACTCCACCTCGAAAGGAAGAAAGAAAGAGGGAGTGAGTGAGGGAGGGAGGAACGAGCAAGCCAGTTTTGCTGCCTACCCAAGAAGTCCTTTTTGCTAACAGCCCCTGATCTGGTCCAAGCAACCATGTGCCTAGAGATAGCTTTGCCAGTGATCAGCTGAGGAGTGGTGTCATTTCAGCCAAGGAGACATTAAGAGGACATCTTCTAGGAAAGCTGTTTCTCCCTGAAAAGAAGAAACGACAGGCAAATACTCCATTTTATGCCTCCTCTTTCCTCTTGTTTGGGACACTGTTGTGTGATGGTGTGATGTCTGGAGTTGTAGCAGCCACCTGGTAACCATGAGGCAGAGGCGAAGAGGAGTGCAGAAACATTGACCCAGAACCCTGACGTAAGTGAGGGTCTGAACCCCCTCCTTCCAGTTTCCCGTTTTGTGAGATAATTAGATGACTTTACTGCTTAGGACACAATTAGTTGGATTTTCTGACATTTGCAGCTGAAGGCACTCTTAATTGATATGTTTTGTGAGTAAACTTTTTATTTTGGGATAATTGTAGAAACTGCAAATCTTTATGAGACTGTGAAGCACTTCGAGTCCAGACGGCGGTGCAGACCCGTCTGTAGCTGTTCTCTCCATTGGCCGTACCATGTCCGCTTAGAGTGCGCCTCAGGGAGCGCCTGGCTTCTCTCCTTGCTCCCTCAGCCCTCCCTTCGGAAAAAGGAAAGGGCTTCCTCCTCTGGGCCTCTGACTGCGGCTGTCAGTCAGTCAGTTCCATCTAGCTTTCCCGCAGTGGTGCTGGGGGGGAAGGCTTCAGGTCCTAGATTATCTTCTTTTTTTCTTCTCCCTGACACGGAGTCTTGCCCTGTCGCCCAGGCTAGAGCGCATTGGTGCTGTCTTGGTTCACTGCAGCCTCTGCCTCCTGGGTTCAAGCGATTCTCCTGCCTCAGCCTCGGCTGGCATTACAGGCACGCACCACCACGCCTGGCCAATTGTTTTTGTATCTGTCGTAGAGACGGGGTTTCACCATGTTGGCCAGGCTGATCTTGAACTCCTGACCTCATGATCCTCCTGCCTTGGCCTCCCAAAGTGCTGAGATTACAGGCGTGAGTCACCGCACCCGGCCCAATTATCTTCTTAACAAGCCATGAAAAAGGCATTGTTGGCCGGGCGCGGTGGCTCAAGCCTGTAATCCCAGCACTTTGGGAGGCCGAGGCGGGTGGATCACGAGGTCAAGAGATCGAGACCATCCTGGTCAACATGGTGAAACCCCATCTCTACTAAAAATACAAAAAATTAGCTGGGCATGGTGGCGCGTGCCTGTAATCCCAGCTACTCAGGAGGCTGAGGCAGGAGAATTGCCTGAACCCAGGAGGCGGAGGTTGCGGTGAGCCGAGATCGCGCCATTGCACTCCAGCCTGGGTAACATGAGTGAAACTCCGTCTCAAAAAAAAAAAAAAAAAAGAAAAAAAAAGAAAAAGGCATTGTTGCTCGATTTTATAGAAAAACTCAAAGTCATGTTAGTAAAAAACCTGATCAAGATTGTATAGTCAGTAACAGGAGCCTCACAACCTGGTCTTCCCAAACTCACCGTCTTATACCTCAATCCCTGACCTCCCTTGGGCTTCAGCCATGTCAGTATCAAGCAGGCGGTGGCACACACTGCTTTGGATGGCAGCCATGAAAATGCGACCAAGGCTGCAGCTGCCAAGGCTTCCCATGGGCTTCCTCCCACCTGAGGCTGAGCACAGCAGGGGCGCTGAGACAGGACCAATCTTGGGATATGCGGGGCTCCTCTGAGGACATTGTGGGAAGTAGAAAGGTTCCTTTTTAAAGTTTCCTTTCTTGTTAAAGAATAAGTGTACTAATAACTTTGTGAAGCCCTATCCCATGTAGCTGTTAGACATGCCATGCTTACAGGCATGTAGTACATTCTATGTCCTTGTACTTTAACCAACATACCTGTGCTGGACGTGCTCACAGGCATGTCCCAGCTCTCCACTGCTTTGACCTGTTTAGAAACGTTTTAAGTTGTCAGCCAGTTAGATTTTAGTTTAGAGTGTGAGGTCTGGCTCCAACCAAGGGAGATCAGACACAGCAGTAAGGACAACCCCAAATGCTTAAAGGATAAATTTGTGTGTTTTCCTTTGTTCCTTGTACTCTCGTGGCAAGATGGTTAATGAGAGTGCCCTTCCTGCAGTCCAAGAAATAAAAATTGCATTGCTGAAAAAGCCTTTGTCTCAGTGTTGATTTTTCTTTGCAGCATCAAGCATCTATCTTTTTTTTTTTTTTG
>NW_022436978.1:16849122-16858462 GCF_009761245.1 Sapajus apella | reverse complement strand
TGTTTTGTTTTGTTTTGTTTTGTTTTTTGAGATGGAGTCTCACTCTACCACCCAGGCTGGAGTGTAGGGGCATGATCTCAGCTCACTGCAACCTCCACTATCACTGTAACCTCCACCATGTGTGTTCAAGTGATTCTTCTGCTTCAGCCTCCCGAGAAGCTGGGACTAGAGGCTTGCACCACCACACCTGGCTAATTTGTTTTGTAGTTTTAGTAGAGATGGAGTTTCACCATATTGATCAGGCTGGTCTCAAACTCCTGACCTCATGATCCATCTGCCTCAGCCTCCCAAAGTGCTGGGCTTACAGGTATGAGCCTCCGCACCTGGCCCACTGAGGACATCTTTAGCTCATGGACTCCCAGTTGGTTTGACCAGAACTTTCCTAGAGCTATGCTGAGTCTGAGACTTCACTCAACCAACCCCCCTTCCCTCTCCCTGGCAAGGGTCAGACCCGCAGCCTTATCTGACAGTTCCCACCTCTGCTGGCTCTCTTCCCTTTTCCCTTCACAGATATTTCCCCAACAAATCTCTGGCATATCTAATCTTGTCTTGGGGTTGGCTTCTTAGAGGACCTGAATGAACGTGCTTTGATATTTAACTCTCCAAACTCAACCTGCAACCTGTCTGTAAAGCATCTGACACGAGATTGTTCTTCTCTTTCTTCTCAGAGTGTGGGTGTTAACAGTGGCCACGCTGTGAGGCTGTTTCTGTCTCCAGTGGGAGCAAGGCAGACCGCCCTGTGACCAGGAGAATATGCACAGATCTGGAAACCTGTGCATCCTGAGGTTCAGAGAGGCTGAGGAACTCACCCGAGGGCACACAGCACATGCCCGAGGGCCCGCACAAATACATGCACGGATGCATGGGATGGGGAGACCAAGTCAGGGTGGAGACGGGGTCAGGATGTATGTGGGGCAGGCAAAGGGCACACGGAAAGCAGCCCCTTCCTGCCCCTCCCTGCTGACTTCCCAGGCTGGTCTGTATGTTTTGGTGTCATGGCAACCAGCTGTGGGGGCTGCATGTGGAAAGTAAAGCTTAACCTTAGGACACCGTGAGGAGCTAAATGGGCCTCAAAGATACCAGGTCCATGATTTTCCAGCCTCCCAGCCTTGCTCCAGCCTGGAGATACGGCCAGCCCAGCCCAGCCCAGCCCGGCCCTCCGTCCTCAGGAAACGCCTTTGTCTGCTTACTCTCACTGCCTTTCCAGCCCATTGGGCTCACCTGCGCGGTTGTACTAACTCGGGCTCCAGAACGCTGTCTTCTCTCCTTGTTTGTCTAAATCCTCTCTATCTCTCAGGGCCGAGTTCCAGTCCCACCTCCTCCTGGATGCCTTCCTTGATTTCCCCAGCCCATGGAGCTCTTTCCTTCCTCTGATCGCAGCTAGCAGTCACTGCACTGTCCGTAGCACTCACATGGCATCTGGACTTTGTCCCCACCCAATACAACAAGCTCCTAATATGTGCGGGGCATTGTGCTAAGTGCGGTGTGCTCCTGTGGGTATCTTGGGGCTAAATCTACTCTAGCCTTGTTAGACTTCACACAGGGAGCAGCAGACCATCCAGCATTTATGGACCATTTATGACCAGGAGAAGCTCCCGTCAGCTCCCAAACTAGGCAAGACAGAGGGTGCATGTGGCGACTTGTTAGAGCCTTGGACTCGGAGTCCAGACAGGCCAGTGTCTGAGTCTTGTTTTTCTAAGCCATAAAATGAGGATGACAGTACCTACGTCACAGGCTTGTTCTGAGGACAAACGATGTGATGAGTTAATATATGTCAAGTAACAAACACAGTAATTGATGTGCTAGCTGTTTGCTTTTTCCATGCCAGTGCCCCCTGCCTCCACCCACAGCCCCTGAGTCTACCTAAATACAAACACTGTGTTCCCTTCAGGGCTGTTCAAAGCACTCCTGGTCTCAGATTGTAGAATTAAACAGGAAGAGGCTTGCCCTCGAGAAGCTCACCATCGGGCGCTTCCCACACTTGGTCTCACTGAATCCTCCGCCAGCTCTGGAATGGGAAATGGCATTCCTGTGTCAGAGGTGACGGAGCCAGGGCTCAGGGAAGTCAAGTCAGACTCAGGCCTAAGACAGAAGAGAAGCCCTAAGCAAGCAGGCAGCGGTTAGGTGAGAACACTCTATTTTTTTTTTTTTTGAGACAGAATGTCGCACTGTGGCCAGGTGCCAGGCTGGAGTGCAGTGACACAATCTTGGCTCCCTGCAACCTCCGCCTCCCAGGTTCAAGCGATTCTCCTGCCTCAACCTCCCGAGTAGCTGGGACTACAGACGTGCGCCACCACGCCCAGCTAATTGTTGTATTTTTTAGTAGAGATGGGGTTTCACCATGTTGACCAGGATAGTCTCGATCTCTTGACCTCATGATCCGCCCGCCTCAGCCTCCCAAAGTGCTGGGATTACAGGCATGAGCCACCGCGCCCGGCCTAGGTGAGAACACTTTATACTGTGCAGGTGTCAGTTCTGCCCAAATAATTCTGTAAACTCAAAAAGTAATGGCAGCCGAAATCACAGCAGGGTTTTGGGGCAGGGCGGGGAGAGATTGAACAAGCCCATTCTAAGACGAATCTGTAAGAATAATTGTATCAGAATAACCAAGAAATATTTGAAAAAGCAGTACAATGAGAGGAGACTTCCCTATCAGATATCAAAATATCGCCAAGGTGTACTCATTAAAATGGTGTGCTGGCCTGAGACAAGATGGATCAGTGTCACTGAGCAGAGAGCTGAAAAATCGGCTCTGGATTAAGAGGAATTCACTAGGTAATAAAGTAGCATTTGAAAGCAACAGAACAGGCCAGGCGTGGTGGGTCACACCTGTAATCCCAGCACTTTAGGAGGCCGAGGCAGAAGAATCACGAGGTCAGGAGATTGAGACCATCCTGGCTAACACGGTGACACCCCATCTCTACTAAAAATACCAAAAAAATTAGCTGGGTGTGGTGGTGGGCGCCTGTAGTCTGAGCTACCCGAGAAGCTGAGGCAGGAGAATCGCTTGAACCCGGGAGGCGGAGGCTGTGGTGAGCTGAGATCGCACCACTGCACTCCAGCCTTGGTGACAGAGCCAGACTCTTTCTCAAAAATAAATAAATAAATAAAAGCAGCAGAACAAACTTTCAGTTATAAGAGAAATGCTGGGGATCTAATGTACGGCATGGTGACTACAGTTAATAACACTGCATGGCATACTGGAAATTTGCAAAGAAAAAAATATATATTTTGTTTTGTTTTGTTTTGAGACGGAGTCTCTCTCTGTCACCCAGGCTGGAGTGCAGTGGTGCGATCTTGGCTCACTGTAACCTCCGCCTTCAGAGTTCAAGCGATTCTCCTGCCTCAGCCTCCTGAGTATATGGGACTACAGGCATGCACCACCGTGCCCGGCTAATTTTTGTATTTTTAGTAGAGATGGGGTTTCAACCATGTTGGCCAGGCTAGTCTTGAACTCCTGACCTCGGGTGATCAGCCCGCCTCAGCCTCCCAAAGTGCTAGGATTACAGGCATGAGCCACCATGCCCGGCCCGAAAATAGATCTTAAGTGTTCTCACCACACACACACACGTGTGTAACTATGTGATGACCGTGTTAATTAGCTTGACTGTGGTCATCATTTCACAATGGAATGTATATCAAATCATCACATCGTAGACCTTGAATACATACAATTTTTATTTGTCAGTTAGACCTCAATAAAGCTAGAAAAGAGCCATAGGAGAAGAGGGACCCTTCAGCAAGTTTGGTAGAGACAATTGGCCATCCTCGTGGAAAAAACCATAAAGTTAGATTCCTGCTTCACACCATTCGCTGAAATACATTCCAGATGGATTAGAGAACTCAATGAAAAAACAAAGCTATAAAACTATTAAAAGAAAATGTAGGAGCGTTTGTTTATAACCTTGGGGTAGGAAAGCCTTTCTTTAGCAAGACATAAAACACAGAAACCATAAAGGAAAAGATCGCCAAATTTGATTATGCCCAAATTCGAAACTGCTGTATAACAGAAGATGCTGTAAATACTGTTAAAAGACAAGTGACAGATTGGAAGAGGGTATCTAGAACATCTGCAACAGAAAAAGATGAATATGCAGGATCTGTAAGGAATTCCTATGGCAACAAGTAGAAGATAACCCCAAAGAAAACGTGGGTGCTGGGAACAGGCAGTTCACCTCAGAGGAACTGCAAATAGGCAAGCAACACATGAAAGTATCTCAGCCTCACTAGTCATCAAAGAAACGCAAGTAAAAATTACACTGAGTTCACACTTTTCACCTGTCTGATTTGCAGAATTTAAAAAAGATTTGCAATGGCCACTATTGGGAAGAATCTAAGGGCGATGCATGCCTTCATCACCATTGGTAAGAATGGAAATAGTCCTGGCACGTTCAGAGTGTGGTCTGGCGGTGCCTACTGAAACAGAAAACACCCAAACTCTTCACAAGAGTAATTCCAAGTCTCTGCTGGGAGAAATGCTCCAAGTGTACCAGGGGCCACATGCACCAGGGGTCGTGGCGGTGGTGATGGAAATGTGAACAATCAGAAATAACCGGAATGTTCCTTGGTAGAGAAAGGGCCAAGTACATCTTTGTTGTTTGTTTGTTTGTTTGTTTTTGAGACAAAGTATGTCTCTGTCGCCCAGGATAGAGTGCAGTGGAGCAATCTCGACTCACTGCAACCTCCGCTTCCCAGGTTCAAGCAATTCTCCTGCCTTAGCCTCCTGAGTAGCTGGGATTACAGATGCGGCCACCATGCCCAGCTAATTTTCATATTTTTGGTATAGACGGGGTTTCACCACTTTGGCCAGGCTGGTCTTGAACTCCTGACCTCAGGTGATCCTCCTTTCTCAGCCTCCCAGAGTGCTGGTGTGAGCCACCATGCTCCGCCCTAAATACATCTTTGAGTGTGTACACTAGTAATGATTTTCTGGGGACCAGGCAAATAGAGAGACCTTTACATCCTGACATGAAAAGGTCTCATTACAAGAGAAAAACACATCACAAAACAATATGGCTCTGTTTGTATAAACATGGATGCACACTTCACAACTGTACACCAGAAAAGATATTCTGGAAGATTCCTACCAAACTGACACTCCCTAGGGAGGTGAGTGGGATTGTGTGGGAGCCAAGGGGGGCTTTATCTGAATGATTTATGTATTTATTTAAGATGGAGTCTTGCTCTGTCACCCAGGCTGGAGTACAGTGGCATGATCTCAGCTCACTGCAATCTCCACCTCCTGGGTTCAAATGGTTCTCTTGCCTCAGCCTCCTGAGTAGCTGGGATTACAGGCATGAGCCACCATGCATTTTTTGTATTTTTCGTAGAGACGGGGTTTCACCGAGTTAGCCAGAATGGTCTCGATCTCCTGATCTCGTAATTTGCCCGCTTCAGCCTCCCAGAGTGCTGAGATTACAGGCATGAGCCACTGCGCCTGGCCTGAACTATTTAATTTTTTCCAGTGAGTGTGTATATGTGCTTTACTTATGTAATAATAATAATGCATTTAAAATAACTTGAAAGACCAGCTGTCACTCAATGCCTGGCAGCTCTATGCCTCTGCTTCTCAAGCCCGGCTCCCTGCCGGTGCCCTGGACCGGTACTTACATCCTGTGCCTGGTTCCTGATTGTCCAGGTCCCTGACCCCTCACCGCCTCCCCTATACTGGGCTCTAAGTCTGGGTTCTTGCCTGTGACATGTGGCCTTCTTGATTCCCGGTGCCCATCAGGGGTTAGGAATAAGGGAGAATTGGACGTGGTCATAGCCCCAAGAGAGTACATGGTCCAGCAAAAGAAGAACTTCAGAGGCCGGGCGCGGTGGCTCATGCCTGGGATCCCAGCATTTTGGGAGGTCAAGGCAAGTGGATCACCTGAGGTCAGGAGTTTGAGACCAGGCTGGCCAACATGGTGAAACCCCGTCTCTACTAAAAATATAAAACAATTAGCTGGGCGTGGTGGTGGGCGCCTGTAATCCTACCTATTCAGGAGGCTGAGGCAGGAGAATCACTTGAACCTAGGAGGCAGTGGTTGCAGTGAGCCAAGATTGTGCCGCTGCACTCCAGCCTGGATGGCAGAGTAGAACTCTGCCTAAAAAAAAAAAAAAAAAAAAAAAAAATTTCAGAGGAGGTGGCGTTTGAGCTGGGACTTGAGAGCAGGATAATTTTAATCCTAAACCCCACCCCAATCGTGTTAAACACTACATAACACCATCACAGAAATTCTCAATAATGGAGAGAAAAAACCTCCGCCCGTAATTTCAGTGCCTTAACCCAACAACTCTTGTAAATTCCCTTCACTTCTTTGTCTTATCATTTAAGTATGCAATCCAAATAATGCATTTGATTACAAATATACATATACTTTTTTTTTTTTTTTTTTAAAGAGACGGGGTTTTGCTATGTTGCCCAGGCTGGATTCAAACTTCTGTGCTCAAGTGATCCTCCTGCCTCAGCCTCCTAAGGAGCTGGGATTACCGGTGTGCACTGCTGTGGCTTGCTGGTTGCTGTTTAGTGGAGCATTACATCACAGCCCCTTTTTGCATTACTAAGGGATGTTTATCATCAGCAGCTGTTAATGACCATGCAATTTGCCATCCAGTGATTGTGCTTCTGATTTAATGACCTATTCCTCTATTGTTGGGGGCTTAGTTTCTTTTTTTTTTTGAGAGGGAGTCTTACTCTGTTGCCAGGCTGGAATGCAGTGCTGTGATCTTGGCTCACTGCAACCTCTGCCGCCTGAGTTCAAGTGATTCTTGTGCCTCAGCCTCCAGAGTAGCTGGGACTACAGGTGCGTACCACCATGGCTGGCTAATTTTTGTATTTTTAGTAGAGATGGGGTTTACCGTGTTGGCCAGGCTGGTCTTGATCACCTGACCTCGTGATCCACCCACCTCGGCCTCCCAAAGTGCTGGGATTACAGGCGTGAGCCACCGGTCCGGGCAGGTTGTTTCTTATTACTAATGCTGCAATGAACATCCTGGAGTATGTAGGGTTTTTTTTTTCTTTTTCTTTTTCCTTTTAGGTTATTTCCTTGGAGCAAATAAATTCTCAGAAGTGGAAATACTGGGTCAAAATTTATGAACACTTTTATGGCCGTTGAAACATGTTGCCAAATTGCTTCTAAAAGTGGTTTCAGAATACACTGAGGGCTTTGTTAGGCAAATATGAGAGGTATAGGAATTGAATGGGGGTCCCAATTCCGGGAAACAGCATGTACAAAGGTGCATTGACCAGGGCGGACTTCTGCAACGTATCCTTTGAACGCCACAACAAGGCCAAGATGTGGAATTTGATGGCAGCTTCTGCTGGTTGGCAAACTAAGAAGCCATTCACAATCTCCTTCCCTCATGTCACCCTCCCACCACAGAAGGCCAAAGCCAGATAATCTCTTGTTCAGCTTCTTTTGCAGCTAAAAGTGACCATGTGACTCCATTTTTGGGCTCTTGGAAGACTACTTTCCCTCCTTTCAGGTTCTTTGTTTTGTTTTGTTGTTTTCGTTTTTGTTTTTTTGAGACAGAGTTTCCCTCTTGTTGCCTAGGCTGGAGTGCAATGGCACAATTTCGGCTCACTGCAACCTCTGCCTTCCAGGTTCAAGCGATTCTCCTGCTTCAGCCTCCCAAGTATCTGGGATTACAGGCGTGTGCCACCACGCTGGGCTAATTTTGTATTTTTAGTAGAGACAGGGTTTCGCCATGTTGGCCAGGCTGGTTTCGAACCCCTGACCTCAGTTGATCCACCCTCCTCAGCCTCCCAAAGCGCTGGGATTACAGGCGTGAGCCACCTTGCTCCGCCTCCTTTCAGGTTTTTAACGGGTTTATTAAATCTTTTAACTAGGAAGTTGAGGTTTTTAATACCCCAATTAAAGGGGAAAATGTTACTGATGCCATCTTTCTTTCTTCCTCCTGCCCTGAATGCAGATGTGATGCCCGGAGCTGCAGCAGCCACATGAAGCCTTTAAAGCTGGACAAGCATTAGCACAAAATGCCCACACAGGACGGTGGCAGAAAGGAGACAGAAAGAACCTGGTGGCCAAATCAATACCACCAACCTCCAACTTTTTCTCATGTGGGAGAAGTATTTGATTATTTGATATAATCATTATTTGACAATTAGGATGAGTAATGATCCTCCCTATTTGATTAAACCCTTGTTAGTCAGAGTTTCTGTTACTTGCAGTCAAATGCTTCCTAACAGATGCAAGCCTTCACCACCCGGCCCGGTCTCGCTCAGAGAGCACCTGGGCTTCAGATTCCTGTCCTGATGGAGTTGAAGTTGCCTCTCGGAACTGGTGACTCGGATCTCTGCAGGCCGGGACATTTACTACCTGCTCAGCTGCAGGCTGGGTGGAATCCTCTTTCTGATGCTGGGTGCTCCCAACAGCCCTCAAAGTCTGAGAGCTGGTTCTGTAGTCCCTGAGCCCTGCTTGTTTTTTCAAGAGCAGCCACCAGGCCAGGACCTTGTGTTCATAATATGCTGTCACTGGCTCCCTTTGAGGTCTCAAGAGAATTTTGAGCCAAGAGTCCTGAATTCACCAACAGAATGGGAAAAATTTTTTTGCAATCTACACATCTGACAAAGGGCTAATATCCAGAATCTACAAAGAACTAAAGCAGATTTACAAGAAAAAAAACAAACAAACCCATTCAAAAGTGGGCAAAGGATATGAACAGACACTTTACAAAAGAAGACATACATGAGGCCAAGAAACATATGAAAATATGCTCATCATCACTGGTCATCAGAGAAATGCAAATCAAAACCACACTGAGATACCACCTCACGCTGGTTAGAATGGTGATCATTAAAAAATCTGGAGACAACAGATGCTGGAGAGGATGTGGAGAAATAGGAACACTTTTACACTGTTGGTGGGAGTGTAAATTAGTTCAACCATTGTGGAAGACAGTGTGGCAATTCCTCAAGGACCTAGAAATAGAAATGCCATTTGACCCAGCAATCCCATTACTGGGTATATATCCAAAGCATTATAAAGCATTCTACTATACGGACACGTGCACATGTATGTTTGTTGCAGCACTGTTTACAATAGCAAAGACCTGGAACCAACCCAAATGCCCGTCAATGATAGAGTGGACAAAGAAAATGTGGTACATATACACCATGGAATACTATGCAGCCATAAAAAACGATGAGTTCTTGTCCTTTGCAGGGACATGGATGAACCTGGAAACCATCATTCTCAGCAAACTGACACAAGAGCAGAAAACCAAACACCGCATGTTCTCACTCATAAGCAGGTGTTGAACAATGAGAACACTTGGGCACAGGGAGGGGAACAACACTCACTGCGATAGGTGGGGGGGGAGGGGAGGGGAGGGG
>NW_022436978.1:16843006-16844122 GCF_009761245.1 Sapajus apella | reverse complement strand
TCAAGCAATTCTCTTGCCTCAGCCTCCCAAGTAGCTGAGATTACAGGTGCCCACCATCATGCCTAGCTAATTTTTGTATTTTTAGTAGACACGGGGTTTCCCCATGTTGGCCAGTCTGGTCTCGAACTCCTGACCTCCTGGCCCACCTCAGCCTCCCAAAGTGCTGAAATTACAAGCGTGAGCCACCACACCCGGCCCAGTTGTATGATCTTAGCCAAGTCACTTAATCTCTCTGAGTATCGGTCTCCTCCTATAAACAGGGATGCCAGGGTTGCGGGAAGATGTAGAACCGCCAATCTGGTGACATGGTAAGGTTCTGATAAATGTCTTCCATGTGGAGACTGGCAGAGGCGTGGCCAAGAGCCCATCATGGAGCAGGTCTGGGGACAGTCTCGTGTGTGGAGCCTCTGTTGAGGCGCTTTCAGTAGCATGTGGCCTCCTCTGTGGACACTTGATGCTGGGAGTGATGCAGGTTCTGCCCGCTCAGAATAGAAATGGCAGCCAGGGGTGGTCCCTGGGCAGGCAGCTCCAGGGTACGCTGGGGCTGGGTTTAGCACATTCCGAAGCAGACTCCCAGGGGAAAGAAGGAGCTTCTGCTTCCAGGCCCTGGGGCCTGCTGAAATCTTGGTGCTGTTCCTAAGCCCCTGGAGGTAGAGCCAGACCTCCCCTGCATCCCTCCAAGTAGCCAGAGTCAAGGTCAGCCTGCTCCTTCCCTCCCATAAGGTCTGCAGTGCGGCGGGCGGGAGCCAGGCCTGGTCTCTCCTGCACATTCCCAGCTGACAACTTGAGAACCACATTACCCAAGCCAGAATTAGGACATGGCTCTGTCAAATGATTCTTTCCATGGCTGGATGTATTTATTTGAAAGTTCTCATTGAAGAATAAAAATGAAGTCTGCCAGAGGTTGAATGAATCGCCTTAATTCGAAGGAACTCAAATATGAGCACACAGGTCATCTCAGACATGCTGAATGATGTCAGGAGAGATTTCCTTCTCTACAGCTGAGTGGTAAAAGTCTTAGGCCCAGGGGCAGAAGGAGAGAGGTGGAAGGGGGTGGCCTGGGGCTTGTCTTGAACAAATTCTCCAAAACTAGCAGCTTTTTTTTTTTTTTTTTTT